>NC_057422.1:26234123-26540790 GCF_019457755.1 Venturia canescens | reverse complement strand
AAACATGCCCCCGATGAAATATATTTCCAAAGTTTGCAAGTGGCCGCTGAGATCCAATTATCTACAGTTTGATAGTTGCAGAAAAAAGGCACCCGAAAACATTTATTGTATCAAAACTCAAAGAAGCAAAAAAAACTGAGCGTGCTTAATTCTACAGAGCAACGGAAATCAAAGACGATTAAGGTACCTGCATTGCTTGTGGAGGAAAACATTTCATTTCAG
Source organism: Venturia canescens (assembly GCF_019457755.1). Lineage (NCBI taxonomy): Eukaryota > Metazoa > Arthropoda > Insecta > Hymenoptera > Ichneumonidae > Venturia > Venturia canescens. Next base: position 26,540,568 of record NC_057422.1, on the reverse strand, counting down.
GATAATTTAGAAATAAATTTAGAAATTAAGAAATTTAGCATGGAATTTAGAAAACGGAAAATGAAGTTAAATAGTAAAGCTGAAAACTATTGTGATGAATTTTTGAAATTACATGTTACGGTTGGAGTAAAAAATTAAAATGATTGGCACACATGCTGCGACACAAAAATATCAAAGTTTGAAGTTATTCGCTCCATACCGCAGTAATACAAACTTCAATACTATTTGAAAAGAAACACTTTAAAACTTGCTGAACAAAGTTCCATTCCATATTACTATAATCAAAGATAGGGGATGATACTAGCACATATACTTATCCACAGAAATTTCAAAGTTCGCAGGTATCTGCTGCGATTCAATGTATCTGCGCAATTAGTTTGGAAGACAGCAATTTCAAATCCATCCATAAATGAGCAACTGAAGACTTTTCTAATGAATTTTCCACTTCATATTTATGTTACGGTAAGAGTCAAAAAGTAAAATGAATGGCACAGTATATAAATTTTATAGTTTGCAGATTTTTGCTGTATTTCAGTGATCCAAATATATAGTATTATAGTGAAAGGGTGTTAGAAGTCATGATGTTACATTAAAATGACATAGCGCACATAACATTCAGAAATTCTGTAGGTTTCCATGATGTTGGCAGGCATTATACTCAATCGAATCCAAAACTGAGCAACTGTACACTTATCGTAATGAATGTTTTCACCAATAATTCCACATTTGCAGTTTGCAGAATAGGAATACTCAACATACACGTTATTTCATAAGTATTGTTGTCAAAATTTGTGTTTGCCTACCGCATTCCGAAGATTTAACTTTCCATATTATCAGCAAAAAAAGCATCCAAAGACTTTTTGGAACAAGTTTCAAAATTTATTACTCGACAGGCCAGGTGGAAAATGTATAACTACACTTATATCAACACCAGAAACTGTTTTGAGAATCTGATATACAAAATGTGCGAATAATGATCATAGTCGGAAACCACTTGAATCAGGTTACCACAACCAGCATGAAGAAATGGTAGAAAATTAAAGGACACATATTGGGCAACCAATTAATAATATGTATCGATCCGCTGCAAACCGATAGAGTCAAAACAAGGATCGGAAAGGGCAGAGCCAGACTCAATAGGAAGCAAAATATGGGAATATTCAAAAATAATGATGACACAAAAAATAAATTAGAAAACATTTATTCGATTGGAGTTTCTCACATTATATATACTAACAGTTCCGTGTGTTCTTGTTTTATTAATTATCAACCATAATATTTCAGATCGCAAAAAAAAAATTTGACGTTATAAGTTGACGAACATTTTTTCTTACAACTTCCAGATCTATTTTTGATAAACTGATTTGCCTTATTTATATTATTCACTAACTATGCAAACGTATGTTACATATGTCCCGCACTTCGTAACGTCAAACCCCGGCCGGTTCGTTACCACACAGCATCAAAGGGAACTCGTTTATATAACCTACATAATTACACATGATATATAATCACGCAACTGACGATATATTTACACTGAACAATATTCCGCGCACTCTGGTTTAATTGAAAGATTATCTCAGTTGACACTTATTTCCAATCGAATGAAATAATGAAATCTTGAAAAGTTTCGTTGACATATGCATCGCGCATTTTTTATATTTTTTATTTGCACACACAGATCACAGTCTACATTTACGCGGCCGCTTTTATACCGGTTTAGTATACCACAAGTTTTAACAAAATAAATATTAACCACTTTTCACTAACCATTTTCGTTTATTAATGAGAGTCCGCACACAACAGCACTTTGGGATCATAACCTCACCTGTCAAAATGACGTTCAGTATGAAAACAAGTCTCGGGTGGTTTCGGATGTGCGTATTGATGTATTGATATCATATAACCTATTTACGAATGATATAAATGATAAACTTATTTTCAGTCAAACGAATTAATGAAATCTTAAAAAGTTTCGTCGACATGCACCGCGTATTTTTTTATTTTATTCTTTTTTACACACGTCGGATCACAGACTACATTTACGCGACTGCTTTTATACCGGTTTAGTTTAGCATTCCACAGGTTTTCGACAGGCAACCTATGGAATGCTAAACTATCTCATCTAACGAAGTGGTACTATGCACTTCGTTAGATGACCAAAGTTTTCTTTATTTATCCCACACGCATTCCATAATGTCAAAACTCCGTTTGTTTGTACGATGATCGAAAACTGATACATGGTTTATATATATATATATATATATGTAAGACAAGTGAGTATTTTGGTGACACATTTAAAAAAATACATGGTTGGCAAACGTTGCGCTCCTTGGCTGGGCTACTCTGGGGTTTTTGACCTAAAAATTCCGTCTCTCCGGCGCGAAGCGCCGGAGAGACCCACTCATTTACTTTTCAAGAATTTTTTTTTTTCAATTTTTTTAATTTGAACAAAGAAAAAAGAAAATTCTTGAGAAGTAAATGGGTGGGTCTCTCCGGCGCTTCGCGCCGGAGAGACGGAATTTTTAGGTCAAAAACCCCAGAGTAGCCCAGCCAAGGAGCGCAACGTTTGCCAATGGTTATTTTAAAAATGGATGACAGACGTTGCGCTCCTTGGCTGGGCTACTCTGGGGTTTTTGACCTAAAAATTCCGTCTCTCCGGCGCGAAGCGCCGGAGAGACCCACCCATTTACTTCTCAAGAATTTTCTTTTTTCTTTGTTCAAATTTAAAAAATTGAAGAAAAAAAATTCTTAAAAAGTAAATGGGTGGGTCTCTCCGGCGCTTCGCGCCGGAGAGACGGAATTTTTAGGTCAAAAACCCCAGAGTAGCCCAGCCAAGGAGCGCAACGTCTGTCATCCATGTAGTTTACAAATTAACCATTAAGTAAATTTTTCCGGCGCGAAGCGTCGGAAAAATCTAATTGAGGCATTTCGGTGATAGTCACCAAAGTACACAAAAGTCACCGAAATACTCACTTTATATTAAAAAAAGTCACCAAACTACTCATTTGTCATATGTTCGGGCAATGTCGGGTTCGAGGACTTTTTTTCGTACAAAGTGGTTGTTTCGAGGACAAATGGTGCTTTTGAGGACGGTCGTCGTAAAAATTATCGATGTAATGTATCTTTCGAGGACCGACGTCAAAACAATCTTTCATAGAGTTTCTCCATGTATATGAAGAGGTTTCTATGAGGACTTTCCATGACTGAAATAGAAACGCAGGTTTATCAGGAAACTTTTCTCTTAAGCGTTGCAAATAACTTTTCCGTTAATAATCATTTATTCTGCCTGGATCGACGAATATTGAAAATCATTTACCCAGCTATTATTGCGAACCGGAAAGATCTGAGAATTACGTGACACGACAACTTGGAATGACCCAGAGGTCCTCGAAATAACCAGATTACAAAATATGTTCTTTCAGGTGGTATTTTTGAGGACACGAAAGATAAAGCAGCAAATTATATGAATCAGCTACAAAAGGCTTCTTAATCTTCATCTCTTTGCTTGAACAGATATGAAAAAAGGTCTTGGAAGAAAGCCATGTACCAATTAGATATCTAAAAATTTTTAATTCATAATGAAATTGTCAAGACAAGTGATGACCACTCAGAGCAATTCTAAGGCACTTTGAAGAAGTTGGAATAAGTTCTATAGATAGTGCTGCGACTGCAGAGATGTGTCAAACAGTAAAGGATCATCTCTCCGAATGAATCGTAGACATTGAATTTATGTTTAGGTCTCGAAAAAAGTATCAGGAAGGAAAGCAGAAGTGGTGCTTGATCCACAGAGATTAATCAAAAAATAACATTCAAGAATGCGGTGCACTGATAAGAAAATATATGTGTGAATTCGTGCTCCACGTCACTCCGCTAATTAAAACTAGATCAATTTGTAATTCTTTCATATTGTGTTGACAAAAACCCTATGAACAAAATCCACACTCAAGAACGATAGCTAATGACAGTCGAATCGTACACTGCCGAAACAACTTTTTTTTCTACTCGTCACGAATAAAGCCCCCACCACTCCCAGTAACACATTCGGAAATCTCGATTTTTCCGATGGATGCGAATATATGGAAGTAATTGAATAATTGAGCGCAGCTCTCTACCGAGATGATTCAGCGATGGACCGACACGGATATCTAGAACTGACGCGTCTTCAAAAATACCAATATATTGTTTGTTTCCTTCTGTTGGATCTTTTGAGGACTTGAAGTTTTCAACAGCAATATGACAAGTGTATTTCAGTGATCACTGCTTTTTAATGTATTCGACATCGATGTTTCTATTCATGACAAGAGACTACAGCACAAGTCCATTCATAATTGGGCATAATAAGGATGTAGAATTGGCACAATTACATTCAATTTTTTGCCTGCGAAGCACAGTAACTTATATCCCAGCATGACGCAGAATGAATGTCTCACTTTGATCTAGAATCGGAGGAGTTCAAAAAAATCTGAAATCTCTATTGCGGAGTGGACCAATTTCATGTTATCAATATCTTATGAAATTCAAAAATCTGAAATGCTGGCATCGCTTCTTGTGAATATGAGAATATTGTCAATCAATTGAACAGAAATTGGAATCTTTTTTCTATCGATTATTACATACAAAAAAGAAATTGGCAATTCGTCCTTATAACATTTCTTCATACTTTCTTGACAAATTTAATTTTGGACCCACCGATGAGGACTTACATATCTAGTCAATGACAAGAATTTAGGTCCCAGTGATAATTCCGCTGACTGTTTTGATCTAGAATGTTTGAGCATGTCCGGCAACTTATTTTAGGCCTTTTTTGCTGATTTTTTTACTCATATTATGACAGCGGAGGCACCTCAAAATTGATCACCGGCTCTGAAATGGTCCTGATTGAATTATAAGTGGAAAGCACTATCGCACGATGAACTCGTTGTGGGGGAGAGACCTCTTTGGAGCAAACAGATATTGGTGGACGTTTCAAGATTCTAGATAGGCGAATATGCATAAAAGACAGAACGCAGTTTTCGCGGAAAACAGTTTATTGAAAAATTCATCAGACATTCATATATATATATATCTTAAGGCCTCAAAAAGACCATGTCAGTGTTGTTTTCTTCGTTTAATCGGTTCTTTCGCGGACCTTTGGTTTTGAAATACGAATTTCGGCTGTAATGAATACTTGCTCATTGAAAACTCATGTAATGATTTCTGAGCAATCTTTTGAAAAAACATGAAATAAACTGCTTTATATAGGAAGAAAAAGAGCTGTCCTTCAATCGATATATCCATCACATTCGATCACTTTTTGTCATAACCTTATTTCGTCACTCCAATACTGAACACTGCAAATTCTCAAATATCTGAATAACCCGACGTGATGAATGCACTTCCTGTCTCCGCTATCTTCCTTTGATGCACTCGTCTATGATTTCTTGATGATGTCCCATCAATGGGGAACGACGTGGATCTCAAACACTCGAAGCACAAAATCCACACTCAAGTCTGACAGCTAATATGAAAGTCGAATCGTATACTACCGAAAAAAACTTTTTCTTCTACTCGTTACGAAAAAAACCCCCGCCGTCAGTAATAACATCAATAATCTCGATTTTTCCGATGGATGCGAATGTATGGAAGTAATTGAATAATTGAGCGCAGCTCTCTACCGAGATGATTCAGCGATGGACCGACACGTATATCTAGAACTAACCCGTCTTCAAAAATACCAATATATTGTTTGTTTCCTTCTATTGGTTCTTTTGGGGACTTGAAGTTTTCAGCAGCAATATGACAAGTGTATTTCAGCGATCACTGCTTTATAATGTATTCGACATCGAAGTTTCTATTCGTGGCAAGAGACTACAGCACAAGTCCATTCATAATTAGGAAAAATAAGGATGTGGAATTGGCACAATGACATTCAATTTTTTGCCTGCGAAGCACAGTAACTTATATCCCAGCATGACGCAGAATGAATGTCTCACTTTGATCTAGAATCGGAGGAGTTCAAAAAAATCTGAAATCTTTATTGCGGAGTGGACCAATTTCATGTTATCAATATCTTATGAAATTCAAGAATCTGAAATGCTGGCATCGCTTCTTTTGAATATGAGAATATTGTCAATCAATTGAACAGAAATTGGAATCTTTTTTCTATCAGTTATTACATACAAAAAAGAAATTGGCAATTCGTCCTTATAACATTTCTTCATACTTTCTTGACAAACTAAATTTTGGACCCACCGATGAGGACTTACATATCTAGTCAATAACAAGAATTTAGGTCCCAGTGATAATTCCGCTGACTGTTTTGATCTAGAATGTTTGAGCATGTCCGGCAACTTATTTTAGGCCTTTTTTGCTGATTTTTTTACTCATATTATGACAGCGGAGGCACCTCAAAATTGATCACCTGCTCTGAAATGGTCCTGATTGAATTATAAGTGGAAAGCACTATCGCACGATGAACTCGTTGTGGGGGAGAGACCTCTTTGGAGCAAACAGATATTGGTGGACGTTTCAAGATTCTAGATAGGCGAATATGCATAAAAGACAGAACGCAGTTTTCGCGGAAAACAGTTTATTGAAAAATTCATCAGACATTCATATATATATATCTTAAGGCCTCAAAAAGACCATGTCAGTGTTGTTTTCTTCGTTTAATCGGTTCTTTCGCGGACCTTTGGTTTTGAAATACGAATTTCGGCTGTAATGAATACTTGCTCATTGAAAACTCATGTGATGATTTCTGAGCAATCTTTTGAAAAAACATGAAATAAACTGCTTTATATAGGAAGAAAAAGAGCTGTCCTTCAATCGATATATCCATCACATTCGATCACTTTTTGTCATAACCTTATTTCGTCACTCCAATACTGAACACTGCAAATTCCCAAATATCTGAATAACCCGACGTGATGAATGCACTTCCTGTCTCCGCTATCTTCCTTTGATGCACTCGTCTATGATTTCTGGATGATGTCCGATCAATGGGGAACGACGTGGATCTCAAACTCTCGAAGCACAAATTTCATACTCAAGTCTGACAGCTAATATGAAAGTCGAATCGTATACTACCGAAAAAAACTTATTCTTCTACTGGTTACGAAAAAAACCCTCGCCGTCAGTAATAACTTTAATAATCTCGATTTTTCCGATGCATGCAATTGTATAGAAGTACTTGAATAATTAAGCGCCGCTCTCTACCCAAATGATTCAGTGATGCACTGACACGGATATCTAGAAGAACTGACGCGTCTTCAAAAATACCAATATATCGTTTGTTTCTTTCTTTTGGTTCTTTTGAGGACTTTATGTTTTGAACAGCAATATGACAAGTGTATTTCAGCGATCACTGCTTTTCAATGTATTCATCATGTACGTTTCTATTCATGGCAAAAGACTGCAACACGAGTCCATTTATCATTTGGAATATTAAGAAGTTCCATTATGCTCATTATGTAAAGTATAGAATACATAAAATTTCCAAAATGTTTACTAGAATCACATGCAGATAAAGAACCCATGTCATACATTGTGAGATTTTTATTCGCTTTCCAGTACATACGCAACTTAAGAATTGTATCCGTGATATAACGATAGTACAGTCTATAAAATAGGAATGAAACACTTTGTTCTGCAATATATCTTTATAAAAAAATCTTTCGTTTGGATTTTTCTTATATCCAAGTTCTCAGTCATATATTTTGATATAAGTATAGTTATATCAACAGCGGTAATGAAACTAAAAAACGTTAAAAAGTGAAAATAGAAATAAACATAAAAAAAACACCGTACCGCTGGCACGTTCATTATCATCTTTCATACTGATATGACTCCGCAGCTGCTATCTAGTTGACATTTTTGTACTTTGTATGTACTCTCATATAGGAATGAATTCTCTGTAATTTTTTGAGTAGCTTCATAGTTTTTTTTAACGTTGTTTCTACCCGCATTAGGGTTTTATTCAGGAGTCAATATTCTTCCCCGTTATAATGAATATGTGCTTTCTGTCATTTAGAATTCATTCAGCTCGTCGGCTTTTTTGTCTTTTTTGTCAATTCAACTGTTATACAGCAGACAATAAACGAAAAACAGTTATTTTATATTAATCTAATCTCTTCTAACTTTTTACCTTGGCACAGAAGTTTATACGTAACTTAAAAATAAAGGAAATTTTATAAAAAAAATAGTTATTTCTGATCTATCAGTTTATGACAACAAATTATTTTTGCTTATCCTATGACTTCACTAGTATCACAAATGTCAGTCTTCAGTAATCTGTCTGTGATTTATGTACTACTTCAGTTCTGTAAGTCTAGATCACTATTTACCACGAGTATTCTTTGCTCATAGTCAATTTTTAATCAACTCAGCAAATGAAAATCATAAAGTTTTTTTTTGGTTCTCACTTATCATTCATAAAATTCTTTTCTAAACAAAATAGTAAGAAATAACTTTATCTTCTTTTGAACTATCATTTCAATACTTTCATCCATATATATTCTTCGAAACAGAAATAAGGACTGCGATTTTTACTTTATATGCTTCCAGTCCCGGGCTATATCAAATAGAAATATCATTTCACGTTTTCAAAATCTCGAATCCTATCTTTGTAATCGCAATGTATATAAAATAATAAAAATAATGGAAAGTATAGCACCGAAACTCAACTGCTGACGTTATTTCTTCGATCTCGATATTGTTTTAACGTTTTGATGTTGCTCTATTCTGATTGTTAACCCATGCTTTCACTTGTGCTGGTGTTCGATGTCCAAGAATATCTGAATATTGTTTTTGTAATTCTTTTATTTCTGTGAATGAGGGTAAACGCTTTTCCTTCAAATATTTTGAAAAAGCTTTGGTCACGATAGATTTTTCTCGTTGTGTCCAAGGACGTTTTGTTCCTTTTTCTAAAAATAAATAAAACCTTATTATTATCCATTCATTCGTATTATTCACTCAACTGAAAAAATCAGTAATACGTACGAATATTTTGGTTAGCATTCTTCGGCTTATTATTTCGTTCGATGTACTCATTTTCATTTATCTCTACATTTGTGTCCGATATTTCTGGAGATTCGATGTCGTTTAGTATTGATGAGTGTCTTGATGAAGAGGGGTCAGTACTGCGCTCTATACCGTGTGCTGCTTGACTTTGAGTCGGATTATTGTCGGTCAAAGCTTGATCATCGCCAGAATCTTCGTCATCAGATTCATCATTGAGAACTTCTTCTAATAGACGCGATATTCCTATAATCTCTCGTTCCACGATCGGCTGCCGATAAATGTCTCGGTGAATTCTTTCTGAATGACCCATAAAGTTTGCCAGATCTGAAATTTCGTTATCGTTCAGGTTCAATCGATGACACTTGGTCGCAATGTTCTTCCGAAGTTTCGTGCCTCGAAGTGTATCAGGGAACGCAGCCCCGCAGCGGCCGGAGTGCTTACGCATGGCATCGCAGGCATCGATAGTCATTGTTTTTTTCGGATTACGACTTCGAAGCCCGAATAAAAATTTATTATTGCTCGGAACTCCAGCGGTTTCACGATATTTCAATATGAGATCTATGCCTTTCACCAATTGCGGGTACAATAATACACGTACTTGACGTCCTTTTTTACCGCGAATCGATATAAGCGTGTACCGATCAGCGGCAGCTTTGGCTTGCGGTGACAAATTCTGATACAATTCTTTGTCGGTTCGATCATCGAGTTTTAGAGGATTCCGATAATCATCTACGCTTATGTTGCTTATTTCACCTGTACGTCGTCGACTAAATACCACCATTCCAACCGCTAACAATTCACAGAGTTTGAACCATTCTTTATATGAGAATTTTGTTTCTAATTTCTCATACGTAATTTTTGTTTCCGAGCCAATGTATTGCATGAAAGTTCGAATATCTCCCTCTGATGGAAGTATAATTTTTCGCTGCCGCTGGTTTTTTCTTTGGTTTTCAAGGGCCACATTGTTTATATCAATGTGAAAGTCGACTTTGAAAATTTTTAGAAATTGTTCGACTCTTCGTTCTTTCTCGGATTCATCTGATTTTACGTATTCATTGACTAGGATGGCTCCAATCTGTTTTATGTATGTACCCAAATTCATCCCCAAACTCGGTGCTCCGAATTCACCTTCGGATTCGTTGTAACGAGCGACGATTCGAACAGCCTTTACCACATCGTCGTATACTTTTGGGTCGTATAGAGATGCGCAATCCGTTATGTCTGGATTGACAACTTTGGCCGTGAGGACCAGGTTACCCATCCTTCGTAATCTGGAGCGAATCATTGCGTGTTGGTAGTGTGGAGTATATTTCGCACATAACTTGTTTCCCCAAATGATGAGGAGACGATCGTATCTAATGAGACGTACAACGTCATCTTCTCGAAGTGGGGGAAAAACTTCGAGTCTTAATTTTTCACTTGCTTCTTTATGTAGACGACCTTCTATGGCCTTGCCAAGGACTAAAATCGACCGCTGATTTTTGATGCCATCCTTGCGACATTTGGCATAATGATGTCGAATATTCCGCATTGAGTGCGATTTCAAACAGCTTACGCAAGTTTTGTAATCTTTTGCAGTCCTTTTGTACTTTGGGTTTGGTCGGCGACAAACCATGAGTTCACCAGTATTGAATTTCGGATTAGTGTTGAAATTAAAAGTTCCATTGTTTCTCAGCGCATCTATCACTTCTCTGCGCTCTTTTGAACCTAGAATAAGGAATGGGTTGTATGCAAAAATCTATAGTTATGAAATATTGACATCATTTATGTATAAAAAACAAATTCAAACCTCTCTTTAGCATGGAAAACTTTTTCACGTCATTCTCTTTGATGTGGACTGTCTCAAGATGCCGTGGGAGTTTGCTATAAAGTTTATGGCAATACATGCAAAAGTATTTTTTCTCACTTTTTTTTTGAGCTGATGTTTGCACGGATAAATTTGTGTCATCCACCGATCCTGTTGCCGCTCTGCCGGAAATGTTTAACACTCCGGAATCCTTTTCTCGTGAGTGAATACAATTGTTTGTCGGAACATTTTTTTCGCGTCCAGCGCTAGTATTACTGTTATTCGTTGCATTTAGAAATTCATCTGAAGAGCTTGAAGCCTCGGTCGGAACGTAATCCTCATCGGTAACGCTATCGTCGTGACTTTGTTCTGTGGCATCGTTGGTCATTGTCGGAGAAAGTCGAGGCAACGAAACACTTTCACTTGTTCCTCTCTCAGGAAACGGTGATAAAATAACATTTCGACGACGATTCGATCTCCGTAATCTTTCATCAACCATAGTTCCTTCACACTCAATACTCTCTTCTTCAATAATCTGTTCATCTTCGCCAACATTTTCGAGATTTTTTTCGCTTTGTAAATAGTCATCATTGTTTAAAAGTATCTGATCGAGCACTGGGTTCATTTGGAAATATTATTAAGAAAAATGGATATTAGCAAAGTCATTAATTCTTATCAATTGTATAACAATAGTCACTTACAGTGTACTGAACTTCTGCGGGTAACCATTCCTCATCATTTCCGTCCGATGACGAAATTACATTTTCGGCGTTAGTCTGCTCTTTTGAAAAAGTAGCATTATCGATATTATCATTGTCAAGTGACTGTGAAGAATATGTCATCGATTGCTCTAAAATATTTTTATTTTGTGTGCCGACTTGAGCCGTATCGATTTCTGTACTAAATTCGGCTGTTTCTGCAGGATCGAAGCAGTATATCGAACCATGTTGTCCATCAAAATCAAGTGTGTTGAGTGATTGTATATATGACTCTCGCAGAACACGTTGTGGAAAACTTTCGTTTAACGTTGATAATTCAGAATTATCGGGAATATCATCTGTGTGAATAGGTTCTGAGGAATCCTCTGCTAGTTCTTTTGACATGCAATTTGATTCCATGTTAGTTTGAACCATATTTAGTTCTGTGTTGAGTTCAGCCGTCTTTGCAGGATCAGAAACGTTTATCAAAGAATGCTGTGCATCAAAAGCAGGTGTATCGAGTGAACATTCATCGAATTCTTGCAAAATATGTTGTGAAGAGCTTTCGTTTAACGTTGGTGATTCCGAGTTGTGGGCAATATCATCTGTGTGAATAGGTTCAAGGGAATCCTCTACTAATTCTTTTGAAATACGTTTTGATTCCATGTCAGTTTGAAGCATATTTGGTTCTGTGTTGAGTTCAGCTGTCTTTGCAGGATCGGAGACGTTTATCAAAGAATGCTGTGCATCAAAAGCAGGTGTATCGAGTGAACATTCATCGAATTCTTGCAAAATACGTTGTGAAGAGCTTTCGTTTAACGTTGGTGATTCCGAGTTGTGGGCAATATCATCTGTGTGCATAGGTTCAAGGGAATCCTCTACTAATTCTTTTGAAATACGTTTTGATTCCATGTCAGTTTGAACCATATTTGGTTCTGTGTTGAGTCCAGCCGTCTTTGCAGGATCGGAGATGTTTATCAAAGAATGCCGTGCATCAATATCAGGTGTATCGAGTGAACATGTTTCAACATCTTGCAAAATACTTCGTGGATGGCTTTTGCTTAAACTGGATAATTCCAAAATATTACCATTATTATCTCTATAAAGTGATTTTGGAGATTGTGAGGAACATTCCGCTGTTTGTTGTAAGTTATATCCAAGCAGTGTAATGGTGGGAGCCATATTATTTATCTCTGTGTTGAGGTAAACAGTTGCTGCTGAATCAGATAATGTTGCTGAATTTCGTTGTTTATTAAAATTTTGTGTATCCAGTTCACATGGCTTAGAAGATCTCGGCAGACTATGAACCAACGAGTCAGAAGAATGTATTTCAACAGTAGACACATTTTGCACTGTTTCAGTAGTATCCTCTGACATTAAGGTTACCATGGCTCCAATATTTTCACATTGACTCGTATTAATGGAATCTCCTCTTAGATGTTGTATATAAGCCGCTGAGTTCAGTTCATTATTTTTTTCGTCAACAACGAATTCGACGACATTCTCAGAAATTGTGTTGTCAGTTGAAGCTATTTCTTCGGGTTTATTGGACTCGGATAATCCATCGAGTGTTTCAGGAGTACTCGAAGATGATGTAATATTTCTGACTGTTGGTAGAATGCTTATCTGAGGTATACCATAATTTAAATTTTTGCAGATTTCACTCAAAATTGCTACATTTTCTGCAACAGATGGAATATGGAGAGTAATGAAAAATATTTCTTACAGTACTATTGAAGGTTTTATCCTGAAAAAAAATAGCATTGCGTCAACCTACAATACAAATTTCAAAATTTCATTTATATTTGACAAGGAGATCTATAGGCTGAGTATACGTACACTTCTTTTCAAATTTTCTGTATAAAATCGATTTGTATGTACAACCAAAAAATCGTTGATTTTTATATTCTGTCTACCCTGTCTATCGCATAGGTGGATGTTACTTATAACCATCACGAATAAATCAATGAGACATTTCTAAATGTAGATTTCACGAAAATTCTATGTATATTAATATTTCAATTATAATATATTGTACAAGTTTTAACACAAAATAATAGATAACACCAAGAAACCCTCGAAACAGTCGTGTAGTTGAAACTTATGAATTTATTAGATTCAGGTCATATTATGTCGTATTAAAATAGGAACAAATGCTCCCTGAAATTTTCACATTATAGAAGGGTTTATAAATCTTTAACGCAAGATTACTATGCGAAAAAGTAATCAAGAGGATATATAGATTTTTAACACTCCATGTGTGAGCTCTTTCTGAAGTCCTCGAAGCAACCGCTAAAATTATCTCTATAGTTAACCTGCTACTAGACTTATTGATATCAAAACTGAATCGAAACAAATAAACATCTGTAAAATGTAACATGAGCAATCATACGAAATTAGCATTAATAATCAGGGTCATGTGAAGGTATGTAAGTAACATTATTCTGTGTGATAGTTGAATAAACTTACTGTAACGGGCGACGACCCGAGCCGATTTCAACTTCGATTTTCGATTCCGACTGCGAACGACATACTTTTTATCATCACTTTGTTGCAATAAAATGTGCATCGTCGTTTCTTTCACCATCGAAACGGCCGAAATAAAATGTTACCGAGCACTCGAAAGACTGTCAGCGGGGAATGCACATCGAACAAACACTCATCGTGGGCAGAAACGGCGCCGGAATATACGCTCGACCGGATTTCACAGGTGTTGCCAACTTTTAGAGATTTGGCAACACCTCAGAACGAGTTAATTTTAATTATACAAAAGCTCACCTAATATTTTTTTGCGTTTATAATTACGGGAATCACGTTATCAAAAGACGACTGTTCGGAAGTCATTGGTAAAACGATTAATACGTTTGGTACTATTCAATTCTTTGTATGGAATAATAGAAGTCCTTTATAGAGAATTCACTGCAGCATTTCCATTTTACGTGAAATACCTCTTCAACGTTCTTAAACAGAGCGGAATTATTTAGTGGTTAAAAAAAAATTAAATTCAATCGTTCTTGATCAGAAGATTAATTGAGAAACGAATAAAGAATATAATTATTTACGGATTATTAGTAGGTACAATGCAGTCTTTAACTACGTTTACACGACCGCTTTGAATCCGGATTTTACTACATCGGGTGTTACTATCGGTTTTACGCCGGTTAAGTAACACCTGATGTAGTAAAAACTGGAATAATGGCACCGTCTAAACGTAGTCTATATTCGTCTTAATAAACGTAACTCGATGTTAAACGTAACTCGATGATAAAAATGTCGATGTCGAAAACATAAAAAAGCAGTGATCACTGAAATACACTTTTCATATTGCTGTTGAAAACTTCAAGTCCTCAAAAGAACCAACAGAAGGAAACAAACAATATATTGGTATTTTTGAAGACGCGTCAGATCTTCTAGATATCCGTGTCAGTCCATCACTGAATCATCTCGGTAGAGAGCGGCGCTTAATTATCCAATTACTTCCATACATTCGCATCCATCGGAAAAATCGAGATTATCAAAGTTATTACTGACGGCGGGGGCTTTTTTCGTGACGAGTAGAAGAAAAAGTTATTTCCGGTAGTATACGATTCCGTATTAGCTGTCAGTCTTGAGTGTGGGATTTGTGCTTCTGGTGTTTGTGATCCACGCCGTTCCCCATTGATGAGACATCATCCAGAAATCATAGACGAATGCATCCAAGGAAGATAGCGGAGAAAGGAAGTGCATTCATCACGTCGAGTTATTCAGATATTTGAGAATTCGCAGTGTTCAGTATTGGAGTGACGAAATAAAGGTTATGACAAAAAGTGATCGAATGTAATGGAAATATCGATTGAAGAACAGTTCTTTTTCTTCCAATATAAGGCAGTTTATTTAATTTTTTTTAAAAGACTGCTCAGAAATCATCAGATGAATTTTCAATGAGCAAGTATTCATTACAGCCGAAATTCGTATTTCAAAACCAAAGGCCCGCGAAAGAACCGATTAAACGAAGAAAACAACACTAACATGGTCTTTTTGAGGCCTTAAGATATATATACATGAATGTCTGATGAATTTTTTAATAAATTGTTTTCCGAAAAAACTGGGTTCTGTCTTTTATGGATATTCGCCTATCTAGAATCTTGGAATGTGCACCAATATCTGTTTGCTCCAAAGAGGTCTCTCCCCCACAATGAGTTCATCGTGCGATAGTGCTTTCCACTTATAATTCAATCAGGACCATTTCAGAGCAGGTAATCAATTTTGAGGTGCCTCCGCTGTCATAATTTGAGTAAAAAAATCAGCAAAAAAGGCCTAAAATAAGTTTTCGCAGATGCTCAATCATTCTGGACCAAAAAAGTCAGCGAACGTATCACTGAAACCTCAATCCTTCTCATCGAATAGATATGGATGTACTCATCTGTGGGTCCAAAATTTAGTTTGTCCAGAAAGCGTGAAGAAATGTTATAAGGATGAATTGCCAATTCCTCATTGTTTGTAATAACCGATAGAAAAAATAACTCAAATTTCTGTTCAATTGATTGACAATAAATATTCTCATATTCACAAGAAGCGATGCCAGCATTTCAGATACTTGAATTTCATAAGATTGATAACATGAAATTGGTTCACCCCGCAATAGAGATTTCAGTCTATTTTTTAACTCCTCCGGTTCTAGATCAAGGTAAGACATTCACTCTGCGTCATGCTGGGAATCAAGTTCATGTGCTTCGCAGGCAAAAAATGGAAAGAGATTGTGCAAATGCTAAATTCTTATTATTCCTAATTATGAATGGACTCGTTCTGTAGTTTCTTGCCATGAATAGAAAAGTCCATGTCGAATACATAAAAAAGCAGTGATCACTGAAATACACTTGTCATATTGCTGTTGAAAACTTCAAGTCCTCAAAAGAACCAACAGAAGAAATCAAACGATATATTGGTATTTTTGAAGACGCGTCAGTTCTTCTAGATATCCGTGTCAGTCCATCACTGAATCATCTCGGTAGAGAGCGGCGCTTAATTATTCAATTACTTCCATACATTCGCATCCATCGGAAAAATCGAGATTATCAAAGTTATTACTGACGGCGGGGGCATTATTCGTGACGAGTAGAAGAAAAAGTTATCAATTCTTCTCATCTACTAGATATGGATGTCCTTATGCGTGGGCAAAAAATTTTGTTTGTCCAGAAAGATTGTAAGAAATAATTACGATAAATTGGTAATGCTCAAATGTTTTTACAACCAACATGAGGGATATCGAACCTCGAATTTATTTTTACTCTTTCCTCATATATTTGACAATGATTCGCACATCCGCAATCAGTGGAGCCAGCATCACAAACCGATGGACATCGTTGTCTATTACGGCTTTCCCATGTGAGCCTCCCTATCATACCAAAGTTTTTCGATATTACGACAATATTTTTACAGTCCCAACTCTCTCAGTGTTCAGAAACTGTGCTGCATAGACCCAAATTCTTTCGATCGAATTTTCTATTTTTCATTAATTTTATTTTCCCAGATACGTGTAAATTTTTTTAGACTTGTTGTGGGGAATCACGTGAGTGCACAATCAGTTGATAGTCAATAGTTAACGAAGAATATCATTTCAAATCCTATTAATTACTGCAAATCAACTAATAGAAGAAAAACGACTGCAATTGAGTGTTTTAGAGGTCCTGTGCATTCCCAACGTTGTATGCTCAGGCAGTCAATTATATACTATTGGTATGAAAATCGGTCCTCGAAAACTCCTTTCTGTAAGAGAAAGTAATGCCTTCAAAACCACCCAGTTACACACAACAGCATATACTATGATAAATGGACGTCTTATATCAAATTTGGAAGTATACATTCATTTATAACGTTATTATGCTTCTATAAACGCGATAAAAAAAAACAGCAAAACAAGGTCGCCAAAAGAACCATTGCCCGTATATATATATATATATGTATATATACCCTGGTATAGATATACTTCCACGTTCGGTGGTTTCTGCGTGTCCCTTTTATGGACGACAGACTCGTTTTCTTTTGACGACGCTGAACGATCTTAGTCGCGTCTTTTAATTTTCGGTGATGCAAATGATCTTGCATTTTAAGGATGCCTATGCCATAGTGGAGATTCGAGGTGAGTCTACGACGTGTATTACGGCCAGAGTTGGGATGAATGGTGTGGAGGTAGGTAGAGATGCTTTGCCTGAACTATTATTGAATTTGGAAGTATCTGAGAATTCGATATGCATAAATTTTATACCTAAAATTAAGAATGGAAGATTTGACACTAAAAATATTGTTTAAACATCAGGTAAAAAGACTTATTAACTAGGACGTTGAGGTAAGTATATATGTAAAATACGAAATACGTGGATTGTGGTTTGTTTCAGACGGTGGTTTGTGTTGACATCTCGTGGAAAAAGACCGGATGGGGTGTGGGTGGAACATCGTAATTGTCTTCCCTTTTGTATGTTGACTGCAGTGGCTCCCCTTGCTGAGGTTGATCGTCGTCGTCATCTTCGACGGGTCGTGCGATTTTTCGACGCCGGCTGCAGATTTTTTTAGTATACCATAGAACGTGTGATCGTAGCAAATAGATCAAGAAGCTTGTGGCTAGGATGATTTCTCCATAAATGGCCAAGGTGGTATATTGGGTTTGCCCTTGTCGCTCTCGTTTGTGTGAGGCAATCTCCATAAGTTCTAGCTCTATCTCGCTCAGACTGGCGTCAAAAATTGGGCCGTTGGCCGACGTTTGACTTATGACTGCAGGCGTCGGGTCTATTGTTTCGATGTTCTGAAGAGGCTTGTAAAGTGAAATATTCGGAACGAGAACGTTCAGGTCTACGCTCGATGCTGGTACATATGTTTCTTTGATGGTTCCCTCGAGTGTTTGGCTTCCCGAGATGGTTACATAATTAGTATTGGCGATGCAACCCGGTTTTAGTTTTAGGATCCCGGTGTCTTTTATTTCGATGACTATTACCACCTCATGATCACATAGGATTTGGATCCTCTCGGGTCGTGGTAGTGAAAATAACCATCCGGACATTGTGTCTAATTGTTTCCAATATGGAGCCTGTTTCTTCACGACTTTGATGTTGCAGTCCTGGTATGAGTAGTGTCCCCCATCTGTCAATAACATGAGTTCGCAATTTTGATGTCGCGAGACTTCGAAAATCGGATAGCTGAGTGAACAGATTTGAAAGTTGCGCAGGTGTTGGCATCTGGGCGGGTCATTTTCAGGTACGAATGCGTACTGATCTAGTTCCTTTGAGATAATAATATGCGAGGCTCTTGGTTGCACGTATGCTGCTCCTTGACTATTGTTTCCGATTTCTTGGGGTATAGGACAGGGATGAAGTTTGTAGAGAAGGAATTTGGTAGGTTCCAACAAAGGGATGTTAATTACGATGATTATTTTTTTATTGTGGTAGGAGGCCGCTAGACGGGAGATTTTAGATAGGGTTCCGGAGTGTATTTCGTCGAGGGGAATTGGAAAAAGGTATCGATGGTGGGTTTCTGTAAAACTTTTGACTATGAGATCCAGTGTGCTGGGGTTGAGCAGTTCCGGGTGAAGAAGTCCAAGCTTAATAAAGTGTATCGCGTTTACGATGGCGCGGAGGCTCTCGACATATGTTTCGGCTACATTTCCTATGCTATTTCGCTATTCCAATATTGTTTCTCGGGCGTCTATAAAATCCATGCAATTTTTAATCCGTGCGTAATTAATAAAAGGCGAGTCCGAGTAAAATCCTTTTGTCTAAAAAGAAAATAAATTTATGTGAGATTCGAGCAAAACTGGTTTTGATGTTGTTCAAGCGTTATTGTTAGTGGGTTATTGGGTGTTCCCTTTTTCTTTCGCTTAAGATGTGAGGGTGTATGGTGGTTGTGTGTTAATGTTGGTTTCCTCGTGACTCGGTTTGGCTGTATTGTCCTTGTATGCAAATTCTTGATTATTACGGTCAAATAGTTTCGTCGTTGGAGTATTTTTATTTATTTGAATTTTTGACTTTATTATTTCTGTGGAAACTATTGATGGTTTTCGGTTAAGGCTCGGTTGTAAAATTGGATTATTGAAATAAATGTAGTGATCCACGTTTGGATTAGTTAGTCGCGCGTGGAGTTTTCGTAATTGGTATTTTCTTCCCGCGCGGCGTTTCCTTTGACCCATTGTAGCAAATATCGACAGTAATTATCGCCAGCACTTTTGTGGGACGAAAATCTAGGAGAGGGGGTGCGGAAGTGCAAACGTTTCTGCAACGAATCCCGTATTCCGGAGAGGAGGGTAGTCAAGAGTGCAAACGTTTCTGCAACGAATCTTGACGAAAGGTAGATTCGCGGGAGTGCAAACGTTTCTGCAGCAAATCCCGTGTTTCGGAAAGGAAGGTGGTCAAGAGTGCAAACGTCTCTGCAACGAATCTTGACGGTGAGATGGGACCACGAGTGTGCAAACGTTTCTGCAGCGTAACTCATGGGTTTGAGGTATAAGGGTTGGGGATGCTGATGTTTTACTTCTCGATATTTCTTTTACAATGGTTATAAAATTAAATTAATTTAGTTGTACGCTATTAGTGATTTTAACTGTTGGGCAAATCATCAATTCGTTTCCTCAAGAAATATGTAAAATAATTGATTCCTTTTGCAAAATTTTCAGAGTTGGTTGTGTAGATACCTGCGGTTGTGAATTTGTATTGTTGATTGAAGATGCGACGAGAAGTTTTACTGTGGACTTGATTATTTAATTAATGACTTGTACTTATTGAGTGATCTTGCTTCGTGAACTTTGTGTATGACTGGTATATGATGTGTCGCTTGGAAAATTTTTGATGATACTGAGTGTGATCGAAAATTTTATTGCTTTATATACTTCATTTTATCCCTTCCTTGGAGGATATATGATAAGAAGCTCGGTTATTAACCTGTACTTTAGAAAGAAAATTTCGAAAGGGCTGTTGGTGCAGCAGGTTACATATGTGGTTATTAGGCATACCGTTCAAGTCCATGGTATGATGCAAGTTAATGTTTGTTTTATAGAGCGTTGGTAACGTGTCTTCGCTCAAAATTTTCTCCTTTCCTTCCTTCTCTGCATATGTTATTAGGAGGCGCGTGGAACGTCTCCGCACGTGTGATGCAATTGTAAAAAAAAATTTTTTTTTTTTTGTTTGTTTTCGACGGTGGGTTAGTTGGCCCAGGTGTTTTTCACGTTTTCGAGAGTTCGCGCTCTCGAGTCTGTTAGATATAGCGTTCGACAGACTTCCTCTCTTTTGTTCTGTTTGTTTCCCAGGTCGTTCGCCTAGTTTGAATTTTTCGGTACTGCATCGCGTCTTATTTTTCGAAGGTTTTTCGTCTTAGCGCAGGGAAGTATCACTGTCTTCCTCTCTTGTGTTGAATGGTTTGAGTTTGTCTACGTGTTTCAAAAGTCTTTTACCCTTGTAAGGAGCCTAAGGACGCGAGGAAACGAGTGATGCCGAGACAGGGAGGGAGTGTGAATGCGAAGAGGGGAAAGCCGCTCTTCCTTATCGTTGAATTTTGATTTTGGCCGAAGAATTAGAAGTCTGGCGGAACGCGGCTCAGACGGTTGGGTAGTGGGATGAGCCATACACTATCATTAATCCACGGTTGATTGCGTATTCCTGTAAATATACAACGGATGCCCGACACGGGGTAGAAACGTGGTGAATTACCAGCCTTTTATAAAAGATACGTATCCAAATTATTCGTTATCAAATTGTTTTTCCGTTCGTTATTTTCTTACATTAAATAATCGCCATGCCGTCCCAAGTTTTTATACAAATCCCGTCGATAGTGGTGTTGACGATCCTCTCACTTCTAGCCCTATATCTCCGGCAATCATTGTTATTTTCTGTGAGCATTTATGTGGAAATGCGGCGAGCGCTCTAATCATTTTGTCGATTTATGTGTTACCCCAAAAGAAAAGAATTAACAAAATACAAAAGAGAAATGAAAATAAAGAATATTCGTTACATATAACAAATAAATTAAGAGAATCTATTTATTTCATTTGGTTTATTACATTTTTGGCGCCCAACCCGTGGCAAAGACCACACCCAAAATTATTTGGAAATTTTGTTATTTATCATATGTCTAATACACAAGTAAATAGCCCACAGGCAAAATCTCGGTTAAAAGTAAAAACTACAAGGCTCTCGCCTGTAGTATTGCGAGCTCGCCCGTATAAACTCAGAGACAAAAGTCTGAATTTGAACAACAGGAAAATCAACAGAGGATTAAAGACGAGTGGAAGAGATTAAGAGAGGCACAAATAGAATTTGAACGCCAGAAGATGGAATTCGAGAAAGAGCGTGTAGAACATCTACAATCTGAAGAAGCAAGGCGACGTTTGAGTGACGAAAGGAGACAACAGATAAGCGCACAAACATCATCAACCGCCGTAGAGACGCGTGAAAATAACAACCAAGCCCCAAACACTGTAGACGGGCAATTAATAGATGGTTTGGTAAATCACTTACACTATTTACATCTAAAAATAAAAGTGCCCGAATTTAAGGATAATACGAATCCGAAAGAATTTCTGGAAGACATTGATCGCTATTTACGGTATAAAAATGTGCGGAATGAACATAAGATGTTGGCTATTGAAAGTTTACTGGAGGGTCGAGTAAAAATTTGGTTCGATATTAACAAAGAGCTTTTAACAACTGTACAAGAATTTAAAACGCAATTTCTTGAAGAATTTTATTCGACGCCAATAAAAGTTCAATTTAAAAATAAATGGTTGGCGCGGAAATTTCAACAAAAAGGCGGCTCCATGCAAGCCTATTTTTTTGAACAAGTTCGGGAAGCCATGTACTTTGAGCCAAAGCTATCACCTTATGAGGTGAGCTATACGATCATTCAGCAGTTTCCTCCCAAAATTCAATTAGCTCTGTCAACTATAAATTACGCTGATACGAAATTGGTCGCACAAGTCTTGGCGCAACTCGATATTACATATAGTGGATATGATTTTGAGAGAAATAGGGACTGGAAGAATAACGGAAATGTAAATTATCACCAGGGCAGTCAAAATAATAATTATGGGAAGCAGAACAAAGTGAATAGTATCCAGGCGACAAAAGAATCGCATAACGCAAATACCGCAAAGCCAGGTCGAAATGCTTCCTCTTCAACGAAGAGAAATCAATCAGGAAATGTTTCCTTCTTACCAGACACTAGGTTTCCCCCTCCAAATTTTCACGGAAATAATCAATTATCCAATATGGAGGCTGATAGTGTAGAACCTTTAAACTGAAAGTAGACACGATTAAGAGAGATCCAATTTCGTGTCAAGATTTTTTTGATTTTGTAGAGGATCTCAAACGGGATGTTGACGTAAAGATCGACGAATCGAAAATATTGAAAGACATTATGACATTATCACCTAGAATAAAAATAAAAATGTCAAATTTATCGGTTGATGGACTCGTGGATACAGGGAGTCAAATCACATGCATTTCTGAAAATTTTTATAAAACGTTGCAATCACGAGTAAAAATGACTGAATTGCCCGTAACCAATGTTTACGTAACGACCGCAATTTCGCAAAAGAAAACGACGGTTAAAAGGCAAATATATGTGGAATTACAAATAGGAAAAATGAAAATGTGGTATAACTTTTTGGTTATTCCTTATTTAACGTCGGATTTAATATTCGGAAATGACTGGTTCCATAAAAATCGGGCCATAATTAACTATGACAATCAAACTATATCGCTTTGGGGGATACAAATACAACCAGAAGAGGTTCACTTTAACTCAAGACCCAGTGAAAAATTGGTATCGGTAATTGAAAATCAATCTTTGCACATTATTTATATAGAGCTCGAAAATACGCGACCGCGCAAAGAGGTTGAGAGTCCGGTACCCGAACAATTAGACGTCCTCGTGAAAACAAATTGGGGAAATCATATTGAAGAAAACTCGACATTCGAGCAAGGTTTTTTGGAAAAGAATAGAATAGTTGAAAATAAAGTAACAGTGCGACCTCAAACTCCTGTAGAGGCAAGTACAAAGGAGGAGCTAAAAACAATGGGGGATAAAATCCAACACACACCAACAGACCACCAACACCAAATACTCAAAATGAATTAAGAAGTAGGCCCGAGGATCAGCAGAGGCTCGATCAAGCACAGATTAACGTGATTCAGGAATTAATGCACAAGTATGCCCTGCTGTTTTCGGATAAACCCGGATGCGTGTCTATTTACGAACACGAGATCAAAGTAATGAAATCGAAGCCTATTGTCAAACGATCTTACCCAATTCCGTTGAAACAACGAAGCCGGGTTGACAACGAGATCAAATCTATGTTAGAAGCTGGCATAATAGAACGATCTAACAGTCAATACTGTAATCCGTTACGAATCGTGGAAAAAAGTGACGGAAATATTAGAATTTGTCTAGATGCTCGATTTTTAAACAACGTAATAGAAGGAGATAATGAATCCCCGCCGCGTATCGAGGAGTTGCTTTAAAAATATCGGGGTACGACGGTTATGTCCACGTTAGATCTTACGTGTGGGTATTGGCAAATTCCTTTGACCGAATCATCAAGAAAGTATACCGCATTTTTGCACGGTTCAACATTGTATCATTTTAAACGAATACCCTTCGGGCTCAAAACCGCCGGTAGCGGATTTATAAGAGCATTGAGTATGGCGTTAGACGGTGAATTAAAAGAAAACCTTACGTACTACATTGATGATCTTCTCGTCACATCGACCAATTTCGCGGAACACGTGGCACACCTTGAAACACTTTTTCAAATATTATTGCGGTATAATTTTACTTTGAAACTAAGTAAAGCTCGTTTGTTTCGATCCTCAGCGAAATTTTTAGGGTTCGTCATAACATCAGAGGGAGTTAGGCCCGACCCAGCTAAATTAGAAATAATAAAAAATTTTGAGATTCCAAAATGTAAATTGGATCTCCAAAAATTTTTAGGTGTGTGTCTTTATTATAAACAATTTAGTGTGGGTCATGCAAAATACTTAGACCCGTTGCGAAACCTCCTAAAAAAGGATAATCCGTGGATCTGGACCGAAGCACATTCACGGGCCTACCATGATCTGAAGGAAAACTTTGTCAAGGTTGTACAGTTGTCACATTATTACACAGACCGCGTGTTTAAAGTACAAACGGATGCATCCGATCAAGGCATTAGTGGAATTCTATTCCAGGAAGACGATGATAATCACCCAAAACTCATAACTACCGTTAGTAGATGTCTAACGAACTCCGAGGCCAAATACACTACAACCGAGAAGGAGTTATTAGCCATTGTGTATGCGCTTGCAAAGTTTCGGGTGTATTTGTATGGAAACAAATTTGAAGTCATAACCGATCATCTGGGACTCACGTTTTTGAATAATACTCAGTTTCATACTGCTAGATTAGCTCGTTGGGTTTTGCTCTTGCAAGAATACGATTTTGAAGTAAAGTATTGCCGGGGACAGGATAATGTTATCGCTGACTTTTTTAGTCGAAATCCAGACGGTCATTTTCGTCAAGATGAGTCGGATAATATCATGATCAGAACGCTGATATCGCACAATACAACAGTACATTGTGATTGTGCAATTGACGGGTTATCCATGGTTTGTCAACTCGAATTGACGCGTGCCTTACGCGAGAGCCTTAAGGTTTTATCACGTTTGCAAGAAGAAGATGAGAGCTTGAAGAGTTATAGAGCAAAATGTAATCAAAACGGAGAGTTTCAGAATTATCAGGGAATATGGTTTTATAGGAACGCAGGTATAGATCATTGGGTTATTGCGGTTCCAAAAACTCTTGTGCCGGTGATTATGAGTTCCGAACACGAACGGTTGGCCCATATGGGAGTGTATAAAACTACTTGTCATATAAAGAGATTTTTCTGGTGGAAAGGGATGACCAAGCAGATCAAACAATACGTTTTGCAGTGCGATCTTTGTCAAAGGGTCAAGCATTTAAATAAGAATGTTGAAGGTGATTATCAATTTGTGAAAGCCGATCATCCAAACGATTTAATAACCGTCGATTATTATGGTCCGCTTCCCAGATCTACGGGCGGGGTACAATATATTTTTGTGATTATTGATGCGTTTTCGAAACTCGTGCATCTGTATCCTATGAGAAGAGCTACGACCGTCGTCACGTTAAGAAAAATTTTCGATTCTTATATACCATCGGTAGGAAAGCCAAATAGAATTCTGTCCGATAATGGCTCCCAGTTCACTTCCGCATTGTGGCGAACGACATTAGAAAAGGCTGAAATTAAAGCGGTGTACTCATCGATTAGGCATCCGCAATCGAACCCCACCGAAAGGGTAATGCGTGAGCTGGGACGAATGTTTCGTACGTTGTGTTCGGAGCAACATACGAAATGGGCGAAGTACGTATCTCGGATCCAAGATCTCTTAAACTATACCACGCATTGTAGTACGAATTGTATCCCCTTTGAATTACATTATGGGAGGAGGCCTGAAGATCGTATATTTAAAATCATAAGATTTCCGGAGTGCCGAGAAAGCTCAATAGAGCGAAAGCTTTTTGTTGCGCGGGAAAACCTGCACCAGAATTTCCTCCGGCGAAAAAAACAACAAGCGAAGCATAAACCAGAAAATTTTAAAACAGGAGATCAGGTTTTGTTGCGTGTCCCGCATTTGTCCAGTAATTCCGATCGAGTAACACATAAATTTTTTCACTTGTTTGAGGGGCCGTACGAGATTACCAAAGTGTTGGGAAACGCGTTTGTTTTATCATATGTAAATAGCGATCAAATCAAGGGTACATATAACCGGGTTAGTTTAAGACGATATTATAGAGCCGATTGATGTAAAAATTGTGGATGCGGATATTGTTCATGTCGTTGACTGCCGTTGTCATCCGAGAATGTGTATGTGTTGTAACGTAATATTTTCCCCGATGGGTACGATCACGTCCCTTCTCAGCTCACCCGTCTCGTCCTCTCGCACCACTCTCCGGCCATGAGAGTGAATTGGGCGCCAGGTACGAAGTACCGCCGATTACTCGACTTTTGATTCATTCACTCTCAACGATGGTAACGTCAAATAATATAATTTACGACACAGAGGGAACGAGAGACACGCGTGACTGAGGACGGTCCGGCTACTCAGCTCATCTGAGATACTGAAAGGTAGAGGGGGGGATCCTTGGGGAAAAGGTAGCAATTCGCAACGCAAAAAAAATAAGCCAAGACAAAGCAGAATTCTGGACATATTTCAAGCTTTATTCACAGTGACCGAATAAGTTCGAATACAGCAAAAGGGATAAATTATAACCGGGTTGGACTCGATACAAAATAAAGTTTGAGGGAAATTAATTCGGGGGGCATCAGATCGCAAAACTTTGACTGCTCGCGCCGTAACGAGGGACTTCGCGCGGGGCGCGCCCGAATTCACCGAGTAATAACGTGGTTAACGATTCGCCTCGTGGTCTCCCGGGTGCCGTAGGTAATCGACAACCGATGCTCTGGCGTGCAGGTAAAAGGTAATCAGCCGTCCGCCAGGCGGATGCTCTAGGTAAAAGGTAAAAGGTAAGCAACGCCAGAACAGCCGGCGCCCTAGGTAATCCAAGGTAAAAGGTAATTGGCACCCGTTCGATCGCGAGGAATCCGGCGATACGCGACGAAAAGTAACCGAAGGTAACAGCGGGACGAACTTCGGCCAAGCGCGAGGTAACGCCGAAGTTCCCGCGCGTTCAGTGGAGGTAATACGAGCTGACGCGAATAAAGAATGCGATAAAATAGGGATAATGAGCGTCGGATTAATATTGGCGAAGATAACAGAGATGATGCAATAATACGTGGTAATAATGCTCGCAGAAAAAGGTACAGAAAAGACAGTAAGCGTCACACGAAATAGAAAAAGAACAATATAGGCGAAGGTAAAAATAACGGTTGAAAAAGATTCGATACGAAAGACAAAATATAACGCCGTATAAACGATGCTCGCCAGCGCGAGCGAGAGAGACAGAGCGCAAACAAACGCGAGGTAACGTGCTCGCTAGAGCCTCGGCGCGTGCAGGGAGAGAGAGAGAGAGAGGCGTCGTCGCGTGGAATATTCCAGCGCGTACGACGCAATTTCACAAAGACTCGACTTCTATGATTGACTCTACATTAGCGCGAAACTGTAAAGAATTGACTGAGACCAAATTAATAACGAAAAACTGATCAAGCTAAGCCCTTCAAAACGACAATATCAAAAGACGGGAAACACGGGAAGTATCGGCCGCAATCTCGCTCGATACTTCGCCCTCGTGCCCCACTAAAACGCAACATAAACTACAAAAACCGGAACTATATTCCGATATAATAAGAGAAAAGAAAAGGGCTCGACTAGATCAGTGAATTCGGTGGAGATAACGAGTTGGACTTACCGAGGAACGCTCGCTGCACAAAGGGGTGGTCGTTGGACTCGACTGGACGCTGACTCACCGGAATGAGGTTCGGAACTCGACTAATTGTGCGTGCGAGCGGTCCTCGCGATTCGGCGTTGTCCCCACCACCGGGCCCCGGTACGGCAGCGCTCTCACGCTGGGCGCGAGCCCGAGCGCGGACTCTTGGCTCGCGCTTTCGCGCGGGATTTTCAAATGAGGAGCGCGCAATGAACGTAATTGTGGTTACGCCTTTTGCCTGAACGGATTAATAACAACTCACCTCTTGTCCTCACCTTCCTCGCTCACTCGGAACACTCCTCTCGACTTGATAGCCGTGATCCGGGTGTCTTTCCTCTTGGGGATCCGGCGGGCAGCTCCGGAAGGACGAGGGGAGGCCTCCCTCACGACTCCGGACGTCTCGGAGACGTGGTGGGCCCACAAAATAAACCACCAGGTACAACAGCACCTCGCCTCCAGAAAAACTCCCCCAGATCCCACCTGACGAGGCGCCGGTTCACACGGACTGTGACACCCGAATCCACGGTAGTGCGGGCGGTGCAACTCTGGGTTGCTACAGCGGGAAAGACACGGGCGGCGTTCAAAATATGGCCTATGCCAGCGTGCTCTTTCGGCCGTCCGCAAGTCGAGAATGTTATTCGATGCGCAGTGACGGTGTGAGAGGGTGATCCTTATGAGCGAGATCGGCTCAGACAATCGGCAAGCCTCAAGCAAACAAATACTGGTGAGAGGGGGGGGGGGGGGCCCGGCGGGTGGCAACCCCAAATCACTCCACTATCAAACGAAGCTGTCAAAATACACGTCAGTAGAACTTAAAAAAGGCGAACTAAAATTCTCTCTCCCCCTTCTTTGCACGCGGAGGTAACAGAAGGTAAAACAGGTAAATTTCGCTAGCAAGGTAATACACGGGTTAATAAACTAATACTTAAAGATACGTGACGCTGAGTCTTGTTCCGAACATCGCCAGTGAGTCGAGGGGCGTCCCAAAATGGACCGTAAACCCGGTCCACTGGTCGACACAGATCGTACGAGTGGCGGGGCAGAAATGTCACGTCACAAACCCCAACCCCAGAATTTGTTTGGCTTGGTGATGACGACGCTCGACGATGTCGGCTGCGGGTGGCTGGCGGTGGTGTACATCCTTCGGGTGACTCGTCTCGATGCCCACTCGCACGACTGTGTCTTCCGGCTTCCCGAATAGGCCAAGGCTGTTAACCTGAAACAGGGCTGGTTCCTCGGCTCGCCACACTCGGAGCCCAGATTTTCCCAGTCCACCACGCAAGTGCGTGCTCCATATCCCCAACTCAATTTGGTCCCAAGACGAATAAGAAAACTCAATATATCCTTGAGACTTTAGCCAAAGCTAAGCTCTCAATCAAAAGACACGAAATTTTTGAGCCAACGGGGCTCTGACTGATTTTACAACGAAAGGCGGCGGAACCACTCCGCGAGGACGGAGACCAGGCAAAATAGGGTGTAACACACAATAAAAGTACGGCATTTGGGGAACAGTTACTTCCTTTTTACTAGATTAACTCACTTAGAAAAAGGACTACAATACTCCGACTCAGACAGAAAATCTTAAAGCTAGCGTCCAAGAAAGAGACAAAATAATAAATCACAAAAACCAGATAACTTATTTCTCTAATAATTGATTAGCGTGGTAAGGTATAGCGGAGGTAATAGAGGGTAAGGACCCGCGCAATAGGAAACAAAAAAAAAAAAAGAAGGCAAATGAAATAAAAAAAGGAAAATAATAGGGTTCTTGGTAGCGGACTACGGGGGTCCTGCCCCGCGCGGGGACTCGAAATTATTTTAAGCGCAACGGGCAGACAGAAGCAGACAAAACAACTGGGGTATGGGGTCTGCAGCGGCAGTAGGTGAGCAGCAAGCGTAGTCCGACAGTTTTTTGGGGAAGGGGGGCGGAAGAATACAAAATGGGGGTGTCACGGACTCGGGACTTGATAGATTCGGGGCGCAGATTATCGACGATTCCACTTCCAGGGCTCTTCTTTTCGATACGCGCCTCCGTGCTTCGGGCAAGTACGTACGGTGACGTCCAGTGTTCCGCAGCGGAAGCAAAACTGGCGTGGGGGTCGTGTGCACTCCTGTCGCCGGTGAGCCATACTCCCGCAGTTAAAACATTGGCCGTAACGAGGGCCGGCTACCGACTCCGGTGGGGCTGTTGCGGGGGTTGCGGGGATGGTGGAGGCCTTCTCGGGGCGTCGGGCGATCGGCCCACCTGGTTGGCTCGGCGTGGTAGTTGACGACGTTGGCCCCGCTCTAGGTTCGGGCGTAGTGGACAGTACCCGCTCCAACGCGTCTCGTAACTTGTCCACTGGCAACGTCTGGCATCCAGCGTCGCTCGTAGGTGGCAGACTCGTCTGGCTCTCCGCGCTACACGTCCTTGATGCGGGAGTTTGCGAGGCCGCGTCCCGAGTGGGTGGGAACGCACTGATGGTCGCGGATGACCCCATGGACCGCGGGTGTCGTAACCCCTCTGCTATCGGGCAATAGCCCGTGTTGCGGTGCGTTAATCCGCGTACGAGGCCAACGAGGGCGTCCAGAAATCCCGGTCGCACGAACTCTCCAGCGGCCAGCAACGGAGCGTACGGACGAAGGTTATCGAAAACCGGGTTTGCGTCGATGTCCACCGGCTCCTGCTGGTCCAAGGCCTCCAACAGTTCTTCCAATATCTCCATTGGCGATGGTGGGCGCGGTGGTGGCGCCATTTTGGTGGGTCGCGGAGACGGTTTCGGATCCTCCCGAGGCGCTTTCCGGGGGGGAGAGTCTCGCTGCGCTGGTGAACCTCCTCGTGGAGAACGCGATCGGTCCCGAGGGTTGGTGGACGCTGACTCCGGAGCTCGCCTTCGAGACGCGGATGGCCGCCTTCTCGGTGGGGGTGTTTGCCACTCGTCCGGGTCCCGGAGCAACTCCTCCTCCGTGTCGCTTCCCAAATCCACTACTGGTGCGGAGGGAAAGGTGTCGTCCTCTGACGAGGAGGAAATTTCCATTTTGTAGTTTGTTGGGTGGGAAGTGTTCATTTCCAGCTCGTTATACGTACCGACAGTCCCGTGCCGGAGGAGTTGAGGCCGGTTGGCGTCCCGCGAGGCGGGGGGCTCGGTGACCGGTGAGGGAAAGGGTTGGAGCGACGGTGTAGGTAAACGAAGGTAACTATGTGCTCGGAATACGTCCAGGTGATCGGGAGGTAAGAGGTACGTTAGGTAAAAGGTAAAGGTAAAAGGTAAAAGCGTTAGGTAAAGGAACGCCGTGAGGGCATGCGTAGGTAAGCTGCGGAACGTAAAGCACACCAAAATCGACAATTAAAAGCCATGCAATCACCCGAGGTTCGTAAAAATGTCACCGGTGATAGGGGGGGGGAACGAATGGTGAGCAGGTGAGGGTGGTGTGTCAACGTGGGCCAGGTTTTAAGGGGATCGCGTCAATTGACGTAGGGTTTAAGGTCTTGTACATGAACTTTCCCAACCCACGTCTCGTCGGGATTCGTCAATTCCATAACCACGGGAGATATTTTCCTTCGGACAATAAAGGGACCGTGGAATTTGGTCGCCAGCTTGGCTGCCACGTGTTGAGCTGCCGAGGATAACACATGTTGTCTTTTTAAGACTAGATCGCCTACCCGATAATCGCGATCGCGGTGCTTACGGTTGTAGTAGAGTGCTTGGCGCTCTTGGGCCTCGTCAATGGCGATTCGAGCGAGTCTGCGTAAAGTCTCGAGGCGTTTCATGCGTTCGGCCCAGTCCTGGGGTGTGGGAGGTTCGTTCGCCGGCCCCTCCGGAGGTAATAGGTATCGCGGGGGTTTTGGTTCGCGCCCGTAATTAAGGTAAGCCGGACTTGCCTGGATGGATGTGTGATAGGCCGTGTTATAGGCGAAACGAAGAGCGGGTAGATGGGTATCCCACTCGCGGTGGTCGGGGCCGAGGTATGAGACGATCATCGTTTTTAGGACTCGGTTGACTCGTTCCACGGGGTTCGACTGAGGGTGGTACGGGGCGATGGTTTGGTGTTTTACGCCCAAACGATCGACTGCCGCGCGGAGGTCACGGTTAACGAACTCGGTTCCGTTATCCGTGAGCAGGACTCGCGGGTGTCCCCAGCGGCACGCGATTTCGTTCTCGAAAGCCTCGGCGATTTTCTTGCCTGTGGCTTTGCGGAGCGGAGCAACTTCGATCCACTTTGTAAACAAGTCCTGGAGGACGAGCACGTAGGTGAAACCGCTTTTACTGGTAGGTAAGGGTCCCATGATGTCTCCCGCAACTATATCCCACGGGTGGTCAAGGATTCGTTTACCCATGAGGCCGACCGGGGTGGCCTGCTCCACTTTACAACGCTGACACGTCGCGCATTTCCGAACGTACTTGACCACATCGCGAAACATATTTGGCCAATAAAAGTGGACGCTGAGGCGATGGAAGGTCTTTTCAACGCCTAAGTGGCCGGCTTGAGGGACATCGTGTGAATTGAAAAGGGCTTGTTGCCGACGTTCAAAAGGCAAAACGAGCTTCCATGAATCTAAGTCTCCGGCTTCGAGAGCGGGGAACCTGAGAGGGCGATGGTGGTAAAGACTGTCGTCCTGGCAACGCCAGTCAGGATATCGGTCCGGGGTTCGGCGAACGGCGCGGAATTTCCGGTTATACCAACGATCTTTACTTTCGAGAGGGGGTACGAGCAAGGCACAGGTATCTTCCGGGATACGCGAAAGGGCGTCGGGTACGTGGTGTAGGGCGCCTTTCCGATGGATGATGTCATAGTTGTACTCCTGGAGTTCCAGAGCCCAGCGTCCTAGACGACCGGAGGGATTTTTCAAATTATTTAGCCACCATAAGCTGGAGTGGTCGGTTATCACGGTGAAGTGATATCCTTCTAGGTAACAACGGAACTTCCGTATCGCCCAAATAACGGCGAGACACTCCTGCTCGGTGGTAGTGTAATTTCTCTCGGCGGCGATTAGAGCGCGACTCGCGTACGCGATTACGTGCTCTATGCCGTCGACGGTCTGAGTCAGAACGGCTCCTAAACCCACGCTACTTGCGTCAGTTTGTAGAACAAACGGTAGTTCGAAATCGGGGCAACTCAAAGTCGGGGAGGTAGATAATCGTTCGCGAATTTCCCTGAAAGCTTCTTGTTGGGACGACTCCCACGACCAGACCGAAGTTTTCTTCAACAGAGAGGTAAGCGGACTGGCTACTGTCGCGAAAGCCGGGATGAAACGACGGTACCAAGACGCCATACCGAGAAAGCGGCGTAGTTCCTTGATATTCCGCGGCGCGGGGTACGTGACTACCGGCGCTGCTTTTTCGGGGTCTATTTGTAACCCATCGCGGTTCACAAGAAATCCCAGGTATCGCACTTCCGAACGGCAAAATTCGCTCTTATCGGGATTAATGGTTAAGCCCGCGTCCCTGATCTTGGTCAATACCCGTCTTAACCATTCAAGGTGCTCGTCAAAAGTCGCGGTTACGATTATTATATCGTCCAGGTAGACGTACACGTGCGGCTGCATCTCGGGGCCGATGAGCCGATCGAGTAGGCGCTGGAAGGTAGCCGGGGCGTTAGTGAGACCGAACGGCATGCGCCGGAACTGGAATAAACCCATGCCGGGGACCGTAAAAGCGGTTATCTCGCGACTTTTCTCCGCCAAGGGAATTTGGAAGTACGCTTGGCTGAGGTCGAGGGTGGTAATGTAATTCGCCCGCCGTAATCGATCTAGAATGCTATTCATTAACGGGATTGGGTACGCGTCTTTTTTAGTGACTTCGTTGACTTTACGGAAATCGAGACAAAACCGTAGTTTGCCGTTGGGCTTCTTAACCATAACGATGGGGCTGGACCAGTCGCTCGCGGAGGGCTCTATGATTTCGTCTGCGAGCATTTCTCTAACCGCTTCGTGAATCGCCTTCTCGATTGCCGGTGAGACGGCGTAATAGCGTTGTTTAATCGCGGGGTGTCCGCCTACGTCGATATGATGCTCGGTCAAGGTAGTGCAACCCGGTTTCTCCGGAGGCTTAGGTATTTCGCGGCTAACCAGGGCTTTTAAAGTGTCGTCTTGATCGGGCGTTAAGCTGCGCAGCCCGCAACAAAGGTAATTAACCGACGGTTTGCTCATCTGAACTTCGAACGAGTGCACGCGTCGCGGTTCGAACCAGCTGAACCATTTTCCGCTCGCGAAATCAACGACCCAATGAGCGGCGCGCATGAAATCGAGTCCCAAGATACACGGTAACACTAGCACAGGTAAAAGGTACGCAGTCAGACGGAAGGGGCTGCCATTCAGGTAAACGATCGGGTTCACGACTTCTCTCGCAATGGCCCTTTGACCGCCCGCCATTTCGACACCACGCGGTCGACAACGCTCTCGCGGGATCCCTAGGTCGTCCACCCACTGAGTCGCGACGGGGCCGAAAAAGGTACGGCTCGAACCGGAATCGAACAGGGCTCGCACCGGGTGGCCCTGGATGGTGAAGGTCACGAATAGCGCGGTAGGGCTTTCCTCCGTTTGCACGGTGCCGCACCAGATGGTCTCGGCGTCGCGGGGCGTCGTTTTGGGGAATACGCGGGGTGGTCCGTCGCTAGGGCGCGATGGGGTAGACGGTGCTTCGCGAGGTAATCCGTCAGGTGAACCTGACGAGGTAAAAGGTAATTCGCGAGGTAATCCGTCAGGTGAAACTGACGAGGTAAAAGGTAATTCGCGAGGTAATCCGTCAGGTGAAACTGACGAGGTAAAAGGTAATTCGCGAGGTAATCCGTCAGGTGAAACTGACGAGGTAAAAGGTAATTCGCGAGGTAATCCGTCAGGTGAAACTGACGAGGTAAAAGGTAATTCGCGAGGTATTTCAGCGGCCGTGGCGGGTGCCTTCCGTATTTTCCGTGGACCCGCCCTCAGCGGTTTCCCGAACACGAGCATTCGTTCGACTTTTGGCCTCGACGCCCACAACGATAACAGAATACGGCTCGCGGTTCCCCGCACGAGTTAAAGCGGTGTCCCGGTTTCCCACAGTTCCAACAGTTGGCTGGTCTCTGATTCGGCTTGGTTTCCGCGGGGGCGTTTTCTCCGGTGGGAAGGTTATCGTCGAGAAACGGGTTCAAGGGGTGGAGCGGTTCTACGATCAGGCCTGGTTTCGGTGCCTGTGCACCGGACGCTTTCGGAGGAGGCTGGCGTCGCTTCTGGGGTTTACCCGGGGCCTTTTGGAGAGCGTTAATACTTTCGGAAGCTGGGGCGGGGACCGGGTCCTCCGGTTGGTACTCACCCGCGGGGGAAACTAGGTTCTCTCCATCTACTTCCGGCCAGGTTTCGACGGCCGCGAATATTTTCCGCGAGGAAGTGTTATTCGAGTTTTTCGGTCCCCGGTAAGCTAACTCTGGACAGAGCGACTGACTGGGAGCCGGTGGCGCGCGATAGTTACGGGAAACGGCGAAGCTCTTCTCGATTCTCACCGCGACGTGCTCGAACGAGTCAAAATCGAATACGTCGTCCCGGTGAATAGCAATATGCAAACGGGGAATTAAATTCCGATGCGCGTACTGAATTTGTTCCGCTTCGCTCCAGGGAGGCTGGAGACGATTGAATAACCCCCGTAGGCAGGTGAGATAGTCGGCGACGGGCTCGTCCAGTCCCTGCGTTCGGCGCATGATCTCTTCACGCAGCGCATACTGATAATCGGGGTCCCCGAAACGCAAACGACACGCGGACGCGAATTCCGCCCACGTGCTCCAACGATCACTGTCGTTGCGGAACCATTGTAGCGCTACCCCGGTTAGAAAGAAAGGGATGCAACGAATTAGGTCGGTATCGGACACGGGTACGAGAGCGCGACCTTCTGAGATACGAGTCAGAAAGGTGTCAACGTCTTCGCTCCGGCGTCCGGCGAATGAAATATTCCACTTTTTCATGAGGTGTAGCACGGAGGCGGCGGAAACCGGCGCGCGGGCGTACGGGTATTCCGGGTGTTGGCGCGGGGGAGGGTGTTGTACTGACCTTGGCTCACTGATCGGAGCGGTGTAATGGGGCGGTGCTCGTCCCCCGAGGAATTGCTCGCGTGGTCGATGGGGCGATTCGTCTGCGGGGTGGGTTTCCGGGCGATGAGCCGCGGGTGCGGAGGTACTCGTTCTCGGGCGTGCCCCCGCATGCGTCGGAGGAGTGTTCAGGGGGAGTCCCGACCACGGTTGGTGATTTAGAGGGCCGAGGCCAAGATGGTCGCCTTGATGTAACAGCCGGGTCCAGATCTCCTGATGGCTGGATCGCTCCGGCCCTAGGGATTCGGACGGGCCGAAACTCGCTCCGGTAGCTGCCATGATGGGGCCCTTTAGGCTCCCTGTGGTTCTCGTGGTGTCCCCGGGCCACAGATACGACGCGTTCGAACCGTCCTCCGGTGGCATAGTATGGCCCAGGCCTGAATCCGTTCCTACGGCACCGCGGAATGGCTGAGCGTTCGTCGTACGTGGCTCGGACCCGAAAGTCTCATTTTCTCCACCTACGGCACCTGCCGGCGGCGGAGAGGAGGCCCGCTGCGGGCCCACGCCGAAGCCAGGGGAGCCGTCACGGTTTCCTTCCGGCATGGCTGCGAGCTGCCGAGTACGCGACGCGGATGAAGAGGCGGGATCGCGACGGTGGCGACACCGCGGGTACGCGCACTTGGGGTTTTACGCGGAAAGAGCGACTCTGAACGCGCGATGCTACTTGACGATCCCGAATAGCACTTTCGGAGACCTGAGAGGAAGCCCCAAAATGAATTTTTCCCCAGGCTCACGACGGGAAGTGACTAGAACCGTTTGTTTTACGTGGAGGTAGAGGAATCGTCAGCAGGCAAGGTAAGAATTCGATTCCGAAGGTAATAGGCGAGAGTTTGAATTCAAAGGTAACTCGAATTTGAATGGCTTCAAATTCGATAGGTAATAGGTACAATTCAACTCCGCCAGGTAAAAGGTAAGGAATCGAATTCGTCGGACGTACGCGATAGCCCTCGAAGGAAGTTGAAAAACGAAAGGATGAAGAGCCCGATCCCGCAAAGTGAGAATTCGAGCCCAATAGGTAATAGTAGGTACGACTCGAATCCGTAGGTAATCGGCAGACAACCGAACTCCTCAATAGGTGATGGGTCGAGGTCCGATTCCGAAATTAAAAGCGAGAGTTTGAATTCAAAGGTAACTCGAATTTGAACGAATTCAAATTCGATAGGTAATAGGTACAATTCAACTCCGCCAGGTAAAAGGTAAGAAATCGGACCCGTCGGAAAAGCGAAGGGTAGCAAAAGGAAAGAAAAACGAATTGATTTAGTCGGAGGCAGTAACTCTTCGATTTAATCGGGGAGCGCGAAATTCGATTCCCGTGGTCGAAATGACTTCGCGAACCGTCGGATTTCGCGTCGTAATAAATCCGGCTGTAAGGGAAATCGCGAAAGAGGCAAACACAATTAATGCAGTCCGAAATCAATAGAGAGGTAACAAATAGCTACGAAACTGATCACAGTGGACACGGTAATTGAGTAAGCGAGGTATCAAGAGCGCGTGGCTGCTAAGCGTACCGATTGCTTACACGAGTACTCGAAGAATGGCTGTTATCCTCGAGTCGGATCGCTGACTCTCCCCCCTTTCGACCGGGTAGGCGGTGGGTAGGGGTAACGCGTCGGATCATCGATGGTCAAAACAAAAAAATTGGTTTTCGAAATGCCCCGACCTCGACACGAGCGCTGGATTATCGTTTTTGTGTGTTGTGAACGAGTCTTGAGATAATCGCTACGGGTATTGTACGGCTCACGCACGGGTGGTTTTTCAACTCCTCGGAATTCGAACAATAGAGGAGTTGTTTACGTTTTCGGGGCTAACGGCCAATCTCCTGAGCTTGGCCACTGAGCGAGCTCAACACATTGGGCTTATGCCCTCTAGCGCGAGGCAATGTTTACACCTTGGGACTAACTGCCAACCTCGTACGATTTAGAGATACGAGTTCAACACGTTGGGCTTATGTCCTCTGGCGTAAGGTGTTTTTACCGAGTAAGATCTAGTCGAAATCAAAACACTTTGACGATCTCGTTCGACGAATTTGCTCAACGTTGACACAGGATTAGAGGGGTAAATTATATAGTACGCAAACACAAGAAATACGCAGAATTTCTTACGACTAGGAAACACGATATTCAAACATAGCACAAGTTAAGCGGTACAATAGAGGTACTAAGGCAGCAGCGGTGAGAGAACAAAGATGTAAATAAGGCAAGAAATTGATACGGCTGGTAGCGTACTAGGCCAACACCAAGTGCGCACAAAAGAAATCGAAATAATATTTCGTCAGAAAAATATCTCGTAGTTATACGAGAGGTAAAAGAGAAAAACAAATTTTTTTTTTTTTTTTGGTCACACCACAATAACAACGCCTCTGCTCTCGGGAGTGTCCGCCCAACACAATAATACGCAATATTCGGAGAAGTCAGAAAAAGAAACCAAAAGATTAAACTCTCTCAAGATCTCCCAGCACGTCGAGGTCTCGCTATCGCAAAAAATGTTTACAACCGCAACGCCAAGATAGATCGAACTTTCTCGACGCGGGTTATACGGATCTACGGCGCAATGGTTACCGAAAATTATTTGGTAACGAATAACGCGAAACACGAAATACGGAATCAAAATTCGACATTACAACATTCTAGACTCTAATAAATTGCTACTTTTCGGGCCCCACGTTGGGCGCCATTTGTAACGTAATATTTTCCCCGATGGGTACGATCACGTCCCTTCTCAGCTCACCCGTCTCGTCCTCTCGCACCACTCTCCGGCCATGAGAGTGAATTGGGCGCCAGGTACGAAGTACCGCCGATTACTCGACTTTTGATTCATTCACTCTCAACGATGGTAACGTCAAATAATATAATTTACGACACAGAGGGAACGAGAGACACGCGTGACTGAGGACGGTCCGGCTACTCAGCTCATCTGAGATACTGAAAGGTAGAGGGGGGGATCCTTGGGGAAAAGGTAGCAATTCGCAACGCAAAAAAAATAAGCCAAGACAAAGCAGAATTCTGGACATATTTCAAGCTTTATTCACAGTGACCGAATAAGTTCGAATACAGCAAAAGGGATAAATTATAACCGGGTTGGACTCGATACAAAATAAAGTTTGAGGGAAATTAATTCGGGGGGCATCAGATCGCAAAACTTTGACTGCTCGCGCCGTAACGAGGGACTTCGCGCGGGGCGCGCCCGAATTCACCGAGTAATAACGTGGTTAACGATTCGCCTCGTGGTCTCCCGGGTGCCGTAGGTAATCGACAACCGATGCTCTGGCGTGCAGGTAAAAGGTAATCAGCCGTCCGCCAGGCGGATGCTCTAGGTAAAAGGTAAAAGGTAAGCAACGCCAGAACAGCCGGCGCCCTAGGTAATCCAAGGTAAAAGGTAATTGGCACCCGTTCGATCGCGAGGAATCCGGCGATACGCGACGAAAAGTAACCGAAGGTAACAGCGGGACGAACTTCGGCCAAGCGCGAGGTAACGCCGAAGTTCCCGCGCGTTCAGTGGAGGTAATACGAGCTGACGCGAATAAAGAATGCGATAAAATAGGGATAATGAGCGTCGGATTAATATTGGCGAAGATAACAGAGATGATGCAATAATACGTGGTAATAATGCTCGCAGAAAAAGGTACAGAAAAGACAGTAAGCGTCACACGAAATAGAAAAAGAACAATATAGGCGAAGGTAAAAATAACGGTTGAAAAAGATTCGATACGAAAGACAAAATATAACGCCGTATAAACGATGCTCGCCAGCGCGAGCGAGAGAGACAGAGCGCAAACAAACGCGAGGTAACGTGCTCGCTAGAGCCTCGGCGCGTGCAGGGAGAGAGAGAGAGAGAGGCGTCGTCGCGTGGAATATTCCAGCGCGTACGACGCAATTTCACAAAGACTCGACTTCTATGATTGACTCTACATTAGCGCGAAACTGTAAAGAATTGACTGAGACCAAATTAATAACGAAAAACTGATCAAGCTAAGCCCTTCAAAACGACAATATCAAAAGACGGGAAACACGGGAAGTATCGGCCGCAATCTCGCTCGATACTTCGCCCTCGTGCCCCACTAAAACGCAACATAAACTACAAAAACCGGAACTATATTCCGATATAATAAGAGAAAAGAAAAGGGCTCGACTAGATCAGTGAATTCGGTGGAGATAACGAGTTGGACTTACCGAGGAACGCTCGCTGCACAAAGGGGTGGTCGTTGGACTCGACTGGACGCTGACTCACCGGAATGAGGTTCGGAACTCGACTAATTGTGCGTGCGAGCGGTCCTCGCGATTCGGCGTTGTCCCCACCACCGGGCCCCGGTACGGCAGCGCTCTCACGCTGGGCGCGAGCCCGAGCGCGGACTCTTGGCTCGCGCTTTCGCGCGGGATTTTCAAATGAGGAGCGCGCAATGAACGTAATTGTGGTTACGCCTTTTGCCTGAACGGATTAATAACAACTCACCTCTTGTCCTCACCTTCCTCGCTCACTCGGAACACTCCTCTCGACTTGATAGCCGTGATCCGGGTGTCTTTCCTCTTGGGGATCCGGCGGGCAGCTCCGGAAGGACGAGGGGAGGCCTCCCTCACGACTCCGGACGTCTCGGAGACGTGGTGGGCCCACAAAATAAACCACCAGGTACAACAGCACCTCGCCTCCAGAAAAACTCCCCCAGATCCCACCTGACGAGGCGCCGGTTCACACGGACTGTGACACCCGAATCCACGGTAGTGCGGGCGGTGCAACTCTGGGTTGCTACAGCGGGAAAGACACGGGCGGCGTTCAAAATATAGCCTATGCCAGCGTGCTCTTTCGGCCGCCCGCAAGTCGAGAATGTTATTCGATGCGCAGTGACGGTGTGAGAGGGTGATCCTTATGAGCGAGATCGGCTCAGACAATCGGCAAGCCTCAAGCAAACAAATACTGGTGAGAGGGGGGGGGGACCCCGGCGGGTGGCAACCCCAAATCACTCCACTATCAAACGAAGCTGTCAAAATACACGTCAGTAGAACTTAAAAAAGGCGAACTAAAATTCTCTCTCCCCCTTCTTTGCACGCGGAGGTAACAGAAGGTAAAACAGGTAAATTTCGCTAGCAAGGTAATACACGGGTTAATAAACTAATACTTAAAGATACGTGACGCTGAGTCTTGTTCCGAACATCGCCAGTGAGTCGAGGGGCGTCCCAAAATGGACCGTAAACCCGGTCCACTGGTCGACACAGATCGTACGAGTGGCGGGGCAGAAATGTCACGTCACAGTGTGTTCTTTAGTAGACCGACAAGGGGTTAGCAACCCGATTGTATAATCAATGAATTTACGGACGGGTGTTTGGTATGTGATATGGCGTTGTAAACTGCGTAGATTAAGTGAAGCAATAAGATAAAGTAATATATCGCATAATTAGTACGATGAAAACGATCTTTTCCCATTTGCATACTTCTTTGATAGGTAGGGTAGGTAGGTTAAGTTTAGGTTTAAGTTAGTATGTAAGTTAGGACGAGACCCTTAGTGGGGTGGAGTCATCCGGGAGGGGGGGGGGGGGGGAAGTAGAAATAAGTTGCGCTCAAAGAGTTATTTTACCCGCTATGTTATATATCGTCTAAAATAAGGGGGATATGTAAGGAGCCTAAGGACGCGAGGAAACGAGTGATGCCGAGACAGGGAGGGAGTGTGAATGCGAAGAGGGGAGAGCCGCTCTTCCTTATCGTTGAATTTTGATTTTGGCCGAAGAATTAGAAGTCCGGCGGAACGCGGCTCAGACGGTTGGGTAGTGGGATGAGCCATACACTATCATTAATCCACGGTTGATTGCGTATTCCTGTAAATATACAACGGATGCCCGACACGGGGTAGAAACGTGGTGAATTACCAGCCTTTTATAAAAGATACGTATCCAAATTATTCGTTATCAAATTGTTTTTCCGTTCGTTATTTTCTTACATTAAATAATCATCATGCCGTCCCAAGTTTTTATACAAATCCCGTCGATAGTGGTGTTGATGATCCTCTCACTTCTAGCCCTATATCTCCGGCAATCATTGTTATTTTCTGTGAGCATTTATGTGGAAATGCGGCGAGCGCTCTAATCATTTTGTCGATTTATGTGTTACCCCAAAAGAAAAGAATTAACAAAATACAAAAGAGAAATGAAAATAAAGAATATTCGTTACATATAACAAATAAATTAAGAGAATCTATTTATTTAATTTGGTTTATTACACCCTCTGATGTCTCCAATATGACGTTGTGGCGGTCTAGTAGCTCGGAAATTTGGTAAGGGCCGACGTAACAACTGTCGAATTTCCCTTTCTTAGGTTCTTTTATTGCATACACTATATCGCCCGGTTTAAGGTTGGCGGGGTGTATTTTTCTGTCATAATATCGTTTTGAGCGGTGTTTCGATCTGATTAGAGATTTCGAAGCTAATTGTCTCATGTCCTCAAGTCGGCTAGTGAGCTCGCATAAATAGTCGCCGTAAGTTTCTGTTTTCTCTGGTGGAGGGTAGGAGCTTGGAATTCGCGCTGCCTTTCCATATACTAATTCGAACGGCGTAAATTTGGTTGATTCGTGGACGGATGTATTGTATGAGAACATAGCGAATGGAACTAATTTATCCCAATCCTCAAATTTATTTATGTAATGTTTAATGAATTCGGCCAGAACTATGTGGCTTCGTTCTAAAGAACCATTCGTTTGAGGATGATAAGCGGAAGTGGTCAAATGTTTTATTTTGAATATTTTTGCGAGGTAATGAAATATTTTTCCAACAAATGATCTACCTTGATCACTCAGGATTATTCTTGGAGTTCCGAACTGAACGATTAGATTTCGCGCGAGGGCGTCGGTTATTGTTTCAGCTTTTATATCAGGTATCGGGACCGCTATACAGTATTTTGTCAGATTGTCCTAAATGGTTAGAATGTGACGGTTTCCGTTGGGAGTTTGTGGTAACGGTCCTACTGTATCAATAGAAATTTTGTCAAAGGATTCGGATGGTGTGTCAGTAATAATCATTGGTTCACGGGTTTTTATTCGAGTTAATTTCTGTTGCTGGCATTCCGGGCATGTTCTTACGTATTCTGTGACGTCTTCTTTCAAGCTTGGCCAGTAAAATCGTTCGCGTATACGTTTGTATGTCTTTGTAATACCCTTGTGTCTCCCAATTAAACTCTC
This sequence comes from Venturia canescens, assembly GCF_019457755.1. NCBI lineage: Eukaryota > Metazoa > Arthropoda > Insecta > Hymenoptera > Ichneumonidae > Venturia > Venturia canescens. The sequence goes on along the minus strand of NC_057422.1, from coordinate 26,497,490 downwards.
ATGGTATTCTGAAATTATATCCTTACGTATAGCTTCATCAGGTATTGTTACGTTTCCGCGGCAAATAGTTATTGTGCAGTCGCATTCGTTTAAACATTCTTCTAGTAAATCAGCGATAAAGGATTGGCTGAAATTTTCTAGCATATCTCCGGGTTTCGACATTCGTAAAGTTTTAATTTCGTATTTATTTATTGTGTCCTTTACTGTGGCCAATATTTCTTTGAGTTCCTGAACGGAAAACGTTTCAAAATGTTTATTTGTGAGTACCGCGCTCAGTATTTTATGGTTTCCCTTATTCGTGACTAAAACTTGTTTACGTTTCGGTTTCTTAAATTTTATATCTTGCGCGTCGATTTTGTCGGTTTCAATGAGTAGTCGCGAAACAACTGTTGTAAATTCGCAATCGGCTGAAATGAAATGTAGGTAATTGCCCTTGTGGTAAGTTAAATTTTCGTTAGTCGTTGTTATTTGCAAGAGTTGATCGTCACTTTTCATGTTTGGATAAAATAGTTCTGGAGGTATTGTTTGAGAAGCGATCTTTTCAGGGTCTCTAGCGGGTATTTCTTCTATTATCTCGGTATGGCTTCCTTCGGATTCGCTTTCTGAATTACCAAATTCTAATGGCGGGCATGCTATAGGCTGTTGGGGTTCTTCTTCGCTACTTATTATTTCGTCGCTGCGTATAACGGCCGGTGTTGATCTACTTACAGGATGTCTGAAAGTTATCAACGAGTCTCGCGTGTTCCCGATTTCATTATTTCCATTTTCGGATTCGGTACCTTCATCAGTCTGTGTGTCACAATTAATGTTAGGTTCATTGCTTCCTCGGGTCGAGTCCCACCAGTATTCGTCCGGTCTGACTCCGTCGTTTATTTCTACGATAGCTTCCTTTGACGCTGGTGCCGGTGCTCTTTCAGTTTCAGTATCCGGTGTTTCTAATGATTGGTCTATATCGAATGCAAATTTTAAAGCATCGGTGAATCGTTTCAAAGGTGGAGCGCTTACAGATTTCTTTGTTGTCGTAGGAACGGTTCTCTTCTCGGCGAGGCTCGGGAAAGCGCTGTTTCGAGCCCGCGCGGTCGGGGGTCTTTGTTCGGCGCTTGGAGCGGGAGCAGTTTTCATTGCGGCGGACCTCGTCCGTGCCGGTGGTACTCTTACTGGGACTACCGGTGGTGCTTTACTAATGATTTTACGATTCCTAACTCGTTCAGCAATTGTACTACCGGGTACGTTTGATTCTTCTAGCACTGTTGGCAAGGGTTTTCCTCGTCGTTCGGGCAATCGATCTATTTTTATAGATGGTTTAGAAGCGGCAGCTTTGCGAGGGGCTACAGTTGTAGTTGGTTTTCTCGCCGCTGATGAGATAGGCAACACGGTAGCGTCTGGGACGACGGGGTTTCGAGAGAGTGCATCTGCATTTGAATTAAGTCGTCCGGGTTTGTATAGGAAAGTATATTCGTATTCTCGTAGTCGTATTCTCCAGCGAATCAATCTTTGGACGGGTAATTTTACTGAATCGATCCATTTTAAAGGTTCATGATCACTAACGAGAGTGAAGGGTCGGCCGTATAAATATGGCCTAAAATATAACATCGCGTACACACCGGCAAGACATTCCTTTTCGGTCGTGCTATAATTTCTTTCTGCTGAATTGAGTAATCTTGACATGTAAGCTACCGGTTTATCTTCTCCAACCTTTCCTTGACTCAATACTGCGCCTATCGCGTAATTCGAAGCGTCGGTAGTTAAAATAAACGGTTCTTCAAAGTTTGGATATTGTAGTATTGGAGATGAGCACAAGGCGTTTTTCAGGTATTCGAATCCCTCTTGTTGTTCGGGTCCCCATTTAAATTCACTGCTTTTCTTTAGTAGGTCACTCAAAGGTTTGGCTCGTTCAGAAAAATTTTCTATGAATCTTCTGTAATATCCAGCTAGACCGAGAAATTGTCGGACGTTTGTTACGGTTTTAGGAACAGGAAATTTTTCAACAGCTTCCGTTTTCTTAGGATCGGGGCGTACGCCTCCGTCGCTAATTATGTGACCGAGATATATCACTTCGGTATTTATAAATTCGCATTTATCCGGTTGTAATGATAATTTCGCCTTGCTGAGTTTATTAAAAAGTCTCCTAACCTTTACTCCATGTTCTTCTAAAGACGAGGCAAAAACTACAATGTCATCTAGATATACGAATAATTCGCTGTCTTGCAAACCGAGAAGGACTCTATCCATTAAGCGTTGAAACGTAGCAGGGGCATTTTTAAGTCCGAATGGCATTCTAGCGTATTCATAGTGTCCGTTAGGGGTGCTGAAGGCAGTCTTTTGTCTGTCTTTAGGATCCATCTCAATTTGATGAAAGCCGTTAGCTAAATCGAAGGTTGAAAAATATTTGGCTCCTCCGAGTCTATCGAGAATTTCGGTGATGTTTGGCAACGGATACGCGTCGCTTATGGTTTTCGAGTTTAGTTCACGGAAATCAATTACCATTCTCCACCGTTTATTTCCCTTTGAATCGGGTTTCTTGGGCACGATCCATAGCGGAGAGTTGTAGGGGGAAGTTGAGTTTACGATAACTTCGTTTTCGAGTAACTTATTGATTTGCTTATTGATTTCTTCTTTGTGAGCCGGGGGAAATCTATATTGACGTATGGTCACGGGTAATTCATCTGTGGTGGGAATACTGTGTTTAATTTCTGTGGTGGCAGGTAGTCTGTCGCCAGGTAGATGGAACAGGTGTGGGTATTCCTTTATTAAGTCGAGTACATGCTGTCTCTCTTCGGAGTTCAGGTGGTCTAGTCTGAGGCTCTCGCGTATTCTTTGATCTCTATTTATGGGGTTTTCGTCTGCGCTTCCATCACTCGCGGGTTCGAAAAAATCCTCGGAATCGTAGTATTCAAATGGGATTAATTCCTGAGGGGGCACGTCTACTTGGGCATCTTCCTCATAAGAATTGATGGCATAAATATAACACGTCCCGTTATCGTTCGTGACGACTGCGTTTCCCATAAAAATATTTTCAGGAGTCTGGATTCTAGGGAGGAATCCCGTTTTTAAATCTGGATTTAGTACTTTGATGGGGACTTTCATGCGTGTTCTAGCTCTGAGGATAAAGGTTGATCCTTCGTTATTTTGTTTTATGTTAAATGTTGTGTTTGGAGCTTGTATTACATTTTCGGGAAAATTTTCAAATGGGATAGGCGTTATAGGTTTTGACGTAGTGACTAATGTATTATGGTGAAAGGATAGTTCTGCTTTTTCATTTTGAAGAAACTCAATGCCTATTATTCCATCTACAGGGATTGCAGCATTTTCGTTGAGGACTTGGAATTTAACGGGTTTGTCGAAAAGTGTTAACTCCGTAGAGCCAAGAGTTTGAATTTTGTCGGGCGTTATGCCTGATAGTGTTAGAAAATCGTGTCCCGCGATTATACACCTTCGCTTTAATGTAGGTAGTTTAATTATGTTTATATCGGCTCCCGTGTCTATAAGAAAACGTCCAAAGCCGTTCTCGAGTTCCGGGGCTCGAAGGGTAATTATTGGGGACCGTCCTTGTCCACAGGTCCATCTAACAAATCTCCTGCTGTGAGAAATTTCACGGCAGTGGGACGCTGGTTCTGGCGATCGCTCGTCGATGCGTCCGCTCGACGGGCGTCGTGAGAGTTTAAATTATCCGATGTGTTGCTTGGTCGGGGAGACGTTGGTCTCATCTCTTGGAATGAATTTTCGCGTTTGAAAAAGGAGTTTTGATACATCCCGTGTGGAGTTTGATAGTTTGGGGGGTATCCGTTGTACGGTGGGTACATCGGGGGTCCGTAGGGGACCGGCGGATAGTATTGGGGTCCATAAAAACCGTTTGGTGGGTAACTGTAAAAATTCCTTGGAGGTTGATTTCTGATTGGAGGTCTTCGCGTCGGGAAATTTTCGCGCATTGGTCTCGGTTCGCGAGGCGGAGGTGCGTCGCGACGGAAAATTCTACTGAAGTTTGAATTTCTGTTATCGAAGTTATCTTTGTTTTGGAAAGAAACTCTGCGGTACCCATTGTTACCGTTATTATATTGGGGCGCACGATCTTGATCAATTTGAGTGTATCTTAGTGAATTCGAGTTTCGTTGTACTACTTTGAATGCGTCTTCTAGTGTTTGGGGATCTTGTACGCTGATGGCGTATAATAGATCGTCTGAAAGGCCTCTTTTAAATGACTCTAATGCTACTCCGTCGAGCATGGGTAGCATTCGGTTTGCTTCAGCTTCTGTGAATTTATCTTTTAAAGCGGCGATAGCACTTGTTCGTAATCTTTTTATTCGGGTATAATAATCGAGAACTGTTTCGTCTCTTCTTAGTCTGACAGACTGAATTTCAGCACAATAATATGGGTATGATTTCTTAGGTGCAAAATATTCTTTCAAAGCTGTAGACAATTCTTCTACGGATTCTATTCTTTTATCGGCTACTGCGTCGCGAGCAGTTTCTTTAAGTTTGGAACAAACGCCTTTAAAAAATGACGTTTTTAAGCCTTCTGGCACAAATGTAAAACCATTCTCTACGTCTTCTATAAATGATTTGAGGGGCATATTTTTGCCGTTAAAACTTGGCACATGCATGAGTGCTTGTTGTAAGGCCATACACTCGCCCATACTCGTGAGCATGGCGTCGGTGATGGCTTGATGGTGAGTAATGTTTGCAAGTTCTGCCATTTTTATTTATTTGAAGAATTTCTTTTAATTTCCCTTTTATTCGTTAATACTTCGTTTTCAATTTTAATTATTTAATTCTTGATGCAATTCGATATATGTATTTTTCCTTTTTGATTTTCGTTATTAGAAAAATGTGTAATTGTTAGTTTTTCGTTTCATCAGTAGCAACTAGAATTAAGCGTTCAGCGCACTAGATATCCCACCGCTGTCACCAAATTTTTTATCTGTCACGTCCGGAGGGGCGTGAAGGAAAGGTTCGGGTGTTTGAGCGTCGAGCGGCAAACGCTATGTCCCATAGACTTTTCCATTCAGCATGTATACGCAGAGCGTTATTATGTAGATATACTCGTTTGAGTATCGTGGGCGCACGCTGAGAGACCTCGAGAAGTCTTGCTTTTGTCTAGTTGCGATTGAGGAAAGGTATTAAAAGTCGTGGACAAAGAGATCTAGGATTCCTTATACACTCTTTAATGAAAATAGATTTTTAGTAAAATACAGTAGTAGAACATGATAGAGAGATCTAGGATTCTCTATATGTTCGTGATACAACGTAAGGTGTTAGTAAAGTACAATTGTAGAATATGATAGAGGGATCTAGGATTCTCTATGTATTCTGGATATTGCGTAAGTTACAATAAGTGATACGATTCGGTATGATACGTGGTACGTTACCGGAGAGGTGTCTTCAACTCGTCGATGCACGGTCGTTATTAGATTTCGCGAGCGGTCGTAAATATTCGAAGTCACAAGTCGAGGCGATTGGAGGAATATTTAAAGTCTCGAATCGGAGCAAAAATACCTTAACACCTTCGTTGTTGGAGTCGACTCGCTCTCTTCTACGGAAGACCTGGAGTTCGTCCAGAGGTTAAGTATAAGACGGCTAACCGAATGACAACCAAACTACTGCGAACAGTATAAACGCGACTCTAGGTACGGAACGGAATGCAAGTTGTACCGCAAATCTTGGCTTTTTTATAGGGCTAGATTTGGGTCCAATAGGTGGGGTTTGTTATCGTTACCTTGGGCACAAGTGTTCAGAGTTCTATTTTTCGGTCCTTATAAGGAAAAAACATCTGTGTAATCAATCGATGAATCCCCGAAATTTAGCGCAGTAGTGCTCGGATGGGAGTTTCGTAAAACCCAGAACACTTGCGTCAGGCACGTGTCTTTGGTGATGATATGTCTATGCGTTATATTCGGTGTTTTGATTAGGTGATATGCGTACTTAGTTCGAGTTTGTTTTAGTTAAGTTGCAAAAGAAAAATAAAATAATAAAAATTTAACGTTGGTTGTGACAAAGTATACGTAGACATCGAAAACCATGGAGAAATATGCCTAGACATTGAAAACCATGGAGAAATATGTTTGGGCATCGAAAACCATGGAGCAATATGCTTGGGCATCGAAAACCATGGATCAATATGCCTGGACATCGAAAACCATGGAAGAATATACTTGGACATCGAAAACCATGGATCTTCCGACCTAGACATCGGAAACCGTGGATGCATCGACGTATACATCGAAAACCATGGAGAAATATACCTAAACATCGAAAACCATGGAGCAATATACCGAGACATTAAAAACCATGGAGAAATATACTTATTAGGGTGGTCCTTAAAAGATGTGTTTTCGAATTTCTTTGCTCCCAGGGGCTTTTAATTAATTAAATATAAATTAATTAAAAATAATTCCCTGAAAATTTGAGCTCTTAATATTAACTCTAAGATAGTCCGCATTCCAACCTAAGATTCTTATGGGAATAACATGAGAAAAATTCCTTTCGTTCTTTAGTATTTCATAACTCTGGGACAAATAAATTAAAAATTTCGAGACACACATATTTTCATAGAGAATATGACGCTCTACAAAAAAGGTCTTTTATGATTTCTAGCTAAGTTTATTGGTTTAAGAGTTATTTGAGCTCAAAGTTTAATTTTTTTTTTCTCATTATCAATATTATCAAGGATATTCATCAAACCCTTAGGGAAAAAACGGTTGGGACAAGTACATTGATGCTTCCGTGTTTCCTGATCATATCACGAAACATGTAATAAAAATTCCTTAAAAAAATTATGTGACCAACTGTAAATAATTTCAACAGAACAATTGGAAAAAAATTACACAAATTTTGAAAAAACATTACATTAAAAAAAATACAAATCTGTAATTCGTTTGTAAAGTGAAAAAAATTCAAATAAAACATGAGAAATAAAAAACCGAAATATCACGCTTGAAAACATTTTGAAAAACGATGCCCCATTTTTCTTATCTTATTCTAACAACTAAATCAATTTTTAAAAAATTCCATCTAAGTTACTTACAGCATTAAAATTAATAATATCAATTCGAGGCCAAATATTTTATAATAAATTGAAAAAAGTTACCATTTGAGTTACGTGCAGCACTAAAATTTATGATATCAATCGAAGGACAAGTAATTTATGAGTAACTCCAAATATCACCATGATGAAATTGTTCTAAAAAGCTTTTAAATCCAAAAAAATCACATGCAAGCTAGTCATTTCTTATGGCCGGACAACTACTTTTAACTCATATTTAAACATAATTTGTATGGGTCCAATCGACGTCGAATATTGTGAATAATGAATAATACCAGAAGATCCTGAAGGTCTGAATCGATTTTCTTATAAGTTTCTGCCACCATAGAGTAAGAAATGACTAGCTTGCATGTGATTTTTTTGGACTACTTAAATTACTTGTCCTGCGATTGGATATCATAAATTTTAGTGCTGCACGTAATTCAAGTGGTAACTTTTTTCAATTTATTAGAAAATATTTGGCCTCGAATTGATATTATTAATTTTAATGCTGTAAGTAACTTAGATGCCATTTTTTTTTAAATTTATTTAGTTGTGAGAATAAGATTAGAAAAATGGGGCATCGTTTTTCGAAATGTTTTCAAGCGCGATATTTCGGTTTTTTATTTCTCATGTTTTATTTGAATTTTTTTCACTTTACAAACGAATTACAGATTTGTATTTTTTTTAATGTAATGTTTTTTCAAAATTTGTGAAATTTTTTTCCAATTGTTCTGTTGAAATTATTTACAGTTGGCCACATAATTTGTTTAAGGAATTTTTATTACATTTTTCGTGATATGATCAGGAAACACGGAAGCATCAATGTACTTGTCCCAACCGTTTTTTCCCTAAGGGTTTGGTGAATATCCTTGATAATATTGATAATGAGAAAAAAAATTAATCTTTGAGCTCAAATAACTCTTAAACCAATAGACTTAGCTAGAAATCATAACAGACCTTTTTTGCAGAGCGTCAAATTCTCTATGAAAATATGTATGTCTCGAAATTTTTAATTTATTTGTCCCAGAGTTATGAAATACTAAAGAACGAAAGGAATTTTTCTCATGTTATTTCCATAAGAATCTTAGGTTGGAAAGCGGACTATCTTAAAGTTAATATTAAAAGCTCAAATTTTCAGGGAATTATTTTTAATTAATTTGGAAGCATTTGAGCCCCTGGGAGCAAAGAAATTTGAAAACACCCCTTTTAAGGACCACCCTAATACTTATATATCGAAGACCATTGAGCAATATGCCTGGACATCGAAAACCATGGAGAAGTATACCTAGACATCGAAAACCATGAAACCGTCGATCGAGACATCGAAAACCACGGGACAATATGCCTGGACATCGAAAACCATGGAAAAATATACTTAGACATCGAAAACCATGGAGATATATACCTAGACATCGAAAACCATGGAGAAATGTGCCTGGAAATCGAAAACCATGGAGAAATATATCTAGACATCTAGAACCATGGATCCGTTAACCTAGACATCGAAAACCATCGAGCCGTCGACCTAAGCGTCGAAGAAGATGCTCACGGACGTATCGCATTCTTTGTATGCGTAAATCAAGCGCTGGTATCGCCCGGATCGCCAATGGACGATCCACCAATTGGCCAAAAATTTTTCTAGAATTGGATTTTATATGGTCAATTGACAGAACATTTTGGATCAATTGAAAAACTTTCGTCAATTGGCAATATCTTCTCCATCAATTGGAAATTTTTCGTCAATTGGTAATATCTCCTCCATCAATTTAAAAATGAATCGTCATTTTGCAATAAAGTTTCTGTCAATTTCCAATTATTATCAAAATTAGTGGCAAAAATATTATTGATGCGGATCTCTGCTGTCGTATTCAAAATGAGTACAATTTACATTAGTGTATGAAATAATCGTAGGATATCGCTTTTTCGGAACTACACTTCATTATTGTTGATTACTATGAGTATAAGCACGAGAGAATTGCAAAACGAATTGTTCCATTCAGAGAATTGTTTTTCGGGAAATTTTATTTTTAGGAAATAATTTTTCTGAACAAATGTTGTTTTAGGACATTGTTTTCAGGAAAATATTTTTTCTGGAAACTGTATTTTCGGGGAATTGTTTTCGGGGAAATGTATTTTCGGGAAATCGTATTTTGGGGGAATTGTTTTCGAGAAATTGTTTTTTCGGGAAATTGTATTTTCGGGAAATTTTTTTCGGGGAATTGTTTTTCGGGAAATTGTTTTCGGGAAATTTTCCGCGTACGAGCGAAAACACGTCACCCACAAAGTGGCCGCGGGCACGGGTCACACAACTACATCCGGGAAAGGACGGGCTCACACGGGTGGTTACTCTCAAAACGGCGACGACCACACTCACACGCCTATCACCAAACTGGCACTCTTGCCAGTGCCTCAACCGGGATCAATCGACTGCACTGCTGCCGATGGCGGGCGAAATATTCAGGATTGAGCGAGGCCTCGACGGTAGCGCGAGAGAATTCGGGTCGGGCTCTCGCGCCCCACCGCTGGCGTCGCCAGTTCTCGGGTTCGGACATTTTGGGCGCGTGCAATTAGAGCAGCCGGGTGCTCGTTTCACGCGCTCACGAGGGGCGTCGCCACCTCCTGGGCAGCAATTAGCACGGGGTCGGGGAAGCACACCGCGCATGCACGCGGGGCTTCATCATCGATCTCCATGATTGATTCCTCAGTCTTGATCCGGTCGCTGAAGCGTGCAATCACGTATAATCACTGCATCTCACCTTCTCGCCATTTCGGTATCAAATTCGGGTTTTCTCTCCATTTTGCGGTTTAACTCACTACACGGACCCTGCTCATCCAACGGAACATCCTCTCGGACTCATTTTATCGGTATAACTCTCAAAATCATCGGGTTCCTTCTCCCGCGCACGCTTCGGTCGTCCATCTTGTTCGTCTCGCACGTGCTCGACGAACACCGGGTCAACTCGCATTCTTATCATCGGGCTACTCGCCGGGCTCTTTCTCAACAATTATCGGGACTCATTGTACGGTATCATCGGGAGTTGTCTCACAAATATATCTACTTATAATTTTTCTCTATTCTCTGCCGCATTTATTATTTGCCACCTACCCCAGACCCAGTTAAGAGTATTGGCATGTTTTTTATATATGTTCTTTTTTCAGAAATACAAACCGGCGGTGGTGCGCTTCAAGGTGATGCGTTTGGTGATGTACAGTCACCCGGTATGCGTATTGAACTCCTCGCTGATTCAAAACGTTATTTTAAACGATTCAAAGTACGAGGCAAGGAAACAATAGCACGGATTGTACCGCCACCACCAGGGTGTAACGTATTACACTGTTTAGAAGGAGCGTTTCGCGATCTTTTAACGTTCATAACAGGTTCCTGCAACGGTGAAGATTTCATGGGGATGTCATTTTTATCAGATAGTTTACCGCAGGGATCCGCGTGGTTATCCTTCAGGCCTGTGCGGGATTGTACGTTCGATGATATATGGGAATTGATAACTAGTATAGCTCAAAGCGCGGCATCACTCGATATTATTGAAAAATTTGAAATTAAAACATGTATTGTCAAAGGTGTTGAAGGGTCGGGTAGAAAAGGGTTAACCCATGAGGATGTTGCTAAAAAATCCATTCTGTCAATTAGAAATAATGATAACCTGTGTTTACCACGATCATTAGTAACGACTCTTGCGTATGCTGAATGAGGTGAAATACGCACCGGTGATTTACACACTAAATGGCAAAAAATAAGACAGCTTAATGGCTCTATGCAGCGGTTAGCAGCAATGGAGCTGACTAACGCAGCAGGTATTACTATTCCGTTACGAGGCGCCGGTGTATATGAAATCACTCGTTATCAAAATTATCTGGCTCAAGACAGTATTGCAATTATTGTTTACGAATTTTTGACACTAGGTCGACGCGCAGAACCTTTATTCTATGGTACACATCAGGTTTTAGAGTTGCAAGGTACCATTCGACACACATTGAATATTTTGTATTATGAAAGATCGAATCATTTTCAACCGATCTTGAATCTTAGAGGGGCTGTGGGGAGCAGAGATTTCTGCTCATCTTGTAACGCTCAGTGCAGACGTCTTGATCACTGATGTAAAAAAAAAAATGCCCTCGCAGTTTCACCACACCTCCGTGTGATACTGCTTCAAATAACATTATTGGATGCAATGATTATGAACGAGAATTTTATGGTATAATCTGCTTTAATAATCACGTTTCGGTTACCTTGTCCGGTAAAAAAATCTAAAACCAGTGTTTGCGCTACGGTCAAGCGTTATATCGTGTGCTTCAAAACTGTAAGACCGTCGGAAAAACGAAGCAATTATGTGGAACAGCTTTTTGGAAGACATGTAGAAGCGTGCAGGTAGATAATCATCTTTGTTTCATGAGACCTGTACATTTATTTGAAAAACGAGGAAAAGTACTTTTTATTTTTTACGATTTCGAAACACACCGATGCACACCTGTACGTGGTGCTGAATCTACACGTTTGCACGTTCCTAATTTATGTGTAGCACAGCGTGTCTGTACATTTTGCAATAATAACAACAATATTTCGGAGCCTTGTGTATATTGCGGACAACGCGAATTTATCTTTCGGTATAACCCTGTGGGAGCGCTAGTCAACCTAGCAATGCAAAAAGTCAGAGGTTTTCTCGCACGATTTGTATAGCACACAATGCCGGTGGTTTTGACGCACAGTTTATTTTGCGCTATCTAATTGAAGATGTTGTGCCCGTACATCGCACTCCTAAAATAAAGAGTATATAAATTAAGCGTTCTCAGCATAACTGCATCGACGGCGAAATATCGACGTTCCCGAACGAGCGCATCGACCCTCGATGTCATCACCGAAACTTCGAGAAAGAATATCACGCCATATTGTCGCGAGAGGGGGAAAAACCCCCGAGTCTATAAATTTACCAACTAACCAAAATTCGACAGTCTTTGACGAGAACTGTAACGATTGGTCTCGAGGCAATAAAACCTCGAATTTGTAACTTCTTAAATAAACTTATTGTTAACTTGTTGTAAAAGTATCGAGTTGGAGTTCAGCTCTTTTGGCCTAAATCTCTTAAATACTCGTCCTTGATAACTCGTCCCTTCGCGACGGTCTTCGCGGACACAACATTGGTGGCAGCGGTGGGATTGCCACAACTCGAGAAATCCAACACGTCTATGATAGTCAAACGGAAGGAATTCAAATTGCTGAGGAGGACCGATAATTCTAGAAAAGTCGATAAATCGAACGGACGTTCGATCACCGATCATCGCATCCAAGGCAGACCGATCTACGTCAAGATTCAACCCAAAATACGACTGGAGCAGGAGCGGAAGAAATTCAACACGACAACGGATCTGAACATCATGCTAGCGATCATCTTACTGTAAGTGACGGAACATTATTAAATAACATTGTAATCCGCCAAAGCCAGATCGTATATAAAAATTTATATGTCAGACGACGAGTACGCTGAACGTCTCAGATTACCGGGCGTTAGCACTGTTTCGCGTTCGCTTAATTCATTTTTCGACGATAAACTCGACTACGACCGCGAAACCACTTCGCAAAATAGAAGACGACGAAGTAGCGTCCAATCTTTAAATCGATCTCCGACATCGGAAGACGATTATTTAGACGCGGAAAATACGCCGGAAAATTCGGTAATAGAAACCACATATCCCTTAGTATCAACAATGGTTGAAACAGTAAATTTAGACACAACGAGAAATAATCAGAATTCCGGAAATCCCGGAAACAGACGAAATAATAATCCCGGAAATCCTGGAAATCATGGCGAAAATAATAGAGGAAATAATTCTTCAAATTCCTCTCCAAATCACTCGCGAACTAACAGACATCGAGGCTCAATGTCTCTTAAAGAAGCGCGTAGTCTAATTCCTGGATTCAACGGTTCAAAACCGGAGGAAGCGCGAGAACTAGTTGATTCTTTTGCGTACGTAAATAAAAACGTTTCAGAAGAGGACCAAGAGAACCTCCTGGAATCGGTATTAACAACGAAACTAACCGGTAGAGCCCGAGCAGAAGTAAGATATAAAAATATTCCAAATTTCGAAACATTTAAATTCGTTATTTTAGAAATATTCTGCGGAACGAGAACCGTAGGAGCCCTCCAAACAGAGTTATATTCTTGCCGACAAAAATTTAACGAATCAGTAAAAGAATTCGGAAGAAGGGTAGAAGACACAATGATGGAATTAATTGATGCAAGTATAAAAAGGCACTCGACAATGATTGAACAAATGGCGGTAGAAAAACTCATACGCGAAGTAGCCCTTTCAAGTTTCGCGCAAGGTCTCAAACGCGAATACCAAACAATTATTAAAGCTAGGGCATATCCAACCCTTAACGAAGCAATTACAGCCGCGATAGACGAAGAAAAGATACAACAGGGAACTCGTAGAGAACCCGGAAATACTATTATTTGCAGTAAGTGTAATAAAAAGGGTCACATTGCGCGCGACTGTAGAACCTCAGGGAATAAAAACGGTAATAACGGTAATAATAGCAACTACTATCAGCACAATCAAAATAAAAGCATAAATTCCGTCTTCTGCAATTATTACAAAAAACTGGGACATGTTTATGATAATTGTTGGAATAGGAAAAATAAAAATGGTAATCAAGGAAATTAACAAGGAAATAATAATAGGGGAAATCAAGGAAACCGTGGAAATCAAAACAACGGAAATAACAGAAACCGCAATCGCGGAAACCAAAGCAACAAAGGCCAAAATAAAGGTTATCAGAATAATAGACAAAACTACACCGGTTCAAATAATCAGGGTAATATTCAAAGTCAAAATCAACCGAACAACGGGAATGCGGAAGAAAAGAAAACGATAGGGTCGCTGAACCTCAGTCTCCTTGTACGTACGGCCGAGCGAAAGAACGCGCACGTCAGCTGTTTGGAGGCCGAGCGAGCTACAGGCTCACCCACACCTCAGGCAAACCAAACGCGAATAAAACTTGAAATAAATTCTTTCGGTTCCTGGGGAATAGCTAGCGATTTTTACATCACGTCACCGCACGCGTCATGAATTCGGAGATGTATTCACCTGGAAGGAGAATCATTAGGAAATACGAGCTTAGTAGAACATCGCATCTATACAAAAAAGGACACCGTACCAGTCAATATCCGACCGTACAGATTGCCCGAGAATCACAAGCAAGAAGTGACGACTCAGACGCAGGAAATGCTGAAAGCCGGAATTATTAGGCCAAGCAGAAGCCCGTGGAACGCGCCACTACTGGTCGTTCCTAAAAAAGCAGACGCTCAAGGTAACGTCAAGAAGAAAGTCGTCGTCGACTTCAGAAAATTGAACGAGGTCACCGAGGGAGATTCTTACCCTCTGCCCAATATCACAGAAATCCTGGATCAATTGGGAACAGCAAAATACTTCACCACACTCGATCTTGCCTCTGGATTTCATCAAATCCCGATGGTGGAAGAAGACAAACAAAAAACTGCCTTCTCAACTCCGTTGGTCCACTACGAATACAATCGAATGCCTTTCGGATTAAAAAACGCACCACCGACCTTCCAAAGATTGATGGATGCCGTTTTAGCAGGTCTTCAGGGTCTCAAATGTTACGTTTACCTGGACGATATCGTAATACACGGATCAAGTTTCAAGGAACACAACGAACGACTACGAAAAGTTTTCAAACGATTGAGAGAAACTCAATTAAAAGTACAACCGGAAAAATGCCAATTTCTGAGGAAAGAAACGCAATATTTGGGTCACATCATCACAGAAGTGGGAGTGAAACCCGATCCGGAGAAAATCAAGGCAGTAAAAAATTTTCCCTCACCAAAAAATGTTAAAGAAGTCCAATCATTTCTGGGACTCGCAGGATACTATAGGAAATTTATTCATGATTTTTCAAAACTCGCAAAACCATTAACAGAGCTGATAAAAAAGGACAGAAAATTCGAGTGGAACGAGCATACGCAGGCAGCGTTCGAGACATTAAAAGAAACACTCAGCACTGCACCAATACTTCAATATCCCGACTTCACGAAGCCGTTCGTCGTCACCACCGACGCATCGGACAAGGCGATCGGAGCCATCCTATCGCAGGGAAAAATAGGAGAAGATTTACCAATTTGTTATGCGAACAGAACGCTAAACAAAGCGGAAAGAAACTACTTAGCAACGGAAAAGGAAATGCTGGCAATAGTTTGGGCTGTAAATCAGTTTCGCCCGTACATTTATGGAACGAAATTCACTATCGTTACCGATCATCAACCCCTCACCTGGTTATTCAACGTAAAAGATCCAGGTTCCAGATTAATGCGGTGGAGAATAAAATTGGAAGAATATACATACAAAATTGAATATAAAGAAGGAAAAAGGAATACAAATGCTGACGCACTGAGTCGCATATACGCAATCACGCGCAGTCAAAACAAAAATGCAGATCAGCTGCATAAAGGAGGGAGAGGAAGGCCGCAAAAAATCAGAGCCGACGCGACTCCATCTTCTTCAACAACACCAGCTTCCTCGGATAATCAATCCAGCCCTAATCATAATGGCCGACGTGATAATCAGCCGAGCGTGGCTGAAGATAAAAATGAGATGCCCATAGTGGACAGCGACGAAGAAGATAGCGAGAGTGAAACCGAACACCTCGACTCCGACGCGACGAACCCGTCAGAGAGAGATAGAAAAACAATACTACGAGAGTATCGATTACGACACGCCTCTCGGAGGACACCCCGGAATAAAAAGAATGACGCAACGAATTCAAGAAAAGTATCGTTGGCCGGGAATGAAAAAGGAAATAAAAGAATACGTAGCGAAATGCGACAAATGTCAAAAGAATAAAGTAACGAAACTAAATCGAGCACCGATGATTATCACCAACACTCCAGAAAGAGCATTTGAAAAATGCGCGGTCGATATAGTAGGACCTCTACCTGAAGCCGACCGAAGAAATAAATATATTCTAACAGCACAATGTTTATTAACAAAATTTTCCGAAGCAATTCCATTGGAAAATCAGGAGGCACAAGAAGTAGCAAGGGTATTGACCACTCGGATCTTTTGCCAGCATGGACCTCCCCAAACCATTCTCTCCGATCAGGGAACGAATTTTCTGAGCGACGTTTTTAAGGAGACGTGCAAATTATTGCGCATCAGGAAAATTCAAACAACTAAAATATATAATATACAAAAAATTTTTTTACACAAAATATACAGGGTGTCCCATTTTAATCTTACACCTGACTTTTCTCGGAAAATATTGCTCGGATCAAATATTGTGTGGAACAAAACTTTTAGGGGTTGAAGGGGGACGTATGATAAAAATTGGTTTGTGGATCCAAAATTCAAAATGACGGCGTTAGAATGGCCGACATGTTTTTTTCATCACCAAAAAATTTTTCAGCGCAAAACCAACAACTTTTGTTAGAAAAATTTTTTGATTAAGTTCATATTTTTTAAGTGAGAACATCATTTTCAACTATTTTAGAGGTATCCAGGATGCACCGCGAAGAGATCTTTAACGTACCAAGTGCAAGTGCGTTTGCGTGTGCGTCTGCATATGCGTGCATACGTGGAGGTGCATGTGTGTGTGTTTTTTATTTTAATTTTATTTTTCAACTTTTTTTAAAAAGAGGGCCCATAGGTACGAGCTCACAAGGATTAGGTCTCTGCGGTTCGTCACTACCGCAGTATTTTCGGACTCCAAATCCTCCTTGTGAGTGTACTCTGATCCCTCCCTAGAGATGTTCAAAGATCCCTCCATTCATGTTTAAACATGCCTGAACTCTTCTCTCAAAACCATCAACTGTGCGTAGGAGATCATCTCTCGGGATCGCACGGCAGGCAGCTCTTATCCGCTCCTTCATGTTCTCGCGTGATTCACGTCGATACAAATTTTCAGCTCGGAAGTAATTGCCCCGACACCTCCCTAAAATAAGGAGCATATCAACGATTTCGTTGGGACTGAAATCAACCATTGTTGCTAGTTTTCAGAATTTTCCTCTAATTTAAGAACTTTTAAAAATTTCGAGAATCAAGAATTTTTCTCTGATTTCAGAACCTTTACAAATTTTCGATTTCGTCTCTTGCTAATGGCTGCAGAGTCAGAAAATTTCAATTAATTTTCAATTAATAAGAAGTTTCAATTAATTTTTCATCCGTGGGCGATCACAATGACTTCTAAAATAAAAAATTCTTCTCTGATTTACAACTCAAAAGTAGGCGTAAGTCTCGCTTACGTGAACTTATCTTTAAGCGTAAGCCTCGCGTACGATTAAAGGTAAGTTCACTTTGTAAGAGATTAAAGAAAACATCATTGGTAGTACTGACGTAGTCTGACTTTGCGTAGTTCTCTTACTTTAGAGTTTTAAATCAGAGAAGAATTTTTTATTTTAGAAGTCATTGTGATCGCCCACGGATGAAAAATTGATTGAAACATTTATCTTCTGACTCCGCAGCCATTAGCAAGAGACGAAATCAAAAATTTGTAAAGGTTCTGAAATCAGAGAAAACTTCTTGATTCTCGAAATTTTTAAAAGTTCTTAAATTAGAGGAAAATTCTGAAAATTAGCAACAATGGCTGATTTCAGTCCCAACGAAATCGTTGATATGCTCCTTACACGCAAACGCACTTGCACTTGGTACGTTAAAGATCTCTTCACGGTACATCCTGGATACCTCTAAAATAGTTGAAAATGATGTTCTTACTTGAAAAATATGAACTTAATCAAAAAAATTTTCCAACAAATTTTTTGGTTTTGCGCTGAAAAATTTGTTGGTGATGAAAAAAAGTTATGTTTCCATTCGAAAAAAACATGTCGGCCATTCTAACGCCGCCATTTTGAATTTTGGATCCACAAACCAATTTTTATCATACGTCCCCCTTCAGCCCCTAAAAGTTTTGTTACACACAATATTTGATCCGAGCAATATTTTCCGAGAAAAGTCAGGTGTAAGATTAAAATGGGACACCCTGTATAACACATAAAGAGATAAAATAAATATATATAAAATAAATATAAATATAAAAAAAAAATAAAATAGTATAAAGGGAACATATATAAAAGGAAATAAAGAGACCAACACATCCAAAATACAAAACACAAACGGGTCGGTTTATTAAACAAAAAATATATAAAACAAAACACACATATTTTTTTTCTCAAAGATTCACTTAATAATCCGCATCATAGACGGAGGCGACGCCCAAAGGGTGGGACCAAGCCGGATGATCCCAGTCATCCTCCGGGTGGAGCTGGCCCCATCTCCCCTCGAACATCCATCGAATAAAGCCGACGTCAAACCCCTCGGTACCCCGCGGCCAACCAAATTCGTCGTTGGGCTGAGCCCTATCATACCGACGATACTCGGCAAAATCCTCTATAAATTCCTGTAACATAAATTAAAAAACAAAATTTATAATAAGTAAATAGTTAAATAGCTAACAACACAACAATAATACGCAGCAAAATTAATAAACAAAATTAATAAAATAAAATAATTAATAAAAACAAAATTAATTAATAAACGAAGAAAGAAAAAAAAACTAAGCTATATTGTGAAAAAAAATCAAATCACAACGAAATAAACTCACGATAAATTCCTCCCGTAGGGAATACACTACGTACTCCAGCATAGAGTACGACGTACCACGTCGACGCTTCGGCTGAGACGGTCCGTAAATGATTCGCTGTAACAAAAAAAAAAAAAAAATATCATTTTTTTGCATTACACTAAATAAAAAGAATTATATATTTACTTAGTTAGAAAAAAAGGGAGAAAAACGAACACTTACTGAAATTTCCTTGCGGCGAGTTTCCGCCAAGGTCAAAAAGATAGAATGCCGCAAGCTAATATGCACGATATCTGACATTATTCTCAACTCTATATTTTCTCAAATATCACAAGGGAGACGTGCAGAGAACAGGCGAATGCGAAAAAAATCGCGTAGACTCGACAGCAACCAGGAATGTCAAAACGCAAATTCAGCGAACTGACAGGAAATTGGAAAAGAGACAGAATATATGGGTCACATTTTTCAAACGGGCCGGGAAAGAAATAACCTACAATATCCACCCAACCCACTTATCGACATCCCGATAAGTTAAATTCTACCCTACCGGCCGACTAGCAACTAACTCAGACAACCCATTACAGGTGTACGAGCGCAATAGCAGTCGTAGGAGGGATTGAATCTTCGGTAAACAACGAATACCGAATTGACAATTTCCAAACCTCACCAGGAATATACTTCGGGGAAATAGGATCATTATATTTGGTAAAAGGAACTTGGAAACTAGTAATCCACATGGATCTACACTATGTGGAAAGAAAAGCAGACGTTTTATTCAGAACATTAGAAACCTTGGAAAAAATATGTGAAAAAACCAAAGACGATTCACTGTGTTCCACCGTAGACAGTACACTAAAACCATTATTAACCCTCTCGGACCGTATGTTGCTTCTACGCAACACGCGCTTCCAGACCCAATAAAACTGCATCGGTCAGTAAGGTCGGGGTTCTAACTGCCTATTTCCATCAAGCAAGGTTAGATTGCATCTTACAAGGAACATCACTTTGGTGTCCCCCTCCGATTTTCTTGAAACTGCTGTATATGAAAGAGCATTCGAAAGTAAGAGACACGTATTTTTTTTTATCGGCGGAAAAACGGTTTTAAGGGGTGAAACCACCCTTGAAAGTAAGGCATGTCAGGGGGTGATTTTGCAGTTTCACCAACAAGCCCTCAACTGATTTTGATAAAACCAAAACCAAAATGTTTCTTATCTGAAGTGATGAAAAGTTCACCCTGTGCACGAAAAAAAAAAAACAGGGGGTTAACCACCTTTACATTCTTATATTTCTCACGCCACAATGAAAAGGAACGAACATGATGGAATGAAACGGGTTCTATTTCCATGAAAACATGAAAATAAAGTTCACGTGTTTTTGCATTTTTGCAAAATAGCAGTCTTAAGGGGGTAAACTACCCCTTTTTTGAATTTTCGTACTGTATGTGGCTTATTTCTGTTGTACATGTTTTTGCTGATTCGAAATATTATAATAATTTCGAATCAAGATTTTCTGAGGTATCGAAGTCAATACAAGACTCTGAAAGGGTGAATCTTCCCCACTCGATTTTCCTCTTTATTCGCTATTTCAAAATTTCTCCCTGCATTTCGTGCAATTTGGTTGCTCTGCATGGAAATTACGAATTTAATAATTTTAGGAACATATAAAACTCGTATTGACCTGGATGGTGGCGGTTTGGCGGTGGGGAGGGGGGGGGGGGGGGGGGGGTTCCTACAACTACTTTTTCGGTGATCATAGAAAGCTTGTAAACTGCACGTAAATGAATAGGTACCATGCTACAGATAAAAATGTCTCTATAAAACACTTTCTTAACTTTGGCGGAAAAATAGAGGCGTAGACATATGACCCCGGTGTTTGTGCTAGATAAAAATGTTATCAAGTAGTAGTTATGATCACCTGATACTTTTGGCATTCTCACACACCGAATGACATTAGTCATTCCGAATATTCTTGAGTCATGCATCAGATAAAAACGTTATCAGGCATCGTGAGATTAATAAATATTTTTTTCTTCCGATACTTATTTTCGAAGGCGGTAACCATTAGCATTGTACTAGTGCATATTTGAGTGAGCTCCAAATCGTGCGTGCTTTTTCTGTGCTTTTGGTGTATTGCGCCTACTACTTTTACCAGCATGAAAGTCGACCCAATCAACGTTATCAAATTGTTACTAGCTACATTTGAGGCTATGAACATTGCACAAACTCCTGTTAATAATGCAGAAATAGAGATGAAGGAGAATTTCGACAAAATTTTAATCGATTCTATGCAAGATTACAACGGGATTGAGATGACACAGGAAGAAACTCTTGATTTTCAAGAACCATTTAAAGAGTTCGAAGCAATTGCTGTTGAAGATATCATATGGTAAAAGAATGATGATGTCGCTTCCGACGCTTGTTCTAGTGACGATGAGCTGAGCTATGATTATAAAAAAAAAAACTGTTGAAAATTGGAGATCTGGTAAAAAAAGAATTACAGTGTTGAAACCGTCAAACAAAAATACAAATCTGTAAAATCCATACGGCAGTTACGACGCTGGGCACAACAACTGAACAAGGGTGGTACATATAAAGAAAAACTAGCTCAAATTTCTGAATACACATTACGGAATATGAAAACTGCTGTAGACGCTGGTGTCATTGTTCATGATATTGACCTTCGAAAGTGGGCTCTACAGGCACAGAAAGAAATAGGCCATGAAGATATACGATTCAAAGCCTCTCATAACTGGCTATGGAAATTTAAGAAATCGCATCCCATTGTTTCCAGAAAAATTAATAAATTTATAACGAGAAAAATTGTGGAGGAAGAAGCGCTTCTGCAAACAAATGCGGACAAATTTGTTCAAGATGTTAAATTACTAATAGAAAAGTATGGGTCAAGCAATGTATATAATTCGGACCAAAGCGGTTTTCAACTGGAAATCCATTCAGCACGAACTTTAGCGATGGAAGGATAAAAAAAAGTTGAATGTGTTGTACAATCAGTGTCTTCAACGACCCATAGCTATACGATTCAGCCAACAATAAATGCCAACGGGAAACTACTTTCTCCACTATTCATAGTATTAAAGGAGGCAAAAGGTGAATTTGGACCAAGAGTAACGAACGAATTGTTTAAGCCAGATAACGTCATAGTAACAGCATCGAAATCTGGGAAACTTACTTCCGGTGCATATTATCGTTAAGGGTGCATCAACTTTTTCCAAAATATAGTTATAAATATATAATTTGTTATATGTTTACAGATCATTTTAAAATTTTGATGGAAAAAGTTTTTTTTCCGAATGTTGGAAGTGACAACGTATTACTGATTGATTCCTAGAGTGGACACTGCCCCAAAGTTGTACGTGAAGCCACCCCTCATGATAAAATAATCATCACAATGATTATCCCAAAAGGTACAACTGGAAAAATTCAACCGCTCGATGTATTTGGATTTAGGATATGGAAAAATTTTGTACGACATTTTTCAGATAGTGTTCTATTAGTGGATGCTGATATAAATTTACATTTGAGGAATAATATAATCAAACTGCAATCTCTGGCCCACAATCAATTGTCATCTCCACGCTATATCAATCTTTTCAAATATTCATGGTTTAAAAGTAATTATATAACGGAAAAACCGGAATATTTCGAAAATCCTGTTGATTTTGGGTTCGGTCAATCAAAAACACACTGTGAAATACCTGGTTGCAGTAATATAGCGATTATAAAATGTGCATGGTGCAAAAAATCTTTGTGTTTGAAACATTTTTTTGATGAATATCATTATTGTACAACGTATGAGCCATAATTGCTGGAAATCATAGGTTTTATTATATTTTATTTCGATATATGTACTTATCTAATAAAATCCGATTGTATACTATGAGACGGTTAATGAATTGTTAATGTGTATTGAAGTTTGATTTAAAAAAATGTTAGTTAGTAAACAAGATCAACAGCATGGAACTTATTCAGACTTCAAAGTTGAATCGTAGTAAATATCAAATGGCTCCCCTCCTCCTTCCCTTGCCCCGCCAAAATTGAGATCAATACGATTATTATACGTTTCTAAAATTATTAAATTCGTAATTTCGATGCAGAGCAACCAAATTGCACGAAATGCAGGGAGAAATTTTGAAATAGCGAATAAAGAGGAAAATCGAGTGGGGAAGATTCACCCTTTCAGAGTCTTGTATTGACTTCGATACCTCAGAAAATCTTGATTCGAAATTATTATAATATTTCGAATCAGCAAAAACATGTAAAACAGAAATAAGCCACATACAGTACGAAAATTCAAAAAAGGGGTAGTTTACCCCCTTAAGACTGCTATTTTGCAAAAATGCAAAAACACGTGAACTTTATTTTCATGTTTTCATGGAAATAGAACTCGTTTCATTCCATCATATTCGTTCCTTTTCATTGTGGCGTGAGAAATATAAGAATGTAAGGGTGGTTGACCCCCTGTTTTTTTTTTTTTTTTTCGTGCACAGCGTGAACTTTTCATCACTTCAGATAAGAAACATTTTGGTTTTGGTTTTATCAAAATCAGTTGAGGGCTTATTGGTGAAACTGAAAAATCACCCCCTGACATGCCTTACTTTCAAGGGTGGTTTCACCCCTTAAAACCGTTTTTCTGCCGATAAAAAAAAATACGTGTCTCTTACTTTCGAATGCTCTTTCACATACAGCAGTTTCAAGAAAATCGGAGGGGGACACCAAAGTAATGTTCCTTGTTAGATACTCCTAAACCAAGAGATAAACTGCTTTAACTCATCGAAATATCAATATGAAGTCGGCGTTTCATGTTGAGTTGGCGTTGTGTGAAAAGGTGCTTTAGTTATGGCAAAAGAAAAGTGGGTATACATTTCTTTTCGTACTCTAAACGTTATTTCCTTTCAAAGGGAAGCTAATATGATGTATTTAAGGTATTCGGTGCTAGATTCATTCGTAAATTTTCCTGATTTTGCTCCCCAAGAACCTGGTGCTGCGCGCAGCGAACATTCCAAAATTCATATTTCCTAACAAAAAAACCGAAATGTCACAATGGATTCGGAAACTAGAAAGTATTTTGAGAGAAAATTATGAAGGGAATCATTTTCCGTGAACGCGAAATAGGTCTCGGTCTGAGAGGGTTAAAGAAAGTCAGCTCCTCAATAACAGCAATATACAACTTCGTAGGCACGGGACAAAATAGAAACAAAAGAGGATTAATTAACGGTTTAGGAACGGTTATCAAAGCAATAACGGGGAATCTCGATCAAGATGACGCAGAAAAAATAGATAAAAACATTGACGAGATAATAACAAGACAAAAAACCGACGAAGATATGTTAAAAGAAAATGTACAAATTCTACAATCTACGCTAAGGCTTTACAACGAATCCACTACGGAAATAATAGACAAAATGGACAACCTAACGCATATGATAGAAAGAATAAAAAACACGGTAGAAAGTCAATTTTCAACAATAAAAAAGAAACAAATGATAGATGAAAATATAAACGGATTTATAGCGGTAGTTGGAGCTTTTACAAGCGACGTAAATCAACTAGCGAACTTCTTAACGGAAATTTACAAGGGGAGAATAAACCCTACGGTGATCTCACCTAAACAATTATCTGACTATTTAATAGAAGCAATGCCTTATACTCCTAAAGGATTAAACTTCCCAACAAGCATTAAAAGTAGCGAAATGACTAACCTACTAAAAACCGCAGAAATTACTAGCTACACAGCAAAACTACGATTTGTTCTAATCATAAAATTACCATTGATCGAAAATTCTATTCTAAAAATCAACAAAGTCTACCCACTACCAACAAAAATCAATGAGAATCAGTTCCAATTCATAGAAACTACATCGAAAATAATAATCGTAGATAATTACAAAAGAACGTATTTAACAATGTCTGAAGAAGACTTAAACAAAGCGAAGAAAGTCGACAATGTCTATTATTACGAACCTAAACAATCAATGCAAACAATAAGCGACAATACACCATGCGAAATAGCAATATATTTAGGAAATAATCCTGAAAATTTATCATGTAACCAACGAATTGTAAAATTAGAAAAAACATTAATAATCGCGTTGGAAAAAGAAGGTAAATGGCTATTCGTAGCCCCAAAACCCGAAAATATTAGAATCGATTGTAAAAATAAGTCTACGACACACGAAATAATCCACAATACAGGATTACTGGCTTTGGACGGAGAATGTTCCGTCACATCAATTAATTTTCAATTGTTTTCTTTAAACGAACTGCGGCAAAATGAATTTATAACATATGTACCATTATATAACTTAACAAACGCAATTGGAATGGTAAACGATAATCACCCTATTTTCAATTACAGCGTACCATCAAAAATAATTGTCAATCCACTAGAAACGAACGCATTAGGAGAAAGAATCGAAATCCTTAAGAAAAAACTAGATGAAGAACCAAATATTTGGGCACATCCTTATCACATAATCGGAAATTATTCTATAAGTGCCATTAGCATGACTATGATCATTATAATAATCATCATATTAACAATTTTCAAAGCTAAACATTGTCAACGAATTCAATTAATACAACAAACTAATGATATCGAACTAGCCCCGACTTTCGTGGCAAGACCAAATATTATAGAAGAACTCGCATCTGAATCTACTAACGACAAAATTGTTATGAGAAAAGTAAAATCGAAAAACGCAAACAAAAATGCATCATTGTAACTTCAGAAGTAAAAAACTTACATTAAACAGGAAAGGAACTAGAAAACAACTACTAGAAAACAACGTAACTACGAAATCATTCAAATTTAATTATTTTATTCCGTGCGAACAAGTAGCCGAAATGAATTTCGTCTCCCGAAGGGGGGAGGGATGTTGTGCCCGTACATCGGACTCCTAAAATAAAGAGTATATAAATTAAGGAGGGTGGCTACGGACGATACAATGTTGCCATGCTAAACCATGTAAAATACATTAAAAATTTCAAAATGATAAGAATTTAATAAAATTTGGTGAACATATTCTTTAGAGTTAAATTTGAAAATACAATTTTTTTCAGATTTTTCTTCTGTACAGTTATCGAGTAATTGATCACTAAAGTTCATATGTATAAGCATAGCGTTTCCATATATATAGGTATACATTCCGGGCATAAGAAATCTGCTTTAATGCGTAATTACTCGATAACTAAGCAGAAGAAAATTTTGAAAAAAATTGTGTCTTCGCAATTGATGTTGAAGAACATTATCGCCAAATTTGATCAATTTCTTATCAATTCGACGAACGTAGCCACCCTCCTTAAGCGTTCTCAGCATAAATGCATCGACGGCGAAATATCGACGTTCCCGAACGAGCGCATCGACCCTCGATGTCATCACCAAAACTTCGAGAAAGAATATCACGTCATATTGTCGCGAGAGGGGGAAAAACCCCCGAGTCTATAAATTTACTAACTAACCAAAATTCGACAGTCTTTGACGAGAATTGTAACGATTGGTCTCGAGGCAATAAAACCTCGAATTTGTAACTTCTTAAATAAACTTATTGTTAACTTGTTGTAAAAGTATCGAGTTGGAGTTCAGCTCTTTTGGCCTAAATCCCTTAAATACTCGTCCTTGATAACTCGTTCCTTCGCGACGGTCTTCGCGGACACAACAAAGAAAAAAAACACAACTGCCCTCTTTAATAATGAATGGTACCAAAATAATTTCTATGCGCCTTGAAAAACTTGTATTTCTCGACAGCTTAAACTACTTTCACATGCCGTTGAGTGCTTTACCAAAAGCTTTCGGCCTTACAGGGCCAATAGCAAAAGGTATATTTCCTCATTTATTTAACAAATCCGAAAACCAGAATTTTGTTGGTGAATTACCAACTATAGATAACTATTCACCTGAAACGATGAGTAAGAACGACCGCGAAAAACTTATGACGTGGTATCGGCAATCAAAAGAAAACGAGTATATTTTTGACTTTGCAAAGGAAATAGTTAACTATTGTCGGGACGATGTAACGATACTGAGAAGCGCTTGTATGGTTTTTCGTGATATGTTTATGACGAGCGGCCGTGTGTACCCTTTTGATGAAAGTACAACGATAGCATCAGCTTGTTTTCGTATTTATTGTAAAAACTTTTTGAAAGATAACACGATAGGTATTATACCAACAGGTGGTTATAGATGGGCTCATAATCAGTCAAAAAAAGCAATTGCATGGTTAGTTTGGATGGAGCATGTTCTCGGATACCCTATAGTACACGCGTGTAGAGGTCGTGAATTTAAATTACCTCAAAACTTATTAGTTGATGGGTACTACGAAACTAACGGTATATCACATGTATTACAGTTTCATGGATGCTATTGACACGGTTGTTTGCG
Organism: Venturia canescens; assembly: GCF_019457755.1. Lineage (NCBI taxonomy): Eukaryota > Metazoa > Arthropoda > Insecta > Hymenoptera > Ichneumonidae > Venturia > Venturia canescens. The sequence continues at coordinate 26,470,470 of NC_057422.1, read as the reverse complement.
CTGTTATCCCACAAACAGAGAGCGCAAACAAAGCGATGGTTTGTCTATGCACGAGTATGATCAAATGATAAAAGAAAACACACGGATGAGCTCTTTTCTATGCAACCACCCTTTGGTTGGGACAGACCCCCTCGACCCCCCCGATGCTTTTTTTGGTGGCCGTACAGAGAATATGGTAACACTATATGACGTAAACGATACGGAGCAAATACGTTAGGTCGACGTCTGCTCCCTTTACCCGTATATTTGTAAATTTGGAAAGTACCCTGTAGGGCATCCAAAAGTATATGTCGGTGATGAGTGTAAGGTTCCGACAGGACCGCATAATACAGATCTCTCCAAAGTTGAGGGTATCGTGAAATGCACTGTATTGCCACCAAGGAATCTTTATCACCCTGTTTTACCAGTACGCATGCATAAGCGTCTATTTATTCGCATTGTGTCGCACTTGCTGTGAAATTATGAACCAAAACGATTGTATGCATGATAATACAGATGATAGGGTATTTGAAGGTACCTGGGTAGTTGATGAATTACAGAAAGCTATCTCCGTAGGCTACATCATAATGAGCGTGAGCGAAATATGGCAGTATGAGGAAACGCAATTGAACCGTGATACACAGGAAGGCGGCCATTTTACGGACTATATTAACACCTTTTTGAAAATCAAACAGGAGGCGAGCGGTTGGCCTGAAAACTGCTTAACGAGTGATGCTACACGTAAAGCATATATTGAAGAATTTGAAAAATCGGAAGGAATTAAAATGAATCATGATTCAATTCAAAAAAAAACCTGGTTTAAGATCCGTTACTAAGCTGTGTTTAAATTCATTTTGGGGTAAGTTTGGTCAGCGTAAAAATCTGCCCCAAACGACCATTGTTTCAACGAGAAAAAAATTAGTGGAAATGTTGACAAACCCTGAAGCCGTAATTACAGGTATTCTGCCTGTAAATAATGATCAAGAGACGCGGTAGCGGCTCGACGCCAAGTATTAAAAGGAAAAACTGCAGCGCAAAAGAAAAGCCAGCGCGAGCCCTGCCGCTACTCTTATATAGGCGAATATGCCAGTTTTATGACGTCACAGAATTTTCAAACGGCTCTCATAAACAAACCATTTTATGAAAGAACATGAAAATTGGTGTTGATTTTTTTTCGATTTTTCCCTTTCCATTGGTCTTTGTTGCAAGTAAATCCGTCCAGTCGATCCTGAGATATGTAACGTTAGTGATTTAAAATCCATCATTTCGGGAACTTTGAATTCTTAGAAACAGACGGGCGTAAGTTAAGCATGTTTACGTTTGGACTTACGTCCTTTGCACGATTTCTTACGTTTTGTCACACTCTACGTCACGCACTACGCTGAACGCGGCTACCCCCTCTCCTTCTGCGTCGCCGAGCGAGAGAGACAGAGAATGGGCGCACAGCGGGGGCAATACCAGCTCCTGGTTTGCGCATAAAATATGTATATAATTATATAATATATATTTTATTTATTAATATTAATTAATAATAAAATATTATTATAATAAATATTTTATTATAATTAATATATAATATAATATATATATTATATTATACAATATATAATACATAGGAAAAAGATTCAGAACCAGGAAAAAAATTCTATAGAAATAATAAACGAAAAATTGAAAAGTTCAAAAAAATTCAACAATAAAAAACAATCGAAAAAAATTCTGTAAAGAAAAATAAAAATTTTCAAAAAAATTCATAAATATTGAACAAATTGAAAAATGTACTATCCTAGTTACATGCAGTATAAAAATGTATGATATCAATTAGAGGCCAAGTTTTTATTGATAATTTGGAATATTTATTGAACAAATCGGAAGCTTTAATTGAAACTCATGATAATTATTTTCAAGAAAAAAGTTAATGAAAAAAAAGTCATAATGGAAGTTACGTGCAGTACTAAAATGTATTATATCAATTCGAGGTCAAGTATTTATCAGTTATTCGAAATATAATCTCCGGCGACAAATGAGCGTTGAGAATCCTTGTCGGGCTCACAACGTTTTATCAAAATTACTAAAAAATTAATGGAAATGAAATCATTAAAAATTCACATGAAAGTCATTCATTACTTCAACAAGGTACACACTTTAAAGAATCGATTCCCCTCCGATTTTCAGGATCCCCTGGTATTATTCACAACATTCAACTTCGATTGGATCGGTACAAATTATGTTCAAATACGTCTTAAACGTACTTGTCCGGCCCATCACTTTTTATTCAAATTGCTCATTCGAAAACAAATCAGGGCTGCTCTAAAATGACAAATATAATAAAATCGATAGAAATAAAAATAATATCTCCAAGTAATTTGAACTTGATTGTTCGCAAGTTCGTATAGCAATATCCACTTCTCATTTTTTTCAGTGAACACATACCATTCGGTAAGAACCAATGAAAATGAGAAATAATCAGGCACATTACAAGAAATTTTCGAACCTACTCAGCCATGCAATGTTTTTTTTTCTATAGTCACGTACACATTTTGATAAATACCACTAGTCGAGTACGACACGTGGATTCCTGGAATTTGGAGAAAAATTATTTTGTTGTGAATTCTGACTTCATATGATATAAATAGATTAATTAACTTTATCTTGCATTTTCGTTTCATTATGACAAGAGCGATTCGAAGGAAAATTATTTTCTCGGGAATTACTGTTCCTTAATATTAACACATGCATTAACTTTGTTTTTGATTTGTTTTCGAATGAGTAATTTGAATAAAAAGTGATGGGCCGGACAAGTACGTTTAAGACGTATTTGAACATAATTTGTACCGATCCAATCGAAGTTGAATGTTGTGAATAATACCAGGGGATCCTGAAAATCGGAGGGGAATCGATTCTTTAAAGTGTGTACCTTGTTGAAGTAACGAATGACTTTCATGTGAATTTTTAATGATTTCATTTCCATTAATTTTTTAGTAATTTTGATAAAACGTTGTGAGCCCGACAAGGATTCTCAACGCTCATTTGTCGCCGGAAATTATATTTCGAATAACTGATAAATACTTGACCTCGAATTGATATAATACATTTTAGTACTGCACGTAACTTCCATTATGACTTTTTTTTCATTAACTTTTTTCTTGAAAATAATTATCATGAGTTTCAATTAAAGCTTCCGATTTGTTCAATAAATATTCCAAATTATCAATAAAAACTTGGCCTCTAATTGATATCATACATTTTTATACTGCATGTAACTAGGATAGTACATTTTTCAATTTGTTCAATATTTATGAATTTTTTTGAAAATTTTTATTTTTCTTTACAGAATTTTTTTCGATTGTTTTTTATTTTTGAATTTTTTTGAACTTTTCAATTTTTCGTTTATTATTTCTATAGAATTTTTTTCCTGGTTCTGAATCTTTTTTCTATGTCATCCAGAAACAAGGGACCATCAACGTACTTGTCCCAACCTTTTTTTCCCAAGGGGAAGTTTATGGTTTGATATCACGCCTTTTTTCTCAAAAGTTCCTCATTTATGTTATGACGGTTATAGGATTTTAGTTTAAATTTCTATGAATTATTTGCTTAGTACATTTTTATAGATTCCATTCTCATACGAACATTTTTTTATGGGATAATCTTTTTCATGAAATTATCAGCAAATAAGGGACCATCAATGTACTTTTCACAACCTTATTTTCCCTGGGTATGATGTTCGGCTTATAAAGTTGGTTTCCACCATAGAAAACCAATTTTTCGTAAAAATTGTAGTGAAAATATTTCGTCACAAGTCTGCCCTTGAACTTTGGCGATTTTTTCTCTTATACTATAATATGTTATGCCTATTAGGAACTCAACAGCATGGAGGAATCCGGGATGAGGCCCGAGAAATTAATTTCGGTTTATAATGTTGGTTTCCACGTAAAAGACCAATTTTTCTTCAAAATTGTACTGAAAATATTTAGGCACTGGTTTGGTCTTGGACTTTGGTGATTTTTCTCCTTGTCTTCTAATATGTTTTGTCTATTGGGAACCCAAGAGCATGAAGAAATGCGTGTTGTGGGCCGTAATATGATTTTCGGCCTATAACGTTGGTTTCCACGAAAAACAACAAATTTCTCGTCAACATTGTACAGAAAATATTCCGTCACAGGTCTGTCCATGGACTTGGGCTATTTTTTCTCTTCTACTCTAATATGCTATGCTTATTGGAAACCGAAGAGAATGGTAGAAAGCGGGTTGGGGGCCGAGATATGATTTTCGGCTTATAAGGTTGGTTTCCACAAAAAAGGACCTATTTTTCGTCAAAATTGTACTGGAAATATTTCGACACTGGTTTTTTCTTCCACGTTGGTGATTTTCCCCCTTATCTTCTCATATGTTTTGTGTAATAGGAACCCAAAAGAGTGAAGAAATGCGTCTCGTGGGCTGTAATATGATTTTCGGCTCATAACGTTGGTTTCCGCGACAAAAGATCTATTTTTCGTCAAAATTGTACTGGAAATATTTCGTCACCGGTCTGTCCTTGGCCTTTGGCAATTTTTTCCAAGTCTTTGAACGAAGAAAGAACTGACGTAAAGATTTCCTTAATAGAACAGATTTTATTTATCCCTTTTCTTCAAAATTCAAATGAAAGAACACGAAAAATCCAACAGATTTACCCACTTTAAATGTCGCTTTTGCATTCTGAATCTAGAGATTTCATCTCATGCAAAATGTGCCCCCAATGAAATATATTTCCAAAGTTTGCAAGTGGCCTCTGAAGTCCAATTATCCACAGTTTGATAGTTGCTGAAAAAAAGTACCCGAAAACTTCTAACATTTATTATGCCAGAACTCAAAGCAGCAAAAAAACTAAGCGAACTTAATTCAACGGAACAACAACGGTATTGGTTTTGGAGGAAAACCATTTCAGGACAATTCAGAAATGAATTTAGAAATTCAAAAACTCAGAATAGAGTAGAAAAAGGAAAATTGAAGAATTTAGGAAAGCGGCAGACTTTTGTGATGAATTTTCTAGATTACATGATACGGTTGGAGTAAATGATTTGAATGATTGGCACACATGCTGCAACACAGAAATATCAAAGTTTGGAAGTATTCGCTGTATATCAGTCATATAAACTTCAATACTATTTGAAAAGGAACACTTAAAAGCTTGCCGAACCAAGTTCCATTATATATTACCATAATCAAAGATAAGGGGTGATCCGTCGCATATATATTTATCCACAAAAATTTCAGAGTTCGCAGGTATCTGCTGCGGTTCAATGTATCTGCGCAATGAGCTTCGAAGACAGCAATTTCAAATCTATCCATAAATGAGCAACTGAAGACTTTTATAATCAATTTTTTAATTAGAATAACTACACACTATATCAAGACCAGATTTTTTTTTGAAAATCTGATTTATAAAATGTGCAATTCAAGATCATGGTTAGAAACCTCTCGAATCATGTTACCACAATCATCATGAAGGAGTAGAAAATCATAGGACACATATTAGGGAACGAATTAATAATATGAATCAATCCGCTGCAAACTGATGGGGTGAAAACAAGGATCGGAGAGGACAGAGCCAAACTGAATATCAAGCAAAATATGGGGATGTTTAAAAATAATGACAACACAAGATATAAATTAGAAAACATTTATTCAATTAAAGTTACTAATATCATTCTAACAGTTGCGTGTATTTTAGTTCTATTTATTCGTATATATAACCTTGACATATAACCACGCCACTGACGATATATTCGCACTGGACAATATTTCTCGTACTCTGGTTTAATTGAAGGATTATATCAGTTAACACTTATTTCCAATCGAACGAAATAATGAAATCTTGAAAAGTTTCGTTGACATATGCATAGCGCATTTTTTATATTCTTTTTCACACACACACATCACAGACTACATTTACGCGGTCGCTTTGATACCGGTTTAATATATCACAAATAACAACATAAATAGTAATCTGCACTTCTTTAGATGATGAAAATTATTTTTTTATTTATCCCGCACGCACTTCGTAATGTCGAAACTCTATTCTTACGATCAAAAACTGACACATGGTTTGTACCCATATATATTGTAACGGTACTATTGTGTATCAGAACACCCCGTTACGCGTAGATTCGAGCTTCTTATAAAATAAAGGAGCAGGCATGAAAGAAAAACAAGAGTACGAGGAAAGATCTGTGATAAATCAGAAGTTTTATTCAAAAAAGACAAATTTGGTTGTTCTCTGTGAGCTGCTTACAAAAGAGAATGTTATTTGTTCAAGCAAAATTGTTTTTGGTATTTTTCTTTTAGTCACAAAAAAATATGATCGCACGCAAATGACTTAATCTCGCATTTAAAGAATAGTAAGAGCAATTTTCGCAAAATAAGGCAAATTTCTCAATTAAAGAATTAAATTTCGCAATTTAAATTTCGCAGATACTGAATTATATTTCGCAAATTAAAGAATTAATTTCGCAAATTAAAGAATTAACTTTCGCAAATAAAGAATTCACTTTCGCAATTAACTGATTAAATTTCGCAAATAAATTTCGCAAACAAAGATTTAACTTTCGCAAATAAAGATTTAAGTTTCGCAAATAAAGATTTAAATTTCGCAAATAAAAATTTAAGTTTCGCAAATAGAAATTTAATTTAAATTTCGCAATTAAATTAAAGAATTTCGCACGCAGTTTAGAATCTTACAATTTCATACAAAAATAAAGTGGATTTTAATTGATTGCCTTAAACGTTGGCACCTACCAACCGGAATTCAGTCCACCCAGGAATCTTAAGGCAGAACGAACCCGAACTGCCCCCGCCCTCCTGGCATGAAGGGAAGGATTCCCCCAAGACTCTTGTGACCGAACGGAGCCGAACGGTCACCGCCCTCTTGGCAGGAGAAGGATGGGTAATCTGGCAGAAATCTTGGTCCAGAACGAAATCGAACTGTCCCCGCCCTTCTGGTCAGATCGGTGCCCCAGAGTGGAAATCTTGAACCCAAACGGAACCGAATGGGGCCTGCTCTTCCAAACTGAGTCGGTGGTAGTCTACCTTTTGCAAAGCGGATTCTGAGTTACGAAGTCAGAATCGGCTGGAAAAATTGCGTGTGCGGATCTGAGTTGCTCAGTCTCAGATCGGCGTGCGTAAGCGAGTCAAGCGTGATGAGGGCAAGACTGGCTATCGAGACTAGCTCATCTCGACGCCTTTTTATATGCGAAATAACAAGGGAGAATAATGATAATAATTTTTGGCGGAATGCGCCAATTTTCCTGATTCGCTATTGAATTTAATCTCGAACTCTTTGTTTGCTCTAAAATTCCTGGTTGGCCAATTTTATTCTCGGTGTGCTTTGTTATTGGTCGCTTAATTTCGACCAATGGTAAAATTTTGTTTTAATGAACTGCGCTTGTGCGACAATTCACAATCGCCAATGGAAACTTCACGATTTTCCCATTGGTTATTTGAGAAATTTGCCTATTGGCTGAATTTTTTGATTAGCTTTTACGAGCCTGGTCGCAGTGACGCGCGAAACCTATTTAAATTTGAAATAATTGCTTCGAAATGATTTGATAATTTTTTGTTATGTTTTCAAATGAATTTGCTCTGAAATTGCCACTGATTAGTTCGCACAAAAATTTCTTATACAATTCAGTCTTTTGTTGTTGAAGAGAAATTATTTATTCAATGAAATTAATGAAAATAGAGTCTTCTTGTGATCTTCGTGGCACTGGTCGATTTTTTTTTTTTTATTGGGAATGTACAACGTACATAGAGGTAGAAAAAGAAAAGTAGAACAGCTTTAGGACGTCTGTCCCATCTAGCTGAGAGTACGTAACTTTGGTTTGCGCGGGCTCTCGTATAGATGTCTCCACATTGCATGGACGTCAGTCCTTAAATTATGACTTATTACTAAAACTAAAAACTAAGCTATAAATTGTATTAAACTTTATAATAAAACATAAGACAAAGTAACAGTTCTTTCACATCAGTGAAAGAAGTTAGCGAGGTTGATAAAAACAACGTGATGATAAACTTATATAGTATGTCTTTCAGTTATACTGAAATGTTAATTTTCGACAGGAACTTTCCAATACATTGCAATGAACTTGGCTCCAAAGTGTGTAGAAGGGATTCGACGTTACACGGCAAAAAACCAGATTTTTTCTGCCATTTTTCTAGCATTTCTGATCTTTCTTGATTGTAGAGAGGGCATTCCCAAAAAACGTGATTCGGAGTTTCATCGGCTTCGCCGCAGTCACACCTTGCTGAAGGAACAATATTGAAACGGTTAAGACTGGATCTCAAAGACGTATGATTAGATCTCAAGCGGTTCACTGAAACAATGACTTTTCTACTAAGGTTACTACTATGAAACCAGGGGCGGCGACCACGATAATAAAAGTTATTAAAGTAGAAACCTCCTTTCTCCCTACTACTTTCTAAGCACCATTCGTGAAATCTGATTTCCACTTTGGATTTCCATAAACTTGTGAAATCTGCTATCGACTGTCCGAGTTGAGTATCATGTCCCCTTTTGCAGGCCTCTTTGGCTGCCGTGTCTGCTAGTTCATTACCCGAAATCCCCACATGGGCGGGAATCCAGAAAAGTTCGACTGATTTACCGTCATTTTGGAGTCCTTTTAAAAGATTTTTCAAATGCATGACTAAATAGGACTTGCCTCCTAGATTCGGTGAAAAGGAAATTGCTTGCAAAACACTTTTCGAGTCTGAGAAAATGGTAAAGCTTGAGCCTTCCAGTCGCGAGATCCACCCCAGAGTCTCGGCAATAGCCATAGCCTCCGCGGTGAAAATCGACGCAAAACCAGGAGCTCTGAAACCTCGAGTTACCCCTTCAAACGGTTTCACTGATGAAAAGCCGACGAACTCGCTACCAGGTGTTTTCGATCCATCTGTATAAAAGCATATCGACTTGTGCAACCTATCTTTAAATATTCTATTAAACGTATTGTTAGGGTTTTTAGCAGCTTGAATATCCTGTCCTTCCTCAAATGAAACCACTGGTTGAAAAAATATTAGATCGTATGAATACTGGTAGCAGAGAGGTTTATTTGAAGTTTCCAAAAGATGAGCATATAGCTCGACTTCTCGGAAGCATTCAACCAGTGGGATGTTCCCATCACGGTTGATCATTACTGGGTTATCTTCAATTTGAACTATCTCTTCCAAAGCCGAGAGTAGTCTATGCTCGCGATTATTAGCAAAAGTTTTAGATAAGAAGTTTTCGCCCAAATATTTAAAGCGTATAAAAAGAGGAGGAAATTTCGCCTCGGCGAGTATAACATTTGTTGGAGTAGATGTCCTAAAACCTAACGCCGTGCGTAAAGCCTTATATTGTAGTCTTTCTAATTGAATTGATTGTTTTGATGTTAGAGAATGAAAGAGAAAGGCTCCATATTCAATTCTAGCTCGAATAAGTGCGGAGTAAAGTCTTAAAAGAAGGACCGGATCCGCTCCCCACCACGTACTCCTCAGACAACTAAGAAGCTTCAAGGAGCTTTGACAACTCTCTATGATTTTCGTTATTTGAGCGTTCCATGCAAGTGTTGGTTGAAGTTGTAGCCCGAGAAATCGGACGACTTTACTTTCCTTTATGTTGGAATCCCTGAAATTAAAGCTATAAGTACTTTGTTGGTTTTTTCCTTTTTTATTAAACACCATAAGTTTAGTTTTTTCGGGAGCTAGAGCTAATCCTAACTGGTCTAAATGATCGGCCACATTGAGGAGAGAACTTTTAATATCGTTAATGCCGAGACGAGCATGAGGAGTAGTATTATAAATAACCACATCATCTGCATATTGAATCATCTTACAGTCTACATTGATTTTAGACTCCATTTCCGTTACGTATATTGCATATAAAAGTGGGCTAAGAACACTCCCTTGTGGAAGTCCTCTGTAGACCCATCTCGTTTCGTCGATGTCACCAAAATTAAAAGATAAAGATCGAGCTGATACCAAATTATAGATAAATGCCAAAAGGTTGCCCGAAAAGCCAATCAACTTCAATTTCTCTATCAAGACATCCGCCAGCACATTGTCATACGCCGATTGGATGTCCAGGAAGACAGCCGGCATTACCTGGTTTGATTTGAATGCTTTAATAACATCTGAGTATAGAAGGGAAAGATTGTCCATGCAAGACTTTGTTTTTCGAAAGCCAAATTGTGATACAGGAAATTTTTGGTGGTACTCCATCCACCAGTTTATTCTAAAGTTGATCATCTTCTCGAACACTTTACACAGGCATGGCGCAAGTGAAATAGGACGAAACTTGGTGCTATCACCTTTGGGAATAAAAAAAATACTATATTTCCGCCATTCGTCCGGGAAAGAGCGAGTGGCAAAAAATTCATTAAACAGTTCCAGCAGTACGACTTTAGCTTCTTTAGGTAGTGAGGAAATAATTACATAATCTATTTTGTCAACTCCAGGACTTGATTTTAATTTCACGTTAGAGATAGCAAAGTCTAATTCGTTATCGGTAAAAGGTAAATCCAAAAACCCATCCTCTCTAGGATTATGGAAAGAAGGAGTAGGACCCTTCGTCCATGGGGGGCAAAGTTTTTCTATCATATCTACAACACTCTTTTGTTTTTCTTCATTATATTCGTTCGCATTATCTTTGTGATTAAATCTGTTCTTAAAACATTTGACTTTTCTCCATAAATAAGTTGGGTTGGTGTACTTTGTTAAACTCTCACAGAACTGTTGAAAATTCTCTTTTTTGATCCTCCGAAGACCATGTTTGGCCGATAATTCAGCTTTTTTGAAAGCCAAAAAATTTAGGCGTGAGGGCTGGTATTTGAATTTTAAAAATGCTGCTCGTCTAAGACGAATTAATTTATCACATTCTTTAGTCCACCAAGGACATGGTGGGCGCTTCTCCTGGACAACCGACCGGCCAACACCCTTTCGAGACGCCAAGTTCGGGGTGGCTTCATTCAGGCATTTTTCGATAAGAGCTACGAAACACGAGTATTTTATTTGTGGGTCGCTAAAATTAGCTTCCTGGTTAAAGTTTTCTACGATTTCTTTTTTAAGAGCATTTGAAAAATCTGTCCACTTTGTCTTCCTCGAGTATAGTTTTCTAGGAGGCCTATATTTGGAATTCGAAATCACATAACATCTAAATTCTACAAAGATTGGGAAGTGGTCGCTTCCCCAATTGCACTCTCCTACTGACCAGTTGTAATCTAATAAAGATTTGTCGTCAACAAAAGTGATATCGATGGCTGAATCAGTGTTGTACGCACCGCTATGGTACGTGGGTCGACCCCCGTTCAAAATAGAAATATCCATAGGCTCAATACTGTTGGCTATGCCAGTACCAAAAACGCACTCACGAGAGTCTCCCCATAGGGTGTGGTGGGCATTAAAGTCCCCTCCGACTAAAAATTGGTCTTTAAACTGAGCGAAAAAATTGGTCCATTCCTGAGACGATATCGGTCCACCTCTCGGTGGCCTATAACATGATGCTACTAAAAGTTTACCGTCTTTGAGATCCAAGTCCACTTCACATACCTCTATCTTATTGTTGCAATTATTAAGATTGCGAATTATTTTGTATCTCAGCGTGTCTCTGATTAAGATTGCAACTCCTCCTCCTCTCTGATTTGGTCTATCCGTCCGCACCACGTCGAATCCCTTCAAATAAAATGAATCCTGTGGTTGAAGCCAAGTTTCTGTCAACAAAAAAATATCAACATAACGTGAATTGTACTGTAACTCAGGTACTTTTTGTCTAATGCTTTGGGCATTCCATTGAACGATACTAAGTTTGTTCCTTTGTCCGTCCATTTTTGGGATGAGTGTGAAGGTTTATCGTCTTCTTTAACCTCTCCAGTAAGAGAGTGGCGTTGTTATCATCTGCGAGTACTTGGGAAATGGTGATTAATCCCTCCACGATTTCTTTGGGTAGTTTCCTGAACCCTTCTCCAACTATATTGGCGAAAAGTTCCTGTCGAAAATCTTGTTTCCGCGTATCATACCGACCCCTTGATGTCGAGGCCTGATTCGAGGTGCTTGCTTTGTCAATATCGGGTTGAATAAATCTGGATGACTGCGATGTTCGAAGCCTGGTGTCCTGTATATCCTTTCCTCTCAATAGCGGTGGAAAGTTTGCTGTCGTTTTGATGGGGACGTTAGGGCGTTGAATAGTCCCTTCTTTAGTTTTTCTCGCGAGCAGATATGGTAAGTTGTCATAAGCCATAATTCGATTTATTTCTTTTTCTTTGCAAAATGTTGGACACGTTTTATCTAAAGTGCTGTGGTTTTCACTGCAGTTTATGCATTTAGCATCAAGTTCACATTTCTGGCCCTCTTGAGTATGATAGGGACCTCCGCATTTCAAGCAAAGTTGCGGTCTTGAACAGTACTTCTTCGGGTGTCGTAATTTTCCGCAGTTATAGCAGATTGTGACAGATTCAATATATGGAGTGACCCTTACTCGAGTTCTCCAGATAAAAATGGCCTCGGGCAAATTTTTGCCTCTGATTTCGACACAGACTGATTCGCCATCTTGCCACACGGGACGACCGTCAACGATCTTTCGTTTAGGCAGGCGACGAAGGCTTATAACCTCTATTCCTTTGTTGTCTTCTTCAATCGCCTCCTTGAGTTCGTCGATTGTTATATCGAGAGGAACATCAAAAATCTTGCCCTTCCGAGAGAGAGCATATTGTGGGACGAAAGTTTTCAGTCCCATTTCTGTTAAAAACTGATTCGAAATAGATCGATTTGCTTCGTCTCGAGAGGTGAATGTGAGAATCCACTCGTTTTTACCGTACGTGTCAAGCATGTCGTATTTAATGTTTGATTTTCTCAGCTTCTGTGATATTTTCAGAATGGGGAGAACAGGATCATCTTTATTTTTTGAAAGAAACTTGACATGAATCACGTATGGGCCTTTATCTTGGTGCTGATATAAACGGACGTTTTGCATACCTTCTGGTGTTTCTTTGTTACCTGTTGGATTTTGAGAACGATTTGCCTCAGACGTGTCTTCTTTGTCTTCAAAAATTCCGAATGGATCGTCATTATTTTTCACGACCTGACCGTTCGGTCCTTTCCTTTTTTTTGAATTTTCTTGATTTTTGGTTTTGTCCTCACTTTTATTCATTTTGGGTTTCCTGATTAACGGTAAGGAAGCCTCCGATATTTGTGACTCGTTCGTTCCTTCTTCTTCGTCAGAGTTTGGTCTCTTCTTATATGCATTCTTTTCTAGCCATTCCTTACAGCTAATCCCACTTTGGGTCTGACTATTTTCCTTCAAACGTTGTGTGGCGAACTCATCGAAGTCAGATTCCTTCGTTCTTGGGCCGGGTAGCGTCCCGTCCAAGGGTGAGGTTATGTGCAGCCGTGCAGCAAAAATTCTATTTCTCTTCTGTGTCGCAAATCTCTTTCTTTAACTGAACTCCACCAGTCATCAGCGTCACTATCCACTATTTAAATTATATTATAGAAGAGATCTTTGAAAAAAGGCGAAAAACTGAAAAAAGAAACGGCAACGAAAAGCAAAAAAAACGTGCGGTCCGTCTCTCCAGTAGGGTACGTAATCGCACTGGTCGATAAGCGAGTCCGTACGCTGGCGCCTCTCTCTGAGTGATACGCGCATCGCTAATTGCCGTGTCGGTACGGGCGCATGCTTTGTTGTCGAGCGGTATCGTTCGTCTCAATATATGTATATCGATTGATTTATGACTGCTGTTACCAGCTGTGCTGCGCCGTGTGCTACGTTCTGAAGTTGACGTCATATATATTGTACATTCATAGTCAGAACTGAAATGCACAAGCTATATGCTTGCGCATGCCATTTCAAACTTTGATGTAATTGGCCCAGGATTTTTTTCATTGCTCATTGGTTGGAACAAGAATATTCTCACCGGGGATTGGTGATCATGGGGGCCAAGGAGCCTATGCTTGTAGCGGTCAGAGTACGCGTATACAGATACGTCGAATCCCGAATGTGTTAGTAACTTTTGCATAATCTTAAGCCCGTGCAAAGTTTTTTCTCAGCAATTACGACACCGATCATGCTGATTTTGAGCTCATTCCACAGAGAACTTCTTAATTATCTGAAAATTCAATTTTCAAAGCCGTACAGAACTCATGAGTTTCGTAATTAAAGAAAATCGCATGCCAATTTTACCCCCACCACGGCGAATCGTTTTATTCAGAGAAAATATAGTCTCGGCGAGAGCCTCAGGCCAGCAGACGACAGAGCTATATCAATGTACTTGTCCCGAGACTTTACCGAGTCTCTTGATAAAATGATAATAATATAATAAAATAAAAAGATTAAATAATACGAATAACATTGAATAATAAATAATGAAATAAAAAAATATAAAATTCTGGTCGACGCCGCTGGATTTTTCGAGGATGTCTAGGGCGATAGCTCATGGGTTTTGGAGGACTAGGTTTAGGTACATTCTATCGCGATTTTCAATTTCTAGGTGGACGACCCCATAGTTTTTTATGTCCAGATATATTCCTCCATGGCTTTCGTCGTCTAGGTATGTTTTTTCATGGTTTTCGAGGTCTGGGTCGACGGCTCCTTAGTTTTCGATGACCAGGTATGTTTCTCCATGGTTTTCATGGTTTCGGATAATTCCTCCATGGATTTAGATGTCTAGGTATATTCCTCCATGGTTGCTGATGTGCAGGTGTATTTCTCCATAGTTTTTAATATCCAGGTGTATTTCTCCATAGTTCTTGATGTCTAAGGTATATTTCTCCACGGTTTTCGTGGTCTAAGTATGTCTCTTCATGGTTTTCGCGGTCGAGGTCGATGGTTCCACAGTTTTCGATGTCTAGGTATGTTTCTCCATGATTTTCGTGGTCTAGGATAATTTCTCCATGGGTTTTGATGTCTAGGTATATTCCTTCATGGTTTTCAATGTCTAGACGTGTTCCTTCATGGTTTTCGGGGTCCAGGTATATTCCTCCATGGTTTTCGATGTATGGATATGTTTCTCCATGGTTTTCGTGGTCTAGGTACAATCCTCCATGGTTTTCGTGGTCTAGGTACGTTTCTTCATGGTTTTCGCAGTCGAGGTCGACGGCTCCACAGTTCTCGATGCCCAGGTATGTTTCTTCATGGTTTTAAATGTCTACGTAAGTTCCTTCATGGTTTTCGTGGTCCAGGTATATTCCGTCATGGTTTTCAATGTCTATGCATGTTTCATCATGGTTTTCGTGGTTCAGGTATATTCCTCCATGGTTTTCGATGGCTGGATATGTTTCTCCATTGTTTTCGTGGTCTGGGTATGTTTTTTCATGGTTTTCGCAGTCGAGGTCGACGGCTCCACAGTTTTCGATGTCTAGGTATGTTTCTCCATGATTTTCGTGGTCTAGGATAATTTCTCCATGGGTTTTGATGTCTAGGTATATTCCTTCATGGTTTTCAATGTCTAGACGTGTTCCTTCATGGTTTTCGTGGTCCAGGTATATTCCTCCATGGTTTTCGATGCATGGATAAGTTTCCCCATGGTTTTCGCGGTCCAGGTATATTCCTCCATGGTTTTCGATGTATGGATATGTTTCTCCATGGTTTTCGTGGTCTAGGTACAATCCTCCATGGTTTTCGTGGTCTAGGTACGTTTCTTCATGGTTTTCGCAGTCAAGGTCGACGGCTCCACAGTTCTCGATGCCCAGGTGTGTTTCTCCATGATTTTCATGGTCTAGGATAATTTCTCCATGGGTTTTGATGTCTAGGCATGTTCCTTCATGGTTTTCGTCATCCAGGTATATTCCTCCATGGTTGTCTCGGTGTAGGTAGATTCCTCCATGGTTTTCGTGGTCTGGGTATGTTTTTTCATGGTTTTCGCAGTCGAGGCCGACGGCTCCACAGTTTTCGATGTCCAGGTATGTTTCGCTCGGGTTTTCGTGGTCGAGGATAATTCCTCCATGGGGTTCGATGTCTAGGTATATTCCTTCATGGGTTTCGATGTCTGGATATGTTCCTACATGGTTTTCGTGGTCCAGGTATATTCCTCCATGTTTTTCGTCGTCCAGGTATATTCCTCCATGGTTTTCAATGTCTAGGCATGTTTCATCATAGTTTTCGTGGTTCAGGTATATTCCTCCATGGTTTTCGATGGCTGGATATGTTTCTCCATTGTTTTCGTGGTCTGGGTATGTTTTTTCATGGTTTTCGCAGTCGAGGTCGACGGCTCCACAGTTTTCGATGTCCAGGTATGTTTCGCTCGGGTTTTCGTGGTCGAGGATAATTCCTCCATGGGGTTCGATGTCTAGGTATATTCATCCATGGTTTTCAATATCTAGGCATGTTTTATCATGGTTTTCGCGGTCGAGGTCGACAGCTCCACAGTTTTCGATGTCCAAGTATGCTTCTCCATGGTTTTCGTGGTCTAGGATAATTCCTCCATGGGTTTTGATGTCTAGGTATATTCCTTCATGGTTTTCAATGTCTGGACATGTTCCTTCATGGTTTTCGTGGTCCAGGTATATTTCTTCGTGGTTTTCGATGTATGGATATGTTTCTCCATGGTTTTCGTGGTCTAGGAACATTCCTCCATGGTTTCCGTGGTCTAGGTAGAATTCCCCCATGGTTTTCGTGGTTCAGGTATATTACTCCAGGGTTTTCGATGTCTGGATATGTTTCTCCATGGTTTTCGTGGACTAGGTAGATTCCTCCATGGTTTTCGTGGTCGAGGTAGATTCCTCCATGGTTTTCGTGGTCTAGGTATGTTTCTCTCGGGTTTTCGTGGTCTAGGATAATTCCTCCATGGGTTACGATGTCTAGGTATATTCCTCCATGTTTTTCAATGTCTAGGCATGTTTCTTCATGGTTTTCGTGGTCTAGGATAATTCCTCCATGGGTTTTGATGTCTAGGTATATTCCTTCATGGTTTTCGATGTCTGGATATGTTCCTACATGGTTTTCGCGGTCCAGGTATATTCCTCCATGGTTTTCGATGTATGGATATGTTTCTCCATGGTTTTTGTGGTCTAGGTAGATTCTTCCATCGTTTTCGTGGTCCAGGTATATTTCTCCTTGTTTTTCGTCGTCCAGGTATATTCCTCCATGGTTTTCAATATCTAGGCATGTTTCGTCATGGTTTTTGTGGTTCAGGTATATTCCTCCATGGTTTTCGATGGCTGGATATGTTTCTCCATCGTTTTCTTGTCTAGATAGATTCCTCCATCGTTTTCGATGTCTACGTGGACAGCTCCATACTTTTCATTTGCTGGGTATACTTCTCCTTGGCTTTCGTCGTCTAAGTATGTTTCTACATAGTTTTCTATGTCCAGGTGTATTATTTCATGATTTTTAATGTCTAAATATGTCCCTCCATGGTTTTCGTTTTTTTTCATGGTTTTCGTGGGCGAGGTCGACGGCTGCATAGTTATCGATGTCTGGGTATGTTTCTCCATGGTTTTCGTGGTCTAAGTTGATGGTTCCACAGTTTTCGATGGCTAGGTCTGAGTTTACATAGTTTTTGTTCTCTAGGTATATTTCTTCATCATTTCCGTGATCTAGGTCGATGACTCCATACTTTTCGATGTCTAGGTATGTGTCTACATATTTTTCAATGTCTAGGTATATTCCTCCATGGTTTCGGATGTCCAGGTATATTTCTTCATAGTTTTAAATGTCTACGTAAGTTCCTTCATGGTTTTCGTGGTCCAGGTATATTCCGTCATGGCTTTTGATGCTAGGTCAACAATTCCATAGTTTTCGATGTTTGGTTATGGTTCTCCATAGTTTTCTCGGTCTAGGTCGACGGCTCCATTGTTTTCAATGTCTACGTCGACAGCTCCATGGTTTTCCATGGCTAGGTATATTTCTCTATGGCTTTCGTCATCCTGGTATGTTTTTTCATGCTTTTCGAGGTCTAGATCAACGGCTCCGTAGTTTTCAATGTCCAGGTATGTTTTCCCATTGTTTTCGTGGACTAGGTTGACGACTTCATAGTTTTCACTTTCCCGGTCGATAGCTCCATAGTTTCCGATGTTGAGGTGAATTTGTCCATGGTTTCCGATATGAAAGTCAACGGCTCCATAGTTTCCGATAGTGTGGTGAGTTTTTCTAAGGTTTTCAATATCTAGGTTGTCGGCTCTATAGTTTTCGATGTCTAGTTTAGCGACTATAGGGTTTTCGATGTCTAGGTGGATGCCTTCGTATTTTTCAATATATATTCGACAATTTTATATTTCCCGATATTTAGGTAAACGGTGCAATGGTTTACGATATATTTCCTCATAGTTATCGATATCTAGATCTGCGATTTAATAGTTTACATTGACGAGGCAGGTTCAGACGTTACAAAAGACCATGAAAAAATATCACCTGACACCAATAACCATAAAGCTGTGGTCTTGGACATTGAATACCATGGAAACATCTCCTTGGACATTGCAAACCATTGACAGTATCCATGTCAACATGGAATCCATGAATGAGAAGAAGATAGTTTCAAAAATCATTTTTCCAAGTAAACAAGTGGAGCTTTTCAAAAAAAGGAATAGAAAATGAAAATATCATCCCATTGCATAGGAATTTCCCAATCTTTCAATGGAAAATTCGATTTGCTGAATGGATAATCAAAATCGTCACCATTATTGCTTGTAAAAGGTTTCAACTCACATGAACATAACCGCACATTTTTCGTCCGTCTACATAGAAAAATTGGCTGTGTGGATTGCTTTTGCCACATAGAGAAAAGCATTTAACTTGAAACAAATCGTTTTAAATATTTTCGTCGAAGACGAGGCATGTATTTTTTTTCTTAAGTAAATATTGTCACGCCTCTTAAAAATAAGTGAATTCAGAAAAAAAATAATTGAAAAAGTAAAAAAGGAACGCCAAGTATTAAAAGGTCGCGACCGTAGTTTCCAATGATTTTCTATATTTGCATTATCAATAAAAAACTTGAAAATATAAGAAAAAAATGAGATCGTTTTCTGAAGTTGCCAAATACAGTGAATGAACTATGGTTCCTATATAGTTGTCACGTCTCTCAAAAAGCAGTGAAATCAGTAAATATTAAAACTTCAAAAAGTAAAAAAGGCACGCCAAGTATTAAAAAGCATTAAAAAAACCATGCACGCCAAGCTTGTGTGTAATGTTGAAAATGAATTTGTGCAGTACATCGTATAGATACAATTCATGCACTTGTACGCGTAAACTGTTTTAAGTTTATAACCCGAGCTAGCATAAAAACAGATGATAATCTCTTAATAATTGCAGAATCATTCGAGAAACCTTTGTTGCTCTGTGACGTTTGCTGGAAAACTTTTCTGAATAAGTGAGGGATTAGGGCTAAAAGTGTACACGAATGAATTCCACAAGAACCTTAATTCATTCACTGTACTTGGCTACGTTAGAAAATGATCTCATTTTTTTTTATTTCCAAAATTCAGAATTCCTACAAACGTAATCCATTCACTGTATATGTTACAATAGATCTCATATTTTTTCACAGTTGAACATTTTTTAAAATTTATTTATTGACAATGCGAATATATATATTATACGTTAATCACGTTAAAACAAATGATACGATCGAACCATCGGGTATAGCGAGCAGCGTGATAGCTGCTTATAGTACCGCTCAAGCTCGCTTGAAACTCTACAGCTATCTTGAGTTGCTTGATAAAAGAACACTATACTGTGATACTGATTCGGTTATATATGTGACGAAAAACTGTCCTGACGAATACGAGCCGCCAACGGGCCAAATGTTCGGGGATTTGACTGATGAGTTGGCTTGCTACGGCAAGGGGAGTTACATAAAGAGTTTCGTTTCGGGCGGTCGTAAATTTTATGCTTTCGTTGTTCACACTCCTAACGGGTCAGAAACAGACGTTTGTAAGGTCAAAGGTTCAACACTTAATTTTAGTATTTATTTTTTATTTATTTATTTGTTTTTCCCCTGCGTCGAGGCTATTACAGGGTCGGCCCGGGTCACTAGCCTGTCCCCCCCTGGGGGTCTGGTCCGGATCAGTAACCAGGCCCCCATACGGCCGCACCCGACTTTCCCCCTCTGTAGCGCGTTTGCCATGGCACTCGATTCCATGGGCACAGGGAAATTGCGGAAAACCTGTGCCACTACAACTCGGCCCTGGGCTAACTTCACGGTATCGGAGCTACGTCGCGCCTCGTCGCGGGAATGTAAATATGAACTACAGTCATATGCATGTGTCACACAGGTACAGGGACCTGTGTGTGACCCATACATACGTTTGGAGCTATGTCACGTTTATATTTAATTCTCGCGAAAAAACTGCGAGACCGGGAATCGAACCGAGGGCCTCCTGATGCTCTGGTTAGAAGGCAAGCACGCTAACCACTAGACCAGAGCGCCCGATTCACTTAATTTTAGTAATAGTGCACTAATTAACTATAAATCAATACGTTCTTTTATTGTGGGGGAAAGAAAAGAGTCTGTCTTGTTACAATATGATACTATAAGACGTACAGCTTTTCACTGTTACGTCCAGGAGGGACGAACGTAATTGGAAAATTTACTTAGTTTTCGCTGCCACCAACCTACACAAAGTTTAGGATTTTTGAAATGTGAAATACTTAGTAGATATTTTGTTTGGTCTAAACGAAATTAAAATAATTGGATAATTATGGGAATAACCGAAATATTGCAATATTGAAGTGATTAAGTAATCGAAATAATTTAAGAGATAACGAAAGGGTGCCTATATGGTCCCGTACGGGCCCCGAAGCAGGAGATTGGGTCGCTCAAATAATTATTAACCGGGAAATCAAATTTATTGACATGGAAATAGAAGGTTTGACGAGAACAGAAATAGATGTAAAAAGTATGCGAAAAGGAAAGATACAAAAAGGTTTACATCACACGAACGGGAACAATTCTCCCATTCCGCTCCGCACACAATAACCGCGCCTTCGTTTGACGCGCGGTTCACACACACGCACAGAATTAACTTGGTTTTATGAAGAATAACAAATTGAGAAATAAACTTAACAAAAGGGTGCACGCAAAAGTCTGCAAGACTCGGCAAAAGAACGTCCGTGAGGCAAGGGGCAGTGCGTTGCTCACTTCGCGTTTGTTATCGAAGGTTAGGCTTACGGTCTCTATGCAGTTTCACCGATCTTTCAGGGTTTACTAAACCGCCGCGAGTTGCTAACCTACGGAGTTATCCCGAGGGACGACCGAGTGTCGGTTAAGAATCAAACGGAACTAATGTACAAAAATCCTCGCCACGGCGACGAGAGCTCGAAAGCGATCGTCGTGACGGGGTTTTCAGCATCTCAGCACTTTAGTCGTTCCCATGGATAGGTTCCTCGAACTCGCGATCAGGCGATGCTGATCGGGCGGATTCCGAGGGTTTCCGGCCAGCGGCGACACGAGGCAACGCACATAGGTCGCACTCAAGGACGCTCCGTTGTCAAGTCGCGCAGTTGTCGGAGGAGGCCGTCGTCACGAACCGCGTACATTGAAATCACACGCGGGACGTGACATCACCACGTAATAACGCGTGCAGAAACTAAAAAATGTAAACCAGCGAGCGTGAAACGCCGGCGTGATGGTGAATACGGGTCGCTTCCTTATGGTTATTGTTTGTAGGTATTTTTTATACGTAGGGGTCTATGAAATAATAAAACTGAATGAGAAAATAAAATAATTACTTTTCTGTTTTTTGATTCATTCCTTTGTGAGACATTTGTATTACCACCTGATAAAAAACCCCCCGCTTATTTATAAGTAAGCGTACAGCGTTTTACTCATTCATAATGATGGACACACGGTGGTCACATCCCTGGACATCGGTAATCTCTGGACCTACAGGCTGCGGTAAAACATATTTCGTTAAAAATTTCTTAAATTTATAACGCGTATGAGTAGCGTACCATGCGAAAGAATTATTTTCTATTATTCTGAGTGGCAGATGGCTTATACAGAATATGATACGATTGAGTTTCGCGAGGGCTTACCGCAGTCTTCAGATTACGCTAATGATTTGCGTGCGAAGCTCATAATTATTGACGATTTAATGCGAGAGGCATCGAATAACAGTGTAAGATCTATTCACAAAGGGGAGCCATCATAAAAATTTAAGTGTTGTTTTTGTAACATAAAACTTATTCTATCAGGGTCGCGGGCAGCGTGATATATCTCTTAACGCTAATTACATAGTTATATTTTTAAATCCTCGTGATCGGGCCCAAATACAACATTTGGCTCGTCAGGTTTGTCCTGAAAACCCTCGCTTTTTGCAAGAGGTATATTACGATGCTACAGCTAAGCCGCACGGTTATCTGTTGCTGGACTTGAAGCAATCAACACCTGAAAACTGCAGGTTCCGTACAAATATTTTTCCTGATGATCAATACCACTACGTTTACGTACCACGGAAAAAGATTAAAACCTGTAACACAGCAGGCGAGCTACCAGTTATACGGCTGTGATGGAGGGTCGCGGATCACCTTTTTGCAAAAAGTATTCTACTATTTTGCATGCTTTGTCGCATTTGAACACAGAGCAACGCCGGGCTCTTTTGCGTAAGGCCGATACACGTATAACACGTTGTATATGTGAGTGTGCTTTGAATATACTAAAAGGTAATGTACCGCTCAAAAACAGTCAGAGAAAAAACTCAGAAGATATGCACCTTTAATACGTAAATTAGCTGTACGGAAAGGGTGTTGGAAAAGTAAAAAAAAAATTGTCGTTCAGAGTGGCGGATTTTTACCCCTTTTATTAGCCCCGGTATTGGGTAGTTTTTTGTCTAATATCATAGGTAACCGCTGATAATGGAGCATGCTCGAAAAATGATTCTCGTTTCCGAAGAGAGCTTATCGCATTTGGCCCTACAAAAAGATAACAATCCGCGTTTCATTCCTAATAATAATAATGAAAATGATTCTGAGGAGTGTCATCATGGTTCACTAATTGGCAAAACTATTGAAGCAACATTAACTAGATTAGATGCTGAGATGAGTAAAATTTTACAAGCCGAATCGTAAGAAGACCCACGGATAGGGTATCACAGATTTAAAAGAGAAAGAAAAAACGGGCCAGAACGATAAGAAGAACGACAAGAACTTGGAGAACATGGAGAAAAAAATGAACCGAGAAAGCTTGAATGACTCCCTTATAATCGAAAGTGTCCCACGAAAATTTCGTACCAAAGCAAAACTTTTATTACGTCGCTTGCACAATACACCTTTGTCCCTTTTTTCCTGGGATACTGAGTGTGTTGTTTCTATACGTGGTAAACCTTTGAAGGATTCAAACATAGTTGATCTGATCAACGACGCAATGCGAGCACGAAAAACCGCTAAACATGTTGGCCGTAAAACATTTGCACAGTTTTTAAGATCTGTAAAAATACCGCGTGAGTTCATTGGTAATGAGGAACTGCGGGCAGCGTTAACAGCTAATTCAACACTCAGAAGCCCTACATTACAAGCAGGGCCGAGTCGCGATAGTCGTAGAGAAGATGTTGAAGAGGAAGAAGATCATTCTAAATTTTACAGCTGTAACGAAAGCAATAGGTCAGTTCAAAGTACACAAAACGGTTTTGGTTATCGGTGTAAAAGAAAGCGCATAAACTGGGTAAAAATTAAATTATAAGCTGAAAGATGCTGAAACGTGTTTACTATAACGCTAGCCATGAAGCATCCTTTTCAGGTGCAAGAAGATTATTACAGGAAGGAAAGAAGAAAAAAATTCCTCGTGAAAAAGTGGTGCACTGGCTTGAAGCCTAGGATGCTTACACGAAGCATAAAGCGGTGAGGCATCGTTTCCCGCGTAGATATTATACGTAAAAAAAAATACAGAACAATTCGAAAAAAATTTCACAAATCTTGAAAAAACATTATATTAAAACAAAAACTAATCTGTATCTATTTTTTAAAGTGTCAAAAGAATCAAATAACAAGTAAAAAATAAATAACCGAAAAATCGGTCTTGACATCATTTTGGAAACCGATGCCTCATTCTTCTTATTAGATTCGAACAGCTAAATCAACTGAAAAAAATTCCATTTAATTTACGTGCGTCATTAAAATTTATTATATTAATTCGAGGCCAAGTATTTTCTAATGAATTGAAAAAAGTTACCACTTGAATTACGTGCAGCAATAAAATTTATGATATCAATCGGTGGACAAGTATTTTATTAGTAACTCCAAATTTTGACATTATTAAATTCTTCTAAGAAGCTTTTAAATCCAAAAAAAATCACATGAAAGCTAGTCATATGTTACTCTATGGTGGCAGAGACTTATAAGAAAATCAATTCTTCTCAGACTTTCAGGATCCTCTGGTATTATTCACAAAATTCGACGTCGATTGGATCGATACAAATTATGTTTAAATATGTGTTAAAAGTACTTGTCCGGCCCATCACTATTCATTTAAATAAAAATCAATCATGAAAAAATGGAATTGTATGGCAGAATCCGGTTAAACATTTATTGAAATGCGATTGATTATTAGTTTAATGTTCTTAATATCAGTATAGGTTAGTTCTTATTCCGAATGGAATTCGTTCGCTGGAAGAATAAGTGAGAAGCAAAAATTGCCGTCATTGAATACAAACTGGAGAGTTATTTTTTAAACTTGAACATATATATTATGTACAATTATTTTCATTTATCAATGGACAATAATATCCCTTGTATATTGCGGAACAATTTTTTTGCTTTTTTTATTAACCCTCTCGGACCGTATATTGCTTCTACGCAACACGCGCTTCCAGGCCCAATAAAACTGCATCGGTCAGTAAGGTCGGGGTTTTAACTGACTATTTCCATCAAGCAAGGTTAGATTGCACCATAGAAACTCCTGAACCAAGAGAGAAACTGCTTTGACCCATCGAAATATCAATATGAAGTCGGCGTTTCATGTTGAGTTGGCGTTGTGTGAAAAGGTGCTTTAGTTATCGCAAAAGAAAAGTGAGTACACATTTTTTTTTCGTACTCCAAACGTTATTTCCTTTCAAAGGGAAGCTAATATGATGTATTTAAGGTATTTGGTGCAAGATTCATTCGTAAATTTTCCTGATTTTGCTCCCCAAGGAACTGGTGCTGCCCGTAGCGAACATTCAAAAATTCATATTTCCCAACAAAAAAACTGAACTGTCACAATGGATTCGGAAACTAGAAAGTATTTTGAGATAAAATTATGAAGGGAATCATTTTCCGTCAACGCGAAATAGGTCTCGGTCTGAAAGGGTTAAATTAGCGCAATTACGTAAAAATTACTTGAAGATAATTCTCTCAATTCCCTCTGCATATGGATACTTGTGATCCATCAGTTCTAGACAAGCACTGATTATTATTGGGATGAACAATTTAAACGGAAAGTGATGGGCCGGACAAGTACTTTTAACACATATTTAAACATAATTTGTATCGATCCAATCGACGTCGAATTTTGTGAATAATACCAGAGGATCCTGAAAGTCTGAGAAGAATTGATTTTCTTATAAGTCTCTGCCACCATAGAGTAACATATGACTAGCTTTCATGTGATTTTTTTTGGATTTAAAAGCTACTTAGAAGAATTTAATAATGTCAAAATTTGGAGTTACTAATAAAATACTTGTCCACCGATTGATATCATAAATTTTAATGCTGCACGTAATTCAAGTGGTAACTTTTTTCAATTCATTAGAAAATACTTGGCCTCGAATTAATATAATAAATTTCAATGCCGCACGTAAATTAGATGGAATTTTTTTCAGTTGATTTAGCTGTTCGAATCTAATAAGAAGAATGAGGCATCGGTTTCCAAAATGATTTCAAGACCGATTTTTCAGTTTTTTATTTTTTACTTGTTATTTGATTCTTTTGACACTTTAAAAAATAGATACAGATTAGTTTTTGTTTTAATATAATGTTTTTTCAAGATTTGTGAAATTTTTTTCGAATTGTTCTGTATTTTTTTAAGTTTTTTTTATGGATGGAATTATCAGCAAACGAGGGACCATCAATGTACTTGTCCCAACCTTTTTTTTCCTAGGGGAAGTTTATGGTTTGATATCACGTCTTTTTTCTCAAAAGTTCCTTATTTATTTTCAGTTGACTATAGGATTTTAGTTTGAATTTCTATGGATTATTTATGATTTTCGTCTTATAACGTTGGTTTTCACGAAAAAAGACCTATTTTTCGTCAAAATAGTACTGAAAATATTTCGTCACAGATCTGTCCTTGGACTTTGGCAATTTTTTTCTTTGTACTCTGATATGTTTTGTCAATTAGAAACCCAAGCGTACGGTCGCAAGCGGGTTGGAGGCCGGAATATGATTTTCGGCTTATAACGCTGGTTTCCACGAAAAAGGACCTATTTTGCGTCAAAATTTTACTAGAAATATTTCGTCACAGGTCTGTTCTTGGACTTTAGCGATTTTTCCCCTTGTCTTCTAATATGTTTTGTCCATTGGGAACTCAAGAGCATGTAGCAATGCGTGTTGCGGGCTGAGATGTGATTTCCGGCTTATAACGTTAGAAAAAAGAAAGGAAAAAGGAAAGACAGATCAAATTCAAGACACAACAAATCCAACAGAATTGGCCATTTTTAAATGTCGCTTTTGCATTCTGAATCTAGACGTTTTCATGTCATCCAAAACATGCCCCCGATGAAATATATTTCCAAAGTTTGCAAGTGGCCGCTGAGATCCAATTATCTACAGTTTGATAGTTGCAGATAAAAGGCACCCGGAAACATTTATTGTGTCAGAACTCAAAGAAGCAAAAAAAACTGAGCGTACTTAATTCTACAGAGCAACGGAAATCAAAGACGTTTAAGGAACCTGCATTGGTTGTGGAGGAAAACAATTTCATTTCAGGATAATTTAGAAATAAATTTAGAAATTAAGAAATTTAGCATGGAATTTAGAAAAAGGAAAATGAAGTTAAATAGTAAAGATGAAAACTTTTGTGATGAATTTTTGAAATTACATGTTACGGTTGGAGTAAAAAATTAAAATGATTGGCACACATGCTGCGACACAAAAATATCAAAGTTTGAAGGTATTCGCTCCATACCGCAGAAATACAAACTTCAATACTATTTGAAAAGAAACACTTTAAAACTTGCTGAACAAATTTCCATTCCATATTACTATAATTAAAGGGGGTGATACTAGCACATATACTTGTCGTATTATGCATGATAAGCATCATTTGACAGAAAAATAATTGAATGAAACGTCGAGCGAGATTCGAAGAGCATTGAAATTACGTTGCTAAGCAACGAAAAACAGAACGCTCGAGTGAAATCAAAGACGTTCGAGAACGAATCGAACAGCCGTCGAGATCACTACGCTTCATAAATAAATAAAATGTTTAATTGAGTTTGTTTATCGAAATGTAAATCAATAAATTTCATTATAATAATTTCAAATAGTGACTGAATTATAATACTTCAATAAATAAGTGAACAAATTACGTGAATGTGATATTTATTTTTGTGCCATTCTCCGACATCAGAAGTGAGATACGCATTTCCTCTCATACAAGACAATGACTAATAAAGAAGAAACAAGATAGAGAATGATATTAGAACAACAAAATCAAAACTTTTTGGCACTGTTAGAAGCAGTGAAAAATCCAACAACAAACAACCGTATTTTTTTACCGGAATTCAACCCTGATGTTCCGAATACTGATGCTCAATCATGGATTTCAACCGCTGATATATGCATCGCAGATCATCCTCTTCAAAGCGGACAATTAATGATTGCACTCTCTCGAGCCTTAAAAGGACAAGCTTCAACTTGGTTATCACAAGTTTCGTTTCCTGGGATAACATGGGATGAATTCAAAGAAATCTTTAAAGCACGGTATGATTGTCCCGAAACTTCAGCATCATTTTTAATTAATTTACAAAATGGAAAACCTTCTGAAGGCGAGTGTCTCGCGGCTTACGCTGCTTCTCTGATGGCATCATTAATGTCTCGTTGCAAGAATATGTCAAACGAACAAATTGCTGTATCCACCGTCCTAGCTCACATCTCTCAATTAGAACCATGAGTTCAACGTCTTGCTTATACAACGGAGATTGAAACAAGAAATAAATTACAACAAGAATTAAAAGCAATATCGTTCATCAAACGAAAATCATCAACATCACCTAACGAACGTGAAGGATTTGAAAACAAACGAACTAAATTCACACCATCGACTTCAATCATCAAATGTTATACATGTGGAAAACCAGGCCACAAATCTTCGACGTGTCATATGAAAAACATCTACCGAAAAGAAGATCAGCGACAAAGGACTTCACAGATCGAATCATCTAACAAGAACACGAACGACAAGACAACCATCACATGTTTTAAATGTCAAGCCATCGGTCATTATGCTTCGTGGTGTCCTAAAACCACCAATCAACATAATAACACCGTTACTGGAAAGACTACTGAACGATGAATAGATATGTGTAATATCAATGGATCTTCAAGCAATCTACGGCATTCGAGTGAGAATTTTTCATTTCACTACGATTCAGGTTCAGAATGTTCGCTTATTAAACACTCCATATCATGTCAATTTAAAGGAAAAAGATTTAATAATGTTGTTAATATGACTGGAATTGGACAAACAAAAGTTGAAAACACTTCACAGATATTAAGTGTAGTTGAAATAGATGACATAACTGTCGAGATTCTTTTTCACGTTTTACCTGATCATTATCTACGTCACGATATTATGTTAGGTCTAGAAATTTTGAATCAGGGATTAGCTATATATATGACATCTCAACAATTAAAAATAATGAGAGCCCCTACTGTCAATATGTGTAATATCATAAAAAATGTCGAAATTAATTTTGAAAATATTGATACAGACATATCAGAAGAACTAAAACCAAAATTGATTATAATTTTGCAAAAATTCGAAAATTTTTTTATTAATGGAACACCTCGTCAACCTGCTCAGACTGAACCAATGCAAATACGGTTGAAAGACCCAAATAAAACAGTTTTTCGACGTCCTTATAGATTATCAACAGAAGAACGATCGATTGTACGTAACAAAATTAATGAACTCATCGATGCAAACATTATTCGTCCTAGTTCTTCTCCATTTGCGAGTCCCATATTATTAGTAAAAAAGAAAGATGGTTCTGATCGAATGTGTGTCGATTATCGTGAATTAAATGATAACACTATTCCAGATAGGTATCCACTTCCTCTTATATCAGATCAAATTAATAGATTACATGGAGGTAAATATTTCACAAAGTTAGATATGGCTAGTGGATTCCATCAAATTCCTATTCATCCGGATTCAATTGAACGTACCGCGTTTATAACACCAGATGGACAATTTGAATATCTCACTATGCCATTTGGACTTAGAAATGCACCTTCAGTATTTCAAAGAAACGTAAATCAAACACTAGGAGAACTAAAGAATACTTTCGTAGTTGTATATATGGATGATATTCTTATAGTTGGAACGACTTTTGACGAATCTTTAGATAGATTAAATCAAGTCCTTGATGTTTTAACCAAATCAGGTTTTTCATTGAACAAAAAGAAATGTTCATTTTTAAAACAGAAAATAGAATATCTTGGTTATGAAGTAAGTAATGGCGAAATCAGACCTAATCAAAAGAAAATAGAAGCGCTCATAGCCTTACCTCCTCCTCAAACTGTGACTCAATTACGTCAATTCATTGGTCTAGCATCATATTTTCGTCAATTTATTCCCAAATTTTCTCAAATTATGGGTCCTTTATACGCATTGACAACAATTACAAAAAAAAATCTTGATTGGAAACATTCACATGAAACTATCAGAGAAAAGATCACATCAATTCTAACTAACGAACCAGTTTTGATGATTTTTGATTCTAATCTTCCCATTGAATTGCATACCAATGCTAGTTCAATAGGTTATGGTGCAATTTTAATGCAGAAAAAAGATAATAGATTACATGTTATCGCTTATTTCAGTAAACGAACAACAATAACGGAATCAAAATACCATTCATATGAATTAGAAACTTTAGCGGTTGTGAACGCAATAAAACATTTCCGTCATTATTTATACGGACGTTCATTTACTGTAATTACAGATTGCAATTCATTACAATCATCACGTAAAAAGATAGATCTCACTCCTAGAGTACATCGATGGTGGGCTTTCTTACAGGCATTTGATTTTGAAATAATTTATAGAGATGGAAAACGCATGAATCACGCAGATTTTCTTTCAAAAAACCCTTTACCCAGTTTATCGAATCAAACTTTTGAAAAAATTATAGAGAAACGAGTAGATATTAATACTCTTTCATAAAATTGGCTATTAGCAGAACAACAACGTGATCGTGAAATTACACAGATAATCAAAGATTTGAATGATAACAAAATTAATGAAGAAACGGCTAAAACATATGAACTACGCTCAGGAATTTTACATCGTAAAATCCAGAGAAACGGTAAAGGTAAAACACGATGCTTACCCATAGTACCTCGAGCATTAAAATGGTCAGTTATCAAGAGACGCGGTAGCGGCTCGACGCCAAGTATTAAAAAAAAAAACGAGAGTGTAAAAGAAAAATAAGCGCGAGCCCTGCCGCACTCTTATATACGCGAATATGTCGATTTATGACGTCATAACGTTTTTCAAACTGTTCTCACGGATAAACCATTGCAGTTAAAAATCTGAAAATTGATGATGATTTTTTTACGATTTTTCTCTTTCAATTGATCTATGTTGCAAGTAAATCCGTTCATTCAATCCCGAGATATGATGATTTAGACGATTAAAATCGAGTGTTTCGGTACGCGCTAGTCGCTTGGAGTCAGAAAGACTTAAGTAGCGTTTGATTACCTTTGGACATACGTCCTTTGCACGAAACGTGACTTTTGTCCCGTTTCGTTTCGCCCAGTCCACTGAACGCGATATCCCCTCTATTCGCGCCCGATCGAGCGCGAGAGACAGCGCGCGAACACTCGTTCCCTCTCTCTCCCACTCGTCGTAACGTGGCGAGAGATCTATACGTATATCCAAAAATGTTCTTACGTTCTTTTTAATGCTACTGCACCGCTGGTTTGGATATTTGGATCCAACAAGGCGCATTTTGAAGGGAAGGCATTTAGCTTTACTTTGATGTATTCGAAAAGTCTCTACGACTTTCATTACGGGTACTATATCGTTTCAACAAACATTGATATTTTGGTTCGTTTGATTTCTTTTTCAACTGGGCCGCAAGTTCAGATAAAACATTTTGTCTCCTCAATTTTTCGATATATTTTTTTTTAATTTATTTTTCAGCGGAACTTCGGATACATTGATAGTGGTAACTGCAGTAAAACGGGACCGGGTGGAAATTCCGAACTGTGAGAAATCAGATGGCTTGAAATTTCGAGAATCGCTCTAGTGCAATATATCTATATTTACGTAGTACCGGCTGGATTTTCGGAATTTTGAGCCTTCTGATTTCGCACAGTTCGAAATTTCAATCAGTAAAACAATGGGGTTTTTTGGAAAATTTGGGAGAAAAAATTTTACTTTTTCAATTCCAACACATTCAAATTTTATCAGATTTTTTTGCTAATTATTGTCAACCAAAAATTTCTACATGGTACGTTAATAAATTGATCTGGAATTTTCGAAAACTATGGAGCCGTATCAAGAGACGCGGTAGCGGCTCGACGCCAAGTATTAAAAGGAAAAACTGCAGCGCAAAAGAAAAGCCAGCGCGAGCCCTGCCGCTACTCTTATATACGCGAATATGCCGGTTTTATGACGTCACAGAATTTTCAAATGGCTCTCACAAATAAACCATTTCATAAAAGAACTTGAAAATTTGTGACGATTTTTTTTCGATTTTTCTCTTTCCATTGGTCTTTGTTGCAAGTAAATCCGTCCAGTAAATCCTGAGATATGTAACGTTAGGGATTTAAAATCCATCATTTCGGGATTTTCATTTTCTTAGAGACAGAGAGGCGTAAGTTACGCTTGTTTACATTTGGACTTACGTCCTTTGCACGATTTCTTACTTTTGTCACACTCTACGTCACGCACTACGCTGAACGCGGCTACCCCCTCTCCTTCTGCGTCGCCGAGCGAGAGAGACAGAGAATGGGCGCACAGCGGGGGCAATACCAGCTCCTGGTTTGCGCATAAAATATGTATATAATTATATAATATATATTTTATTTATTAATATTAATTAATAATAAAATATTATTATAATAAATATTTTATTATAATTAATATATAATATAATATATATATTATATTATACAATATATAATATAAAATGATAATATTATAATAAAATAAAAAAATTGAATAATACGAATAACATTAAATAATAAATAATAAAAATAAAAAAATATAAAATTCTGGTCGACGCCGCTGGATTTTTCGAGGATGTCTAGGGCGATAGCTCATGGGTTTTGGAGGACTAGGTTTAGGTACATTCTATCGCGATTTTCGATTTCTAGGTGGACGACTCCATAGTTTTTTATGTCCAGATATATTCCTCCATGGCTTTCGTCGTCTAGGTATGTTTTTTCATGGTTACCGAGGTCTGGGTCGACGGCTCCTTAGTTTTCGATGTCCAGGTATGTTTCTTCATGGTTTTCATGGTTTCGGATAATTCCTCCATGGATTTCGATGTCTAGGTATATTCCTCCATGGTTTCTGATGTGCGAGTGTATTTCTCCATAGTTTTTCATGTCCACGTGTATTTCTCTATAGTTCTTGATGTCTAGGTATATTCCTCCATGGTTTTCGCGATCGAGGTTGACGGCTCCACAGGTTTCGATGTCCAGGTATGTTTCTCCATGGTTTTCGTGGTCTCGGGTAATTCCTCTATGGGTTTCGATGTCTAGGTATATTCCTCTATGGTTTCTGATGTGCAGGTGTATTTCTCCATAGTTCTTGATGTCTAAGGTAAATTCCTCCATGGTTTTCGTGGTCTAAGTATGTCTCTTGATGGTTTTCGCGGTCGAGGTCGACGGTTCCACAGTTTTCGATGTCTAGGTATGTTTCTCCATGATTTTCGTGGTCTAGGATAATTTCTCCATGGGTTTTGATGTCTAGGTATATTCCTTCATGGTTTTCAATGTCTAGACGTTTTCCTTCATGGTTTTCGTGGTCCAGGTATATTCCTCCATGGTTTTCGTGGTCTAGGTACAATCCTCCATGGTTTTCGTGGTCTAGGTACGTTTGTTCATGGTTTCAATGTCTAGGCATGTTCCTTCATGGTTTTCGTCATCCAGGTATATTCCTCCATGGTTATCTCGGTATAGGTAGATTCCTCCATGGTTTTCGTGGTCTAGGTATGTTTCTTCATGGTGTTCGTAGTCGAGGTCGACGGCTCCACAGTTTTCGATGTCCAGGTATGTTTCTCTCGGGTTTTCGTGGTCGAGGATAATTCCTCCATGGGTTTCGATGTCTAGGTATATTCCTCCATGATTTTCAATGTCTAGGCATGTTTAATCATGGTTTTCGCGGTCGAGGTCGACGGCTCCTCAGTTTTCGATGTCCAAGTATGCTTCTCCATGGTTTTCGTGGTCTAGGATAATTCCTCCATGGGTTTTGATGTCTAGGTATATTCTTTCATGGTTTTGAATGTCTGGACATGTTCCTTCATGGTTTTCGTGGTCCAGGTATATTCCTCCATGGTTTTCGATGTATGGATATGTTTGTCCATGGTTTTCGTGGTCTAGGTACATTGCTCCGTGGTTTTCGTGGTCTAGGTAGATCCCTCCATAGTTTTCGTGGTCTAGGTAGATTCCTCCATGGTTTTCGTGGTTCAGGTATATTCCTCCAGGGTTTTCGATGTCTGGATATGTTTTTCTATGGTTTTCGTGGTCTACGTAGATTCTT
The DNA here is from genome assembly GCF_019457755.1 of Venturia canescens. Taxonomy (NCBI): domain Eukaryota; kingdom Metazoa; phylum Arthropoda; class Insecta; order Hymenoptera; family Ichneumonidae; genus Venturia; species Venturia canescens. The sequence continues at coordinate 26,436,646 of NC_057422.1, read as the reverse complement.
CCATGGTTTTCGTGGTCTAGGTATGTTTCTTCATGGTTTTCGCAGTCGAGGTCGACGGCTCTACAGTTTTCAATGACCAAGTATGAAGGACCACGAAAACCATGTTCCTTCATGGTTTTCGTGGTCCAGGTATATTCCTCCATGGTTTTCGATGTCTGGGTATGTTTCTCCATGGTTTTCGTGGTCTAAGTTGATGGTTCCACAGTTTTCGATGGCTAGGTCTGAGTTTCCATAGTTTTTGTTCTCTAGGTATATTTCTTCATCATTTCCGCGATCTAGGTCGATGACTCCATACTTTTCGATGTCTAGGTATGTGTCTACATATTTTTCAATGTCTAGGTATATTCCTCCATGGTTTTGGATGTCCAGGTATATTTCTTCATAGTTTTAAATGTCTACGTATGTTCCTTCATGTTTTTCGTGGTCCAGGTATATTCCGTCATGGCTTTTGATGCTAGGTCAACATTTCCATAGTTTTCGACGTTTGGTTATGGTTCTCCATGGTTTTCATGGTCTAGGTCGACGGTTCCATTGTTTTCGATGTCTACGTCGACAGCTCCATGGTTTTCGATGGCTAGGTATATTTCTCCATGGCTTTCGTCGTGCTGGTATGTTTTTTCATGCTTTTCGAGGTCTAGATCAACGGCTCCGTAGTTTTCAATGTCCAGGTATGTTTTCCCATTGTTTTCGTGGACTAGGTTGACGACTTCATAGTTTTCACTATTCCGGTCCATAGCTCCATAGTTTCCGATGTTAAGGTGAATTTGTCCATGGTTCCCGATATGAAAGTCAATGGCTCCATAGTTTCCGATAGTGTGGTGAGTTTTTCTAAGGTTTTCGATATCTAGGTCGTCGGCTCTATAGTTTTCGAAGTCTAGTTTGGCGACTATAGAGTTTTCGATGTCTAGGTGGATGCCTTCGTATTTTTCAATATATATTCGACAATTTTATATTTCCCGATATTTAGGTTAACGGTGCAATGGTTTACGATATATTTCCTCATAGTTATCGATATCTAGATCTGCGATTTAATAGTTTACATTGACGAGGCAGGTTCAGACGTTACAGAAGACCATGAAAAAATATCACTGGACACCAATAACCATAAAGCTGTGGTCTTAGACATTGAATACCATGGAAACATCTCCTTGGACATTGCAAACCATTGACAGTATCCATGTCAACATGGAATCCATGAATGAGATGAAGATAGTTTCAAAAATCATTTTTCCAAGTAAACAAGTGGAGCTTTTCAAAAAAAGGAATAGAAAATGAAAATATCATCCCATTGCATAGGAATTTCCCAATCTTTCATTGGAAAATTCGATTTGCTGAATGGATAATCAAAATCGTCACCATTATTGCTTGTAAAAGGTTTCAACTCACATGAACATAACCGCACAGTTTTCGTCCGTCTACATAGAAAAATTGGCTGTGTCGATTGCTTTTGGCACATAGAGAAAAGCACTCAACTTGAAACAAATCGTTTTAAAAATTTTCGTCGAAGACGAGGAATGTATTTTTTCTCTTAAGTAAATATTGTCACGCCTCTAAAAAATCAGCTAAGTTAGAAAAAAAATAATTGACAAAGTAAAAAAAGAACGCCAATTATTAAAAGGTCGCGACCGTAGTTTCCAATAATTTTCTATATTTGCATTATCAATAAAAAACTTCAAAATATAAAAAAAAAATGAGATCGTTTTCTGAAGTTGACAAATATAGTGAATGAAATACGATTCCTATATAGTTGTCACGTCTCGCAAAAAGAAGTGAAATCAGTAAATATTAAAACTTCAAAAAGTAAAAAAGGCACGCCAAGTATTAAAAGGTCGTGACCGTCGTTTTAAATGATTTTCTATATTCGCATTGTCAATAAATAAATTTAAAAAAATGTTCAACTGTGAAAAAATATGAGATCTATTGTAACATATACAGTGAATGAATTACGTTTCCTGTAGGAATTCTGAATTTTGGAAATAAAAAAAAATGAGATCATTTTCTAACGTAGCCAAGTACAGTGAATGAATTAAGGTTATTGTGGAATTCATTCGTGTACACTTTTAGCCCTAATCCCTCACTTATTCAGAAAAATTTTCCAGCAAACGTCACAGAGCAACAAAGGTTTCTCGAATGATTCTGCAATTATTAAGAGATTATCATCTGTTTTTATGCTAGCTCGGATTATAAACTTAAAACAGTTTACGCGTACAAGTGCATGCATTGTATCTATACGATGAACTGCACAAATTCATTTTCAACATTACACACAAGCTTGGCGTGCATGGTTTTCAATCGGAAGCTCGGCGAAGGAATGCCTCATCCGTCCATATATTTGAAGAAAACTTGATGATCCTCTCATGTAATTGTTTTTTAATTTGCCATCCCTTTTCCATCCAACTATTTTATTGAGTAGTTCGACGTGAAATCCCGCGCTGTGTACACAAAGAAAAATATCTATTCTTGACTAGTTTGACTGATAAATTCATTACTCCAAATGTTTCGTATTCAACGCGTTTTCTTTTCTCAAATCAATGTTTACACAGCTTACTTCTTTGTTCATCCATTTCAATACTTGTGTAATTCATCCAATCATCTGCCCATTTGGTAAAAAAAGAGTGTACGGACAAACGAGTGAAAGTGACGCGTGGATAAATTAAAATGCGTATGGGCATGAAAGAATGGCCGTATCTATCCGTACAAGATAAAGGCATATAAAGGGATTGATTGATTTCATTTCTTTATCCGTTCGTTTAATTGTTCAATTTTATCCACAAATTTCACCCATCTGTATTGTTTACCAAATCATTATATAACAGGGCCCCTCTTATTTTATTGGGGGATCGGTTTTTTTCACACTCGTTCATACAATTCTAATTAATTTTTGTTTTCATAGTAAATTTGAACAATTGTATCTTCCCGAGCTTCCGATTGAAAACCATGCACGCCAAGCTTGTGTGTAATGTTGAAAATGAATTTGTGCAGTTCATCGTATAGATACAATGCATGCACTTGTACGCGTAAACTGTTTTAAGTTTATAATCCGAGCTAGCATAAAAACAGATGATAATCTCTTAATAATTGCAGAATCATTCGAGAAACCTTTGTTGCTCTGTGACGTTTGCTGGAAAATTTTTCTGAATAAGTGAGGGATTAGGGCTAAAAGTGTACACGAATGAATTCCACAATAACCTTAATTCATTCACTGTACTTGGCTACGTTAGAAAATGATCTCATTTTTTTTTATTTCCAAAATTCAGAATTCCTACAGGAAACGTAATTCATTCACTGTATATGTTACAATAGATCTCATATTTTTTCACAGTTGAACATTTTTTTAAATTTATTTATTGACAATGCGAATATAGAAAATTAGAATATACACAGTGGAAAAAATTTCATTTTTACATTTGATTTTTTATTATTAACCGGTTGACTGGTAAGCTTTTTTTTTCTGGTTTCCGTGCCAAAACTGGTACGAGCCAATAAATTACCGAAATACCTGAAAATTTGTTTCTGGGGATTCTCGAGGTTGCTGATTTCATTCCCAATCTTAATTTTCATGTACCTACCTTCGAAAAGGATGAAAATGAGGGTTGAAAGTGAATATTTCCGATTTTCCAGCGGCATGTTTTTATGTTATAATACATGGAAAATCCAAATTTTTTAGGATGAAAATGAACAAAATTCACGATCCCCGAGGGGGTGAAAAATGAGGGTTGGAGGTAAAATTTTCAGATTTTTCAATGGGAAATTCTTATGTTATATTACATAAAAAATGTTCGTTTTTGAGGGTACCAGATTCTTTCATCGAAATAAAATAAAATTCGCTACCTGCGAAAGGGTGAAAAATAAAGTTTGGGGATGAAATTTTTAGATTTCTTAATGGGGAGTTTTTGTGCTATATTACATGAAAATTTTGAGTTTTTTAGAACACTAGCCTCTTCTATCGAAATGCACCCCAGCCCTCATTTTTCACCCCTTGGCAGATCGGGAGTTTTGGTTTATTTTGATAAAGGACTGTCATGCTCGACAAAAAACATACAGTTTTTATGTGGAAAAGCATAAAATTTCTCGTTGAAAAATCTGGAAATTTCACCCTCAAACCTTATTTTTCACCTGTTAGGGAATAGTGATTTTTTTTTTTCATTTCAATAAAATAGTTTAGTGTCCTAAAAAACTTGCAATTTCCATGTAATGTAAAAAACTTTCACATTGAAAAATCTGAAAATTTCACCCCAACCCTTATTATTCATCTCTTCGGGGATAGTGAATTTAGTTTTATTTCGACAAAAGAGTCTACTTTGGAACTTGGAATTTTCGGGTAATATCGCATAATAACTTTCCATTGAAAAATCTAACAATGTCAGCCTTAACGCTCAATTTTCACCTCTTTCAAGATAAAAATTAAGCCCGGAACTCGATTCAGTGACACAAAAAACCCTTGTAAACCATTTTTCGTCCCAATCGGTTGAAAATTAAAAACGAGATTTCAATATGTACGCATATGATACATTATTACCAGAACTGACCCGACTTTTTTTTTGTATATACCAGTCAACAGGTTATACCTGATATGAGACGCCGATGCTCATTTTTTAGAAACTTGTGAATTTTGCGGATTGGGAAAAAAGTGCTGCATACGAAAGGTAGTTTCTTCGATATGAGACAAACATTTGATGGATGCTTTTTACGCAATCCACGGTATCTTTTCTACGAGTTTTTCAGGAATGCTCTTCAGTACTTCATGCCATGTCTTATAAAAGAAATCGTTCAATAAAAAATTCAAAAACAAAAATGATACTTTTTCTATTTTGGATATTCTAATACGACTTCATGATTCTCGAAAAACCTAGATCAATCCATAACTGTTTGAAGGTAAAAATGTTAAAAATCTGATAACATTCTCATGAGCTGAAGTAGATATACAAGGCCGGTTCTGGATACTTTTTTGCTGAGTCATTGTCACGATGACGTCATCATTTCGAACGTTCTGGAACGATGACGTCATCATTTCGAATGTTCTAGAACGATGACGTCATCATTTCGAATGTTCCAGAACGATTTCCTGTTTTACCGACAGAAAATTTCAGAAAAATGTTAGAACCGTAGATGGCGCAATTTGGATTCAACCGAAATGACCAATCAGATGACGTCATTTCGAATGTTCCAGAATGTTTTTGAGAGAAGGGGTAATGGTATAAAGAGGTTGCAAGTTCTAAGCGCAGTTAATAGAGTCATCATGATGAACGCTTCAACCCCAGACGAGATAAAGCTTCTGTGTCGTCTTCCACCATACTTCTGTAGCTATGATGATGTTATATCAAAGCATTTCGGAAGTGATTCTCCTGACGGAATATATGATTTTATCCACGATATACTGGAGTTTCAACGAAATTTGGAAAAAGTGAAACAAGAAAAAGTACTTTGTGCATGATGTGATGACATACGTGGATCAATTGAGATTATATACAAACATGTTCGCAGCTTACGCCGTGAAATGGAGAATTTGAAAGAATTTGTAGAGATAATTGCTAATGAAGTAATAATGTAACAAGAATAAAAAAAAAACACATGAAAACTCATTGTTTTTTATTTATCCTTAAACATTTTCGAACGTTTCTAATTAAATTTTATAATTTGATCATGTAAATGCGGGTGTTTGGGACGGAAAATAATCAATTCCAAGAATTCCTTGATTTTTTTTCATAAAAAAAATTTACATTTTATTAGATTCGATAATACACAAATTATACCAGTTTCTTAACATCGCCACTTATTGGATTATATTCAATAATTCGATCATGTAGAATCAAGCAATATGCTGCGGTTTGAGCTGGAAAAGCACCTGCTGATTCAAATTCCAAACGTATATCCACTGGTCCTGATTTCAGAAACTCGTTTTGTTTCGAACAATCAATCACAATGAGTGGAGCGTATTTAATAAAATCAGCTTTGTTCAACATCGGTTCAGGCTCTTTACCATAATAGGAGGCCTGAAAGCTCGTATACATATCGTACAATAGAGCGAATTGATTATGAGCAATGTCAAGATTCAAATTTCCGTAAGGATAACATTGAGAATTTAGAAATAGTTTAACGTCTCGAAGGTTACAATGATCAAAATGACTCGCGTTTGCATTAGCAGTGCTTTTTCTCGCTGTTTGAAATCCTACTATGACATATCGAGGTTTTTCAAGCTGGGTCGATGTTTTAACGACCCACACGTTTTTTGACGTCATGGGTAGTAGTGGATACTCATACAATTCCCATGTTCGAAAACTCAGTGCTATTGGTGGATCCTTTGCAATGAAGTTGAGTAATGAAATTTTTCGTTGGTCTGAAATTTTTATGTATGGTACCACCCATTCGATTTTCAGCAATGAGATTTTGAATTGCTCAGCTGGAGGAGTCTGCACAACGGCATTGGTATCGTTATTTGATCTCGTGAGAATCAGTTCATGTTTAGCATTAATGATGATTTGATTATAATCCTCAGCAAATCCCAGTATCAATGACAATGGAATACATAGGTCAAAGTAACCATCATTATCGATTAATGTACTCTCATCGTTACTCAACCAGCCAGGCGTTTTCCATCACAGACATTTGTTCAGGACTCTGAGACACGTAATTCTTCATAAGTGTTGTGAGACCGACATTTTTGTTACGATCAATTTCAATAGCATTGAGTTCATAACGTATTTCTTCGAACATATGGCAGATGGCGTTGTTAACTAATTTTGTATTTTGAACAGCATTTCCATCAACTTTCGTTAGTCTACCATAAACATGTAGAAAGCTTCTACTTGGTAGGAGACACAAGTCCTGATGTTGAACGGCGATTCGAATTTCATCGTTGTTATTAAAAGTTGCCGATGCGAATGGTTGATGTGAGTGAAGTTCATAGTGCGCGATAGATTCATCAAAGATAATAGGTTTCTGTATTTCTAGAATTTTCTCCATGGTACAAAGCAAACTACAATAACACCGCAGATATGAATTTTTACTTTTCTCTTCTTCCAACTGCTCGAATTGTCAGACCCAATTTTTTCAGAAACTGAATGTTTGGACGTGTTAGATTTTTGAGAGATCTTGGGATTGGTTCTCTCGGATGTGTAACCGTCTTGAGAGATGTTCGATGACTGATTGGTTCTCGACATCTTGATTCACTCTTATAGTTTCGTACAACTCTTGTATCAAAAACTATTCCCATTATGCTGATTTTACATGTAATCGTATTGTTATAATTTCTCCTCGAAAATTTACCAATTGACCGTCTTGATCCACAAGTTTAAGTTGTAGATGATCTATTGACTGTACGGCTATTGGAAGATAAATGACGTGTGACGGTACTTCAACGATCTTATATCCCGGTGGAACGACTGGGAAAAATTCATGGATCGTATGTACTCGTTGTGCATTGATATATGCACCCGTGCTAATGTTGCACTCGACTCGTAGCGAATTAATTTTGAGAATCGTTACCGGTAACTCTGATTTGTGTATTTTATTGGCTTCTAGTCTGCGTGAGGTGGAGCCTAGCAGACGCCCAATCGAATCATTGGGTATAAAATTGATTTGTTGATTGCACTTGATCTCGCTGCACAGAGTATTGTTGTTCGGTCTTAGACTAATGGAGATATTCTTATCTGAAAGTGTACTTTGTAAGTAACGCTCGATGTCCTCAATTTCATAGCTCCCAGTGGGTATTGTGATGACTTCCTGCCCTACATAAAATTTGTTATTCCCCACATCGATATTGGGAATTGAGTTAAATGTGAGCAGTTCTACGAGCCCGAGAGTGTAGTTCTTGAATGGTGATAGTTCAATAGGTGGGAAATAGTGAGCCTCTAGAATAGAGCTCGTTCCCGAGAGAGTCAATGTGAAAGAATCACTCATGATAGTTGACGTTTAACTGGTACTTCACGTATTGTGAGATACTTTTTATAGTTCATTATTAAGAAATTTAAGACACAGGTGACCACACACCACTGTATCATAATCTTGATAATTTTTATAATTGTATTTGACAATGTTACCAACACCGAGATATTTCATGAGATCTTGCGGTGGTTGAAGATTTCCAAAGCTATCAAAGTAAACGACGTTATGATTGATTTTTTTGTATGCAACCCAGTGTGTGCCAGGACCATACTTATCATCCAAATTGACAACGGCAGATTCGTACTTTCGTGGTCCATTCCGTGGTAACGCGTTTCTCATATAAACTCCACGGAAATGTGGAATTTTCATAGCTTTGGCATATTTTGTGATATCTGTATCGGTGAGTGCTCGGTGTGGTAGCCTTATAGGTTTTTTGTTGGGTAGGGTTTCAGATGCAATCCCAGACCTTTTTTGTAGGGTTTCAGGTAGAGTCCTTTACCCAAAGCAATAGATTCCATAGTCTCATTGTGTCGTCTACTTTCTTCCAATTGACGTTTCGCAGCTCGCGCATCATTTATGGTTTTTGTTATACCCGCTGCACCCCCCGCAAGAGCCCCTGTTGCACTTAGCCCAGCAAACAGTGGTATGAGAAATGGTAGCAAACCCCCAATTTTCTCGGGTACTCGTAGGATCCGAGGTGATTGAAATTTGTTCTTTCCACCCGCTTTTTTCACAACATCACGAGCACTTTTTAGTGCCGTTCTGATAGGATCAACCGTTCCAGGACGTATTGACATTTTAGCTGCATCAACGATCCGTTTGAACGCTATCTTTTTCTTATTAGGTTTCACTTGCATCCTCTTTGCACCTGGACTGAATGTCCGCCCCTTCACACCCAGACCGAGTTTGGTTTTAGCCTTCATGATATTCGCAACGCCCAAAGCTGCAGCTTTTTCACCGAAATTTGCGTCTTTTGCAAAAACACGCTGCCAAGCTTTGTCGTGGAGTACTCTGTCCGCTGCGTGTCGAGCGTCGATGTTTTCTCGATTTTTCGAATACGCAATGTCGTGCTCTTTGCAAGCCGCGTCGAGCGCATTAATTCCCGGATCACCTCGTTCGAGTCTCTGTTTCAGTTTAGTACCAGGACCACAATATTGATAGCCAGGTAAATGTAGTTCAACCGGAAGTTTATTGATGAGATCGTTGATAAGTCCTTTTCCACGTTTCTTCCGACGCTCGATCATTACTGAGGAGATACCGTTTTTAGACATCCTATTTATACTTTTTTTTCTCATCACCTACTGCACCATATTTTCCAGGCTGAACGCTTCCTGAAAATGGCTCACTGCCTGTTATTGTTTTAGCTTCCCAGTCAGATTTCTTAGTTCCACGATAAAATTGATCTTTCAAGTATTCCTTCATGCTCTGAGTTATGGGATTTTTATCTCGATTATCCATTTTCGTGTGTATGTATCGAAAGTTCGATGACAACTGAGAAATGTCTTTATAAGCGACGTACTTATACCTATTTCTCTCAGTCATGATCATGATGAGGTTTAATAATCAACCAATCAAATTATCTATAAAGAATTTTGATGAGTTCGTGCAACACGATGCTAAGAATAAACGTCATGGGGAGCTGTTACCAAGTAGTATACGTGCAGTATTTTGTGGTCCATCGAATTGTGGCAAGACCAACGCGCTTCTCACCCTCATTACACATCCCAACGGTTTGAGATTTGAGAATGTGTATGTGTATTCAAAGTCTTTGAATCAGCCAAAGTACATATTTCTCAAACGCTTACTCGAATCTGTGCAAGGAGTGAAATATTTTCCCTTCACCGATCACGAGCTAGTAATCAAACCGGAAGAAGCTCAACCAAATTCCCTCATGATTTTCGATGATATCGCTTGTGAAAAACAGGACAATGTGAGAGCATTTTTCTGCATGGGACGACACAAAGACGTAGACTGCTTTTACCTCTGCCAAACGTATGCACGTATCCCAAAACATCTCGTTCGTGATAATATCAATTTACTGGTTATTTTTAAGCAAGATGAAATGAATTTGAAACATATATACGATGATCACGTAAATACCGACATGTCTTACAAACAATTTAAAAGTTTATGTTCAAAGTGCTGGAATGATAATAAATATGGGTTCGTGGTAATAGACAAGGATAGTGAATTGAACAAGGGTCGTTACAGGAGAGGATTCGATTGCTTTATATATTTATAATTTCAAACTTTATCGCACAGTTGAAATGCAACCTTAAAAGTGTGAATATGCACAGAGCCGAGCTGAATAAGGAAAAAAACATTTTACGCCGAATTGCCAGCGCGAGCGATGCGATTCGACGAAAACACAAAATGTTGAAATTGGGGAAAATGACGACTGAGAAAGCCATGAGTGAAATTTTCAAACCCGTAATGAATCCTTTGGAGAAGTTGGTTGATCAGTCAGTAAAACAGGAATCAGCTATCAAGAAAGAACCGAATGAGGAGTCTTCCGTGAAAAAAGAAGATGAATTTATCGATAACGAAGATGATGAATTCGAACGTTCGTTTCAAACGGCTCACGGGGATATCTCGGAAGAGGATATTAGTTTTGAGGATGATGATGATAGTATTAAACGTGATGATTTGTCTCAAAATTACTTAAATATGTTTGACACGGTGGAAAAGAAAGAGCTGGATACATCGTATGGAGTACGAAAATTACAGGGAAATCGTTTAATGATCGGAAATTCACCAATTACGTTTGAGCGAAATATTATTCGTATCGGTGATAAGACTTTTGATCAAAGTGAGGGTTTATTGGAATTACTGTTTAAAAAATCCCCCGATGAATCTCGAATAACGACAAACGATAGAGAAAATTATCGCAAAATTCTCAATTCGACAAACGCTTATAGAAAACATTATATTCATGATCACGCAATTCGCAATGATAATAGTAGAAAATTCAAAAATATAATTGCTCAAATGATTGATTCACCGATGAGAAAATCCTCACCAACGCGACACTCGGAACGATTGGGTAAAAGCTTACCGCGGTATAAAATTTTCAAAAGAAATAGTACCCTGGATTACGTTTATTGGGATGACCCTAATGAGCTGGTTGATAGACTGCGTCTTCTTTATGCTTCACAAGTTGCAGGCAATGCAAGTCACGTCAATGAAATAATTTCCATCATCGAGGAATTGCGTGAAGCTCAAATTATTTATTAGGTAGTACACACACTACTCGAGTTCAGTTAAATCATGAGTGTCGACGTGTTTGGACGACAATTGTCGAATAAGAGTGTTTCTCCGGGGAGCCGTGGTCCTCCTGGTAATGGATTTAAAATTACGCTCGATGGTCAATATGATATAGATAATAAGAGATTGTGTAATCTTGCTGAGCCTAAACTCGAGAATGATGCTGTTACTGTACGATTAATGCAAAATTTTGTTAAACAAGAAGTACGTCTCGTGTATACAATTACATCTTCCATGCGAAACCAGCTGGATGATCATGAAACCATGATTCGAGCTCTCGAAAACAATTTTAATGACAACTTAAACACCCAACGTATTAATCAGGATACACTAGCAGAATTGACGATGCGTAATTCTGAAATCATTGCACAATTGGAAGACAGACTGATAGCATTGGAAAAAATCCATAATATAAGCCAAAAACATCGAGTTGATGATAGCGAACTTTCAGACAAAAATAAACGAGAAACGAATCGTGAATCCGAGCATTTCGCAATTTTCAAGTAATTTTGGACCAACGCACTAGAATGAGTGAGAAGAAAAGAGTGGTGGTGGAAGAGCTTCACAGACCTGCCAGAAGAAACTATCCTCGTCGTCGTGTGGATATTCGAGGATTAGATGAAACTTGGCAGGCAGATCTCGTGGATATGACTGCGTATGCGCGATACAACAACGGTTACAAATATTTACTTACGATAATTGATATATTTTCAAAGTATGCTTGGGCGATGCCGATCAAGAGTAAGAATGGCAGAGATGTATCGAATGCTCTAGCAACTATACTTGCCGAGGGTCGCGTACCAAAAAAATTACATGTCGATCGTGGTAAAGAATTTTATAATAATGAATTCAAAGCCCTCCTACAACGTTATAATATTAAATTATACTCTACATTTAGCAATATGAAAGCATCAATATGCGAACGTTTCAATCGCACCGTGAAAAGTAAAATGTGGAAACAATTTATTTTGCGAGGTACGTACAAATGGATAGACATTTTGGATGATCTGATTTCAAGTTACAATGACAGCAAACATCGAACAATGAAGATGAAACCTAAAGATGTAAACGTTCAAAATGAGAAAAAAATTCTACGCAATATTTATGGAGTTTATCGCGTGAGTGGTACGCAAAAAGTAAAGTTTAAAGTTGGTGATAGAGTCCGAATCAGCAAGTACAAGCATGTTTTCGAAAAAGGTTATACACCCAACTGGACAACCGAAATATTTACCATAAGTATGATACAAAATACCGATCCTGTTACATATAAACTTGTGGACTACCAGAATCAACCAATTGAAGGTGGTTTCTATCAAGAAGAGCTCACAAAAGTCAAATATCCGGATATTTACCTTGTGGAAAAAATAGTGCGAAAACGTGGAAATAAACTGCTCGTCAAATGGCTAGGTTTCGACAATTCACACAATACATGGATAAATGAATCAGATTTGTAAAGGTTTTTTGAATAAATACACACACATACAAAAATGAGTTTTTTTTATTTTTTCTTATAACCATATGGTACAGTATCCGTTGTGTGAGGTAACAGAATTCTTTTATCATCTTGCCAGCTCAAAGCTAATTTTTTCTGTTTTATCGTATAAACCTCATGTTTCTGACTCTGAATTAAATATCGATGTTTTATCGAATCGTGGTGATCAAATAAACATTTTTTTGATCCTTTAATTCCTTTAGCCTTCTTTCTATCCCCATTCTCACTGAAAACCTTAAATGCGTATAATTTCGCTCGTAATCCAATAAATTCCTCGATTATTTTGCCATTCATTTCATCTTTCATCAAACCAAGAACTTTTTTATTCACTAGAGGAATTCCATAAACGTTATTGCTGGGGTAATCGGAAGTGTCAAATTTTTGCAAATCTCGTTTGATATAATCATAAATGTTAGGAACAGTGAAATGATATAGAAGACTATCTGTATCGGTATACATGAGCTTTGCTTGATTTCCGAATGTTTTCTTGATATAATTGTAGTGGAAATCGTAAATGTATGTTTTCGATAGATCGAGAACCGAAAATCCAACGTAAATGGGTTTATTGAAAAGTACTTTGGTGCGATCCATCTCGATTATAACCATATCATTGTCAAATACTGTACAACTATGGAAATTTGGTTTTGCAATGAGAGCTTTTGCTCCATACCTTCCCTCCCACTTTGTCACGATTCTTACATCTTTATGTTTTCTCACATTTTCCATTGTTTTTCCAAAAACTGCGTTGTTCATTAATTTATAAAAGTTTTTTTCAAATTCATTATTGGATTTTTTTCGCAATTCTGTATTTAAATCTATGTATTTTTTCAGCCATGGAGCTTGGTTAAATTTTAGAATTCTGTGAATTTTGGTTAGTTTCATTCCCAGGTTTAAATATTGTTTTAAATTTCGATAATGTAGTATATATCTATGTTTGGAATGAAGTGTCGTTATCAATTTTGATTGTTTACTATTGGGTGGTGTGTAATGTTCCGGACAAAGTGGGAGATCTTTATGTAGCTCGAAAAGTTCTTCAGGGTATTCCAAGTCTACTTCGAGTATGTAACCAATAGGCGAATCATCTGGAACGTTGAATATATCTATATGTGATATCCATTCGAAACCATCATAGGGTAAAAACAGACTCATAGCTCCACCGTAGAGATTATTCACATCAAAGTACATGAGATATGTTTCCTCTTTGCTTGGATCGAATTTTTCATTCATGTATCTATTGTTTGCTTGAGCATATCGGTTCGAGCACTGTGCTACTCCACCGCGAAGACCACTCTCGATAAACAAAATTTTCTCAACATCAGTGAGAAGCTCAAGCTCCACCCCGGTACACTTGAGCATCGCATCAAAAGCAAGCCCCGGAGCCGTGAAATAATGCAGAGGGTCCAATTTGTAAGTAGAAAAGCAGTTGCGTCGAAAATTTTCAAATATGTCAGCCAAAAGCAGTACATCAGTTTTCTAATATAAATCCGAATATTCAGCTAATGAGGCGATTTTGAACGCATTCCAAACTTTCATTGCATGATCGTAGTCTTGGTCGGAGATTTCCTCGTTGTTGAGTTTTGAATAAAAATGCTCTTTTGATGGCAACTGCTTTTCATCGAGTTTTTCCCAAGAATCAATGTATTCATAAGGAAATACTCCCTTTCTTGAGAGCATTTTGAACTCCTCCACACTATTACAGTGTTTTCGGGTAATCGATTTATCATGGTCATTCAGGTAAGATGACAATTTGTCAAGACTGCTTGGCATGAACCTAAATGAATCGATGAAGCGTAAATTTACATTTGTGCCTGAGACGTATTTTGTGAAAGAAATATATCTATCTTTATTAATTGGAAGAAGTTTAACCGTACCATCGAATCGTGTAGCCAGAGATTTAATGAGAAAATGTGAGTCGTAGCCGAAGAGATTGTGAAAAACTATTGGAATGGTGTGGGACTTGGTATAGTTCAAATTACACCCTTGATGCGCAGCACCGTGATACTTACCAGTAAAATGACAATGATCACAGTGCTTCACATCAGTGTGAGTGAATGGCTGCTCACAGATATGACACATTTCAGCATTTTTATACGCTATTTTTTCGTTGGTTGTGAGCGGTTTCATAGGCAAGATATTATTCACACGAGAATCAACCATTTGCGCTATTAACAATAATTGATCGATGAACCACTCGATACAATCAGATCCACGTTTTATTGCAAAATTTGAGAGCGTCTCGTCAAAGGCACATTGTAAATAATACGCTACACTGTGTGGGACATGCTTTTGACACTGTATATCATTTCCAGTTGGTTCGAGAATACTCTCGAGATCGGCATACACAACGAATGGTACTGATTCTTTGTACCGATAATTTTTGAATTTCAATATTTTGTTTTTTTCGTCCGGTAACACCATTTTCGCCTTATTTAGACTCAAGCAATCGCGTTTATGATTTTCAAAAGAACTTTGCAGTTTGAAGTGATTCAAGCAGTTATCACAGAACCATGTGCGTTTATCATAGTTTGTTACCTGTGAACTCAGTAGACGTGACAAATTACGAATCCAAGCAAAGTGATAAATTGGTTGGAAATTGTTCTCATCATCCACTTCCATACCAATATTACTCGCCACCATGAGAAGGTGAATCGTTGGTTTTTCCGATTTATTTTTGCTCAAGTATAACGGTACAATTTCACTTTTTTGTTTGCATTTTTCAATACCATATACGTTGATTGTCAAATTATTCATTTTTTCAAATTTAGGAATACTGTTTAAAGTAATTGGAAAGTTTATACCGTCATGCTTGAGCTCTGATAAATATTGGGAGTATGAACTAAGTTTATCTACATTCTTATGCATTGGATGAAGGGCTGCTGTCACAGCCCACAGAAAACAAAATTCATCATCGTTTTTTATATTTACGACAGCCTTCTTCTTCTGTATGTCGTGAGGCAACGTAACAAATGTTGACAAAGCTCCACGCAACGGTGAGTACTGATTGATATTGACTACGAGGTTTATGATTTCACGCAACGACCAACCGGAATCACGTTCTTGAAAATCCTCAATTTTCGTCAACAGCTGATCCGTTACATTTTCATCGAACCATCTTTTAATGTCTGTAGCGGCGAGGATTGCTTCATTTCTCGTATTGAAAAATTTCTTCTCTTCGATTATTTCACCATTTTTCATTGTAGAAAATTCACACGCCAATACAACGTTCACTTTCAGATTTCCCACTTTTTGTATTAAATTTGCTAATCTTTTAACTGTGGATACTTTTGCATCATACAGGAATGATCTCAGATCCTTGTGAAGGAGATTCACCACTGCACCGGTTCGGATACGACTGTTAAAAGCTGTTTCGAGATCTACCCAGCGAATACGATCAGTCGTTTTTTCACGCGCGCCAATATTTCCACCACGTCTCTGATCATTCTTGAATTTTTCACGCAATGATATGAGCAATGATATAGTTGTTTGAATTTTCGTTTTTTCACCACTCGATAGATCACAATTTTTCAATATTTTATTTAATAATTTGATATTACGAGTTCCATATTTCATCCATTTATCTACTTGATCACCGGATGCATTTTTTAATAATTTATAGGCTTTTTTCATCAAGCTTATTAGTTGCAAACACTTTTTTGATTCCATTGTGTATAGATCGTAATTGTGCACAGGGTAGGAAATCAATGAAGAATCACACGAGTACCGCTCTATTTATACTCGAGCATGAGCAGAGATTTCAATGGAAAAATGATTCACCGAAAAAAAATTCAAGCAATAATCCTTATCTGATTAGTATATTCCAGAATGTGCGAGTAGATGGCAGCATTCACGATGGAAAATATAACTCATGATAAATAATATCAATAGAGTATTCTGGATCATTCGGGATAGATGATGTCATTCAGAAAAAATTCAGGGAGAAGGGGTAGATGAGTATAAAAGGCTGAATTTTTCATGAAGTCCATCAGTCAAATGCGAGATCGAAATAAGGATCGTCGAGAGTTAAAAACGAGAATCGAATTATTTTTGAAAAATATTCAAGAACTTCGAAAGCTCATTCAATTGAAAAGTGATACAAATAATCTCACAAGAAAGTTGTCACAATTATATTTATATCAAGAACAGTGATCTCAGTAATATGGATTTGTCGGTAATCAACAAAGTCAGTCGCATGGATAATTTCCTGCCAACGAAGAAGTTCGTAGATTTGGAGCCTGGAAAAATCTACAAAATCACCGGGTTGAAGCAAATAAATACAACATTCGGAGGACAAGTCACAATGGAACTTGAGAGCGAATTTCAAGTATTTCTACCAGCCAGAATCACCAAAGCATTCCAAGAACATCCTGAGGAATTTCAAAAAATGACTCAAGCATCTGTGGAAAATCATCTTCACGTGCGCCCTTTGGGTGGAAAATATAACCAGTGTGAATTTATTTATATGTAAAAACATTTATTTTCATGTGAACATTTTTATTTCCATGCAAAAATTGTTAAAAAATGTATAACAGCGATCAACGAATAAAAATGTAAAAAACATATTTTCGTATTAACTTTTTTTTAAACTTTATGTGTAAAAATATTTACGATTTGAGTTAATTGGTTGGCATACTGTGAGAAAAATATATTTATTGAATTGTTTAATAGAAAACTGGGCTCTGAAAATATGAGATCGAGTAAAAAGAATAAGAGAATGTTGAACTCTCGATCGACGTGCCGAATATCCCATGCTGGTGTGCGTGGAGCACACGAGTACAACTTGATTTCTTCCTCTCACATGGACACGAAATTAGATATATTTTAGTTATGATTATTTCCTGAGTCAGAATGTGAAACGTATCGTCAATCGAACATGCAGAAAGAGAGTGAGGCAGGTCAGTGCGAAATAAAGTACACATAAGAAATTATAGATCGTCCGTTTATTCGAGAAATAAAGCGTTGCTACAGAGAATGCAGAAGAGAAGCTTCTGTCCGCTGAAACGCGCAATTCCCTACAATAAACGAGAGAAAATACTTCGTAAAATTCATAGACGAATTTATCCAAAGATCGGGTTACAGGGCTCCACTACGGAAACATATGTGTTATAAACGTTCGCAGGTAATAATTTCAAATTTTTTCTTGGATCATAGAGCAAACTTATTTCGCGTCACTCGGTGACCCAGAAAAAAATAAATAATTATTACGTGGCTGGCTCCGCAGAGCATCATGTTACAAGCATGCTCGAACTATCACGGATTTGTTGTTCTATAGTGCGACTCATAACTGATGTCATATTTGAAAGATGAGTTATTTTCTTTCTTAATCAGTAATTGATATTTCTCTCTTTTTATCAGCACTATTGTTAGATTTCAAAAACTTGAAAACATTTATGTATATTCATCATACAGATTTTCAGAAAAAAATTGACATTTGAGACAATTTATGATTAACGGTATAGGTCCATCGAATTCGTCGGTATCCGTTTTTTGATAATGTTTTCGACATCGGCGATAACTCATGAAATGCTCATCGATGCGCCATTCTTTAGGAAGTCTGTCCCATACGTCGTCAATGTCCTTCCATGCATAAGTTAGAATAAATTCTTGAGGAAGACAAGCGATATCCTCCGTCTTCATTGCTCTCAGACTTCCCAATGTAGCGAAGATTCTTAAGGATCGTGGAAATGATGAATTTTCAACGCCATGCTTCAAATACCATTCCTTCAAACGTTGAACATTTTCAAAGGCACAATTGTATTCGCGTACCCCATTGTGATACTTGTAATGCTGATATATTGGCGTGGGTAATTTTCGCAATGCGGGGCAACCCAAATCCTCCATATTAATGATCAACTTTGAATCTCCTATAATATCTGTGATCCATTGCTGTTTTTCCAACCCTTTCACATAAACTAAATTCACATTTTTTAAAATAATTTCAAATACGTTCTTTAATTCATCATAAGGAATATCACCAGCATTCCATGGGATACCGTGATGGTTACGTTCACACCACTTATTCTGACTCTTATATTTGGCTGGCAAACTATCCCATTCACATGGAGGCTTAACTAGAAAGCATCCAAACTCCTCGTAAGCTTCCGCACTGGGATAAATTTTAATGACGGCTAGCTCTTTCAATACGAAATTATTGATAGGCATCTTGAAACCTTGCAAATCTAAAATGGCTTCCATTGCTCAGCTTATTTTTTACAGTAATGCTCAAGGGTTCAGCATAAAGTGACGATGAGGGGTAAAATCTCCTTTTATAGGACACACCCCCACTATGACACACATTTTTCCAGAATTTTAAAATCGGGATGACGTCATCAATCAGATTTAAAAATTCTTGGAATGTATCAGGAGCGACTATTAGCTGTGACATCTATGATTCCAACATTTTTCCGAAATTTTCAGTCGGTAAAATAGGAAATGGTGTCTCATAGAATATTTTGAAATGACGTTCTAGAACTTTCGAAATGACGTCATCGTTCTAGAAGGTTCGAAAGTCATCGTTCCACAGCGTTCGAAATGATGACGTCATCGTTCTAGAACGTTCTCGAAGGTTCTGACTCGCTTCGTTAGGTGACTCGCATTACCCCGCAAGATCCAGAACATTCGAAATGATGACGTCATCGTTCCAGAACATTCGAAATGACGTCATCGTTCTAGAACGTTCGAAATGATGACGTCATCGTGACAATGACTCAGCAAAAAAGTATCCAGAACCGGCCTTGTATATCTACTAGCTGAAATTGAACAGAAGGTAAAACTTTTCTCTCCCTTCAAATTTCATTAAAAAAAACCACATTGTTTCAGAGTTACGACAATCAAGGTACTTGAAGTTTCACTGGAAATTGGACGGAGGAAAATGTAAAAAAAAATTCAGTAAATAAACAATCGCTGACGCAACTCTTCTTATGCTTGAAATATCGTGTGCAATCTAATATTTCTCACGATACGCGGGAATTTTCAAAATTTTTCTTTCGCTAAAAACGCGATGATTGAGCGAAAAAAATCGTTTCCAATAAAAAAATTGAAACTAATACCTCAACGTTTGAGGATTCGCTCGTGGAATTGAGGAGAAAAAATTTCATGTGAAAACGCGGTCCAATTGAAAGGAGAATCCAACAAATCAAAAATCAACGTCTTTCGAAATGACGTAGCACCCGTAAAAAGGGTCGTAGTGACTTTTCGAATGAACCAAAGTAAAGGTGAATGTCTTCCCTTCAAAATGCGCCTTCTTGCATCCGAGATCTAAACCAGTGGTCTAGTAGAAGAAAAAAGAGCGCGGAACATTTTTGGTCTTTTATTCGAAAATTTTTCCCCGGTAGTAAAAACACTTGAAAAAAAGTAAAAAAAAAACAGCGAAAAATATTGAAAGACCGCAACCTTAGTTTTGAATGATCTTCAAATATTATCATTGTTAATTTGAAATTTTCTTCCTCATTATTTGTTTCATGATAGGGAAAAAAATGTAAGACCATTCTAATATAGACAAGATTTACATCATTTGAAATTGACTAAACAATTTTTGTCCGTCAACGTAGAAAAAATAACTATTTAATACCGTTGATTGCTTTCGCCACCTGAAGGTACTTACTCAACTTTAAACAAATCATTTGTAAAAAAATTTTTGGAGATAAGAAAAAATGTATAATTTTCCAAAATATTTAGTAATTGTTACTCTTCTAAAAAAAAAGCGAAATCACTATAAAAATACTTCAAAAAAGTAAAAAAAGAACGCCAAGTATTAAAAAACCGCCCCTTTAGTTTCGAATATATTTTCAGTAAATGAAAAATTTCCTTTCCCATTATTTATTGCTAAAATGACATAGTAGGGAAATCAAGATAGGAAAAAAATATGAGATCCTTTTAGCATAGTCAAGAATTTTGAATAAATTTCGATTTCTGCAGAGAATCATGTTACACCTCCAACTGTACCGGCTAAAGAGTTTTGTGACTTCAAGCGTTCCCAGAATGATTTTGCGATTAAGATATTGTTATTCTAATTTAATACCCAAATTCACTGTCAAAATTACACACAAACTTGGCGTGGATGGTTTTCAAATGGATGCTCGGGAAGACACGATTGATCAAATATACTATTCAAAATTAATGGTTTGATGAATAAAATAGATTCCTGAGGTAGTATATAGATGAAAGAGATTAATGAAGAAAATAAAATGATTAGCAAATATGAATGATTTAATGAATAATTACACAATACATAGGCGAATGGATTAAATTATTGAATCAACAAACGAATAGGATGTTGAGAAAGTATGGTTTTAGGAATATAAAAATGGACAATCTGGTGAATGAATCAACGAATGGGATACAGAATACTTGTGATGAACCAGTACATGGATAGGAAAAACAGAACGCTCGAGTGAAATCAAAGACGTTCGAGAACGAATCGAACAGCCGTCGAGATCACTACGCTTCATAAATAAATAAAATGTTTAATTGAGTTTGTTTATCGAAATGTAAATCAATAAATTTCATTATAATAATTTCAAATAGTGACTGAATTATAATACTTCAATAAATAAGTGAACAAATTACGTGAATGTGATATTTATTTTTGTGCCATTCTCCGACATACTTATCCACAGAAATTTCAAAGTTCGCCGGTATCTGCTGCCATTCAATGTATTTGCGCAATTAGTTTGGAAGACAGCAATTTCAAATCCATCCATAAATGAGCAACTGAAGACTTTTCTAATGAATTTTTCACTTCATATTTATATTATGGTGAGAGTCAAAAAGTAAAATGAATGGCACAGTATATAAATTTTATAGTTTGCAGATTTTTGCTGTATTTCAATGATCCAAATTTATAGTATTATAGAGAAAAGTTGTTAAAAGTCATGATGTTACATTAAAATGACATAGCGCATATAACATTCAGAAATTCTGTAGGTTTCCATGACGTTGGCAGGCATTATACTCAATCGCATCCAAAACTGAGCAACTGTAGACTTATCGTAATGAATGTTTTCACCAATAATTCCACATTTGCAGTTTGCAGAATAGGAATACTCAACATACACGTTATTTCATAAGTATTGTTGTCAAAAATTTGTGTTTGCCTACCGCATTCCGAAGATTTAACTTTTTATATTATCAGCAAAAAAAGCATCCAAAGACTTTTTGGAACAAGTTTCAAAATTTATTATTCGACAGGCCAGGTGGAAAAAGTATAACTACACTTATATCAACACCAGAAACTGTTTTGAGAATCTGATATACAAAATGTGCGAATAATGATCATAGTCGGAAACCACTTGAATCAGGTTACCACAATCAGCATGAAGAAATGGTAGAAAATTAAAGGACACATATTAGGCAACCAATTAATAATATGTATCGATCCACTGCCGATGGAGTCAAAACAAGGATCGGAAAGAGCAGAGCCAGACTCAATAGGAAGCAAAATATGGGAATATTCAAAAATAATGATGACACAAGAAATAAATTACAAAACATTTATTCGATTGGAGTTTCTCACATTATATATACTAACAGTTCCGTGTGTTCTTGTTTTATTAATTATCAACCATGATATTTCAGATCGCAAAAACAAAATTTGACGTTATAAGTTGACGAACATTTTTTCTTACAACTTCCAGACCTATTTTTGATAAACTGATTTGCCTTATTTATATTATTCACTAACTATGCGAACGTTTGTTACATATGTCCCGCACTTCGTAACGTCAAACCCCGACCGGTTCGTTACCACACAGCTATCAAAGAGAACTCGTATATATAACCTACATAATTACACATGATATATAATCACGCAACTGACGATATATTTACACTGAACAATATTCCGCGCACTCTGGTTTAATTGAAAGATTATCTCAGTTGACACTTATTTCCAATCGAATGGAATAATGAAATCTTGAAAATTTTTGTTGACATATGCATCGCGCATTTTTTATATTTTTTATTTGCACACACAGATCACAGTCTACATTTACGCGGCCGCTTTTATACCGGTTTAGTATACCACAAGTTTTAACAAAATAAATATTAATAACCACTTTTCACTAACCATTTTCATTTATTAATTAGAGTCCGCACACAACAGCACTTTGGGGATCATAACCTCACCTGTCAAAATGACGTTCAGTATGAAAACAAGTTTCAGGTGGTTTCGGATGTGCGTATCGATGTATTGATATCATATAACCTATTTACAAATGATATAAATGATAAACTTATTTTCAGTCAAACGAATTAATGAAATCTTAAAAAGTTTCGTCGACATGCATTTCATTTTTATTTTATTCTTTTTTACACACGACAGATCACAGACTACATTTACGCGACTTCTTTTATACCGGTTTACTTTAGCATTCCACAGGTTTTAGTACTATGCACTTCGTTAGATGACGAAAGTTTTTTTTATTTATCCCACACGCATTCCATAATGTCAAAACTCCGTTTGTTTATACGATGATCGAAAACTGACACATGGTTTTTATATATATATATAATATAATATTCACGGAGTCTGAGCGCGGTCGGGGTAAGACTCAAAAGTTAGAAGGCCTAAAATGGTGAACAGGCATTCTGTATAACGCATATATAGATATACAGAATACCACTTTTCACTAACCATTTTCATTTATTAATTAGAGTCCGCACACAACAGCACTTTGGGGATCATAACCTCACCTGTCAAAATGACGTTCAGTATGAAAACAAGTCTCGGGTGGTTTCGGATGTGCGTATCGATGTATTGATATCATATAACCTATTTACAAATGATATAAATGATAAACTTATTTTCAGTCAAACGAATTAATGAGATCATGCCCACGACACGAGCGTTGAACAACTGAATTTTTTATCATGATAAGGGATTGATGCTATTATATTCTCTCAAAATTTATAGATTTAAAAATTAACATAACTAATCAATTAGTCCGTTGTAATTATCAATTATATAAAAAAAATATCATTATTAGTACAAATTTGACTAGTTAACTTTTCGATTTGGCAACTTTGTTGTTGGTGGAGAGATATATCTACCTTGCCAACGGTAAACTGATAGCTTGTCACTCACTTATGACTTGATACACATAACCAATAATTTATTTGAATTTGAGGTTACGTCATTATTTATGATTACAAATATTTTTGTTATCACAGTATTTAATAAATATGAACAAAAAACATTTTTCTATTAATTATACCGAGAAAGTATACACGCCTGTACAGTACCGATACACTAATGTAAGCACGTCAGAACTAAACACGATATACGTCGATATACATATATATAAACAGCTGATAGAGCGGTGTTGCCGATGTCGTACCGAACCTAGTATTCAACGATTCGTCATGAGCGATAATCGTAGTTAATTTATGATTTCATTCTTAAAGTTTCGGTGACCTGATATTTTTATAACGCCATTAATAAGATAAATGTTCAACGAATACGTATATGATTTAATTTTTTTTTTTCCAGCATTTACGATCCCTTAAATTTGATTGAAAAATCACGATCCATTTACTGCCACTACGATGTCCAATTTTTAATACTTATTTTCTTGCTTAAATATTCGGTAACACCCCTCAATTTTTTTTACCGTAATTTTCGAACATTTTTCTATGCTGTGTAAAAAAATCAGATTTTTCTGTAGATTTTTAAATAGTGGCCATGATCTCATTAATGAAATCTTAAAAAGTTTCGTCGACATGCACCGCGTGTTTTTTTATTTTATTCTTTTTTACACACGACAGATCACAGACTACATTTACGCGACTGCTTTTATACCGGTTTAGTTTAGCATTCCACAGGTTTTAGTACTATGCACTTCGTTAGATGACGAAAGTTTTCTTTATTTATCCTACACGCATTCCATAATGTGAAAACTCCGTTTGTTTATACGATGATCGAAAACTGACACATGGTTTATATATATATATATAATATTCACGGAGTCTGAGCGCGGTCGGGGTAAGACTCAAAAGTTAGAAGGCCTAAAATGGCGAACAGGCATTCTGTATAACGCATATATAGATATACACAATGCCTGTTCGCTATTTTAGGCCTTCTAACTCTTGAGCCCCACCCGCGGTCGGCCTAGCAGCTGGAGGAGCCGACATCGTTGAGCCAATCAGAATGCGTAGAGGCACAACTCTACTACCACTAACTACGTCAAAACGCGTATACGCATACGTCGAACTCGTGATGTGTCAGTAACTTTTGCATAATCTTGAGCCCGTGCAAAGTTTTTTCTCAGCAAATACGCCCCCGAGAATGCTGATTTTGGGCTCATTCGACAGAGAACTTCTTAATTAGCTTAAAGTTCAATTTTCAAAGCCATACATAAATCATGAGCTTCGCAATTAAAGAAAATCACATGCCAATTTTACCCCCACCACCGCGAATCGTTTTATTCAGAGAAAGTATAGTCTCGGCGAGAGCCTCGGGCCAGCAGACGACAGGGCTGTCAATGTACTTGTCCCGAGACTCTACCGAGTCTCTTGATGTACGAAACGTAGACGATGTGTGGGAGGTGGATCTCGTAGATCTTCGTTCAATTAAAAATTACAACGATGGTTATGTGTATCTTCTCGTGGTTATAGATGTTTTAAGTAAATACGTCTGGGTAGAAGATTCGATAAGAAAACCGAATCTGTAGCAAAAGCTTTTGCACGTGTACTCCACAAACGTAATACTTGTAGATCACCAATTTGTTTACAATTGGATAGAGGTAAAGAATTTATGGGTAATGCATTTCAAACTCTTTTGAAGCGTAAAAACATTCAGTTTCGTACGGTAAGGAACCCTGATATTAAAGCCGCGATCGTTGAGCGTTTCAACCGCACCCTTAAAGAAAGAATGTGGCGCTATTTTACTTTTAGTAGGGAAAAACGATACATTGATATTTTACAAAATATTATCCATGCGTATAATCATGCGTTACATAGCGGTATAAAAATGGCACTAGCTTCTGTAACGCTTCGCACAGCTGCTAGAGCTCGAACGAATCTCATGCAGCGGTATAAAAAGCATTGCAGTCAAGAGGTTCCTAAATACAGCGTAGGTGATACTGTACGTATCAGTAGCGCGAAGGCAGCCTTTGCAAAAGGCCACAAGGGTAATTGGAGTGAAGAGCTGTTCAAAGTACACCGTGTATCAACAACGCGCCAGCCTTTCGTATATATATTTTACACGATATTCATGGTGAAGAGATTGATGGTATTTTTTATGAACCGGAATTATCAAGAGTTCGCGTAACTGCATCAATCAGGTCGAAAGTATAATAAAAGGTGGCATAATGAAGGATGAATTCCACATCGTTTTACCTAGCAAAAGCAGTATGAAATACTACCCTGAAAATACAACAACACGCTACACTACAAATTTACCACAAAGCATGTCTTTGCACGGTAAATGGGCTGTGTCTTTAGCAGAAATACACATACCCATGACTATTTTACATATAGCGAAAGATGGCGAAGAAAATTTTATCAATATCGTAACAAACGTTGTGACTCCTGGTACGAAAGCTGATGTTGATTTCATAGACAATTACGCATGCGTACCACCAGGTGTGTACCGTAGCATAGATACGCTACTAGATACGATTAACGAAATGATTTGTGTATCCGGTCATCTTCAATTTCGATATGAGCGCAATGGTTATAATACTGTAACACGCATCTGCCGTAATTGTACAAATATAGAGCATTCTTTCCACTTCTCTCCTATATTAAACAAAATTTTAGGTTTTACGCATTCAATAGGTCTTGTGGTGCAGCATAAATCACCATACACAGCACTAAGACTGGCAAGTTTGACTAACAGAATTCCTGATATATTTTTTGTGTATACAGATATTTGTGAACCGTATATTACAGGAGATGTACACATGCCCTTATTACGTGTCGTTTCATCTAACGCCTCTAACAATTATAGCTATGGTTCTATGAAAATTCGTAGTTTCTCACCACCTCGTTACATACCCTTGTTACGTACGAATTTTCAAACAATAGATATTGATATAAGAGACGAGTTTGGGGAACCTATACCATTCGAGGGAGGAACGCTGACGGTGACACTACAGTTCAAACGTATAGGTTAACACCTAATAAAATGAATCATTACGATTTATATTTTGATACACAGACGGGTGCCAGTTCCAGAACAGGTTATGGTGGGATTAGTCATGTATACATTGGCTCCCCGAACCAACGGGGACATGGGATCGGTAGTTTCTTAGGGGGTCTTTTTCGATGTATCATACCGCTCTTAAGACAAGGAGCACAAACGGTGGGTAAAGAAGCTTTAAGGTCAGGTATCAACGTCATAAACGATATGAGACCGGCGTACGGCCGCGAGAGGCCTTCAAAACGCGGCTGCGTGAATCGGGAGAAAATTTAAAACATAAAGCTGAAGAAAAAATTAATAAACTGATGCACGGTTCAGGTTATAAAGATTCGAAAATTCATAAACTGATGCATTCCTTCAACGATAGTACACAGCGACGTATCGCTCGCAAAAAGAAGAAGAAGCGAAACACACGTTCTACCCAACGAAAGCGAAGCGGCTGTATAAAGAAAAAAAGCGGTTAGAAGGACAAGATCTTCTGGCAGCCTTAAAACAATAAAAAGAAAAAAGAGGAAGGTAAAAACTAAATCAAGAACAGTGTCTGATATTTTCTCTTAGATCTATTCATTGAAAAAATAGCTTTTTTACATACACATTCATGCGAGTGTACGAAATCAGAGCTTGAATTGTTTACGTTACCGCCAACCCAAACAACTATAGAAGGAACACAGTGGGTGTACTATAAGCCTATATCATCTCTCACTGTTGATGCACCTATTGAATTCGTAGTGCCAGGGCAGGGGAAAGAGTACATTGATCTAGCGCATACTAGGTTGAGCTTAAAGGTTAAAATTACTTCAACAAACGCGAAGCCCGAATTAATATCGGAAGTAGCCCATGTTAATAATTTACTGCATTCGATGTTTAATCAAGTCGATATTTTCTTGAACCAAAAACTCGTATCGCCTCCAAATAACGCGTACGCGTACAGAGCATACATTGAAACATTATTGAATTATGGTGTTGGTGCAAAATCGTCACACCTTACGACTGTTCTATGGTATAGTGATACAGCTGGTAAAATATATACTTTAGGATCTTCTAATGCAGGTTTTGCTGCTCGTAGAGATATCCTAATAGACAGTAATGAGATTGACCTTCTTGGTCATCTTCACTGCGATATCTTCAACCAAGAAAGGTACTTGATAAACAGCGTCGAAATGCATTTACGCCTTGTACGCATAAATGAGGCTTTTTGTCTTATGACAAACTTACCTGATTATAATATTCATGTTAGTGAGGCATCTCTTCTTGTAAGAAGGGCAAAAATAGCCCCAGGTGTTCTTTTAGCTCACGCTCGGGCTCTGACCAAAACAACCGCAAAGTACCCACTGACACGCGTAGAGGTTAAAGCTATATCAATGCATGCGGGGGTACATGGTGATACCTTAGACAACGTCATATTAGGACAGTTACCTAAACGAATCATTATAGGATTTATCGATAATAAGGATTTCAACGGTAAAAGAGCGTTGATAATTCGATAATTATAAAATTAATTATCTTTCTCTGTATCTGGACGGCAATCAAATACCGTCAAAACCTCTACAGCCGCGCTTTGGTACCTCTGGTCTATACGTAGATGCTTATCATACTTTATTTTCAGGTACAGGTATTCATTTTTTAAATCAAGGGAACACGGTCTCGCGTAGTAATTACCCTCTAGGATATTGTCTCTTTGCTTTTGATCTTACACCCGATTTTTCGGCGAATAGTAACACCCACTGGAATCTGGTACGCCATGGTAGTGTCAGAATTGAGGTCCGTTTTGAGGAAGCATTAAGTACAACAGCTAACTGCATTGTGTATGCTAAGTATGATAATGTGTTGGAGATTGATGCGTCACGGCAGGTAATTGTGGACTTCAGTGGCTGAATAAAAAAGAGCTTCTCTAAACAGTGAAATGGTTAGTTGCTGTTGAAGAGAGCTATCATGAACATCATTGTAGATATACAGGGTTTAAAAGATAAATCGCGTTCTTTCGTACCAAAAGAAGTTGCAATAGTGTCTGTACAGTGCTCGTACACAGGCCACTGGCTAATAAAACTTCCTCATAACTATATATAATGAACTACCGAATAATTTGAAAAGAGAAAATGCGTGGTTACAACGGTATTACCACGGGTTAGGTGGTGTGAAGGCTCTACAAGCCTACAAGACATAAACAATATTTTGAAAGAGGCTGTGCTGAGTGCTGATCGAGTTTTCACTAGAGGCTCAACCAAATCAAAATATCTAGAACAGCTCACAGGGTGCTTCATTGTAAACTTGGAAAATGACTTTGAGGAGCCGTCATTTCACAATCTTTCTGAATCTATAACAACGTGTATTCATCATGGAATGCTACGTGAAAAAAAATACCGTGTACGCATGCTCTCTCGACAATGCTTTAAGAATTAAAGCATGTTTATCTCGCAACGACTGTATTGGTTCTTTACGGAAATATAGAATTACCAAAGAACGGTGTGGCCCATCGTGGTGATCTGTGAAGAGAAATAGCGGTCTTGATTAACTGTCAATTATTATGAACAGTCTTCAAATTCTACACGCTCTTCAAGGCATCAAGGACCATACAGTAGGCGTATATCCGGCTGACCGTATCCCTAAGGTGTGGGGTAAACCAACAGCATTTGTGGCTAATACTGATGGACATAAACAGCCAGGTACCCACTGGGTTGGTTTCTACGTCAATCGAAATGGAGTCGGTTGGTTCTTCGATAGCTACGGATTACCCCCGATCATCCCTCAGCACCTCAGCAGCCTCCGAAGGAACTGTAGAATCTTCAGATGCAACAATTCGCAACTTCAGAGTGCGGATTCACAATGTTGCGGACAGTATTGCATTATGTTTCTTCATCATATGTGTTCTGGGTTCGGTATTGATAAGTTCAGAAGCATATTTTCAAGCGACTTGTCGCGCAATGACCGAATAGTGCATGATTATTACAAAGACTTTATCAGCCACTGTGATAAAAGTGTGACGGTTGATTCTGTTTCTAATAAGATTAGAAGTTTTAATAACCGTGATCAGTTTGAAGAAAAAAATGTATACTGCATTCAAAACTGTTGTTCACGCTCACGTTTTTTGCGGGTGTCTCGTATTTCATAATTTTGCATGCTTTGCAAAAATATGTACTATCTATGATGGGGTGGGGGGGAATATTCGCTCTTAAGAGGGGATGCTCGTATATAAATGATTCGCAGCAAGGAGTGCATCTATCTTATACCGTAGTACGATACGAAGACACCGGACCAAAAAATAGTCTATCAAGAGACTCGGTAGAGTCTCGGGACAAGTACATTGACAGCCCTATCGTCTGCTGGCCCGAGGCTCTCGCCGAGACTATACTTTCTCTGAATAAAACGATTCGCGGAGGTGGGGGTAAAATTGGCATGTGATTTTCTTTAATTGCGAAGCCTATGTGTTATGTACGACTTTGAAAATTGAACTTTCAGCTAATTGAGAAATTCTCTATCGAATGAGCCCAAAATCAGCATTATTGGTGGCGTAATTGCTGAGAAAAAACTTTGCACTGGCTCAAGATTATGCAAAAGTTACCAACACATTCAAAAATTTATGTGCCTGTATATTAAATTATAACACCATCAAAGGCACTTTGATGCTATCGAGTTTCTGATTGGTTGGATCTGACGACATCCATTTTTAGACGATGTGATTGGTTGTTGAAATTAGTTGTTGATGATTGGAAATCTGGCGTCAACTTCATAACGTAGCACACGGCGCAGCACAGCTGGTAACAGCAGTCATAAATTCGATCGATATACATTGAAGCGAAACACACTCTCAAACACTTATTTCGACGACACGGCACGCACGGGTTGGGAGTAGATTGGCCGAAAATGGCTGCTGTCACTATTTCCGGTCGGACAAAGTCACTAGCTGAAAAAAATGGGGTAAGATAGTTGTAGAAACAAGGCACAGATGTCGCAATAAGCTTTTTCGTCGATAAATTCGAAAATTACAGTCTCGGCGGCAGAGATTCTCATTCTCATATGAATTCATACGATAGATACGCATCCGAGACTTGTTTTGGCAGTTATACGTCATCTTGACATTTGAGGTTATGATCCCCAAAGTGTGTTGATGCAGTGATAGAACTTGTGATATATGAAATGGCAGGGTGTCAGTACATCACCGAGCAATTGGATCCGGCATTGTTCGGTGATGTACTGACACCTTGCGCAACATGGTCCCGATGATATTATTGCGCTTACGAAGAGGGCAATCGGTGAGAAAGAGGGCAAGGGCGACCACAGAACCAACATCGAAATCATCAAACTCGAAGAGCGCAGAATTGAAGAGGAGAGGCAGGAGCAAAAAGAAGGAGAAACTGTGCCGCATCCAACGATACTCACAAGCGACGACAAGAAAGACGAAATTACAGCGACAGATGTGAAAGTCAATGTACAAGCCCTCGACTCGATCGACAAGGTAAAGTTTAAAAAACAAATTGGAAAATACTCATCTCTCGTTTTCAGTTTTCGAATCATTGAAATATAATTCGTTGATATATACAGGAGAAAACGAAATTGTCCGTCGAGAAGGAAGAACTGAAGGAAATGAAAAAAGAAATGGCTGAATATCAAGAGGACATACTAGAACTCGACTAAATAAAAAAAGAAACGATTGGACAATCAGACATCTCAAAGCTTCCAACGGTGCCAAGAGATTGTATACCAAGCTTAATAAAGTGGTTAGTATGATGGTCGCAGTCCTTGCGGAACTTGAATAATCTGAAAAACAAGTCAAACAGAAAATCGACTCGCTTGCACCTGAGGAGAAACCGGATTCGAAGGTCGTCGAAGAATTAGTGCGAATAGACGAGCTCATAGCTGCCATTAAGCAAATTCACAGCATACCCGACAAATTTAGGTTGAAACATATGGTTGAAGTACTCCGGAAAAAGAGAAAAAAACAAACAGCATGTGACTATTATTTTTACTATTTATTACTATGGAGACGATGATGTTGGCTGCAATAAAAAATGCAATAATAATTGTTATTATTATTATTATTGAAGATTTTTCAGGCTACTCCTGACATTATCCTTTTTCTCACTTTTTCTCTGTCTTCTTTTCTATCGTCGAGAGAAGGTTATTTGGATGCAGAAGGCCGAGGATTATGGACGTCGATGATTTCTATGTCCTCTTCTACTTCTGGAATTGCTGTAATAAAGAACATTTTTTAGGGATACAAAGGAAAATTCATATAGTGATGAAGTTATATTTTGAAATCGCCTGCAGTTTATTTCGAAACGTTTAAAACTTAATCTCACCCGATCGTGTATTATGCGATGCGCGAGCAACGGTATTTAAAAACCGTTTAATACGCAATTTTCGTTCCACCTCGTCGTAACTTGCCAAATCTCCAAGCTCGTACCAACTTGCACTCAGAAGAGCCTCCGTCTCCTCCATTGAGCGACTCCGTTTTCTATGAGGGCGTACACCCTGCTCAACGGTCAAAAAATCGAGATGGGCTGACTCCACCAGTATCTTCAAGGTCTCTATGATATACAAATTCATTACTAACTTGCACTCAATTAATTATTACGAATTGCTTCATTAGTATGCTCCACGTGTATGACAGTATAAAATTTATCAAATAAACAACGGATAAACTTACTCATAAATATTGTAAACTGCGGACGGGTGCCTGTTGCATCCTTCAGTTTCCGGTGCCACCGCTCAAGTGGATTGTTGGTGCGGACTTTTTTTTGATATTGATTATACGCTGCCGGACCTTTCTCCTTGATCCAGAATCGCTGGTAGTATTCGCGCACATCTAAAAATATTTCAGCCAATTCTGGATATTTCTCTTGGAGCTCATTGTCAATAGTCCGAAATCCTTCGGCTACGAATTCGGGAGGCAGGAGGCACAGGTTCATGAGATCTCTCTCAAATGTGTACGCCTCTCTAATGAGTTGAGGGCAATGACGCCTCACTCGTATTAATACCGATCTCGATTTACATCGTTTCACTATAGCCTGAAAAAATAACATCAATTAACCCATTTAATCTTGCGAACATTTATTACAATGTCTAATAGAAAACTCATTGTATATTAGTCAGAGTAAAAAATCTGAAAATAGAGCCGATAATAAAAAGGAGTAAAAAAGAATTGAAAAAATATAAACTGATGTTATTACCTGACTATGGTGAAAACGACAACCATGTAGTTCCGCTGTCGGGAAAACTGTTTTAATAGCATTTTGCAGCGCAACTTCGAAATCGCTAATAATTATCTCCGGTTTGAGAAAAGGCATCATTATTTGGGCCATACATTTTAGCACCGCTGTGTATCCCTCTTCAGTTCGTCGACTCATCAACGCGAATGCTATTGGAAAATACTGGAAAAAAATTTGTAAGGTTTATATATTAACATATTAACATTATTATATTATTATTATATATTAACATTCATGAGAGCACAACAGAAACAGCAGCAGCAGTATGTACTTCATTGCGATGTTCCACCATGATATTCAACAACTGAGTCGCCCCGGTGACGTTTGGAACAACATGAAAAGTTCCATCTATGAAGAAAACTTTTACTCCCTCGAAAGCTGTTATAAAAGTATCCCACCCCAGTACAACATGAACCTCGATTTGTTGCGGGTTTCGGTTATCGATGACACCGTACGTCTCGAGGGTATGTGACATTGATTGGATGGCACCATTACTTTCTAAATCAATGGAAGTTATGGTATACTCCATTTCCTTCCTCCATGTATCACTTTGCAACACCTGTGCTACTTCGGCGATATTTTTTGGGACGACGGCAATCTGGGAGCCTTTACGCCAATTCCTCATAACTGCCTTCATCTTTGGATATCCGAGGAGTTGAGCCGCGACTTGATTTCTGAAATATATCCCATATTAATATTATGTAACGAGACGTCCTACTGGCACGACCCCTGGGGTATGACACCCATCCTTAC
The DNA here is from genome assembly GCF_019457755.1 of Venturia canescens. Taxonomy (NCBI): domain Eukaryota; kingdom Metazoa; phylum Arthropoda; class Insecta; order Hymenoptera; family Ichneumonidae; genus Venturia; species Venturia canescens. Next base: position 26,402,910 of record NC_057422.1, on the reverse strand, counting down.
ACCTCTGCGCTCTACGCTCTGGCGTGGTATCCATCGAGGGCTCGGCGAGGCCTCGTGAGACCGAGTTCTTAGAGCCGACGTCTCGCAAGAAGCCCCGCCTCTTAGCACCATCGGCGGTCCTTCTTACCGAACTCCGCCTGATTGACAACCATCGACGCTCTCTGAGCCACACCTCTAAGATCCTGAGAGCAAGAAGTACCTCTTGCTATCTGATATACGCCTGATAACCCCGCGGGCAGACTCCCGCCACAAATTGTTTATCCCAAGCTCTCTGACCGATCCAGCGGGGGGATCTTCGCAAAACCGCCCCTACTCGGACCGCTCGAACCCCTACCCGGTAATCCCACCGGTCACCGATCGACCTACTAAAGAAGGGAGGATTCTCCTCTCTTCCCTGAGGCTATTTAAGGACGAGCACGCCGATCTCCGCACGTTTTATTCTTCAAGTACTCAATTGCTCAACATCACCGGGGACAGTCCTCTTCGGGTAAAATCCCGATCTTTATTATAGAGCCTATCTCGCTCTTACTAACTTCGCCCTGGAGCTCGTGATTAGGACTCCAACCCCTGAGAAAGCCCCAGCATTGCGTCTGGAAGCCTGACTCTGGAGTTGGAGATTCATCTTGGTGATCTCAAAAAGAAGTAGGCAGAACTAAGCGAATTTCCCGTAGGGAGTCTGTTCAGGAAGCAATAAAATTCCTCACCCAAGAAGGAGTGCGATAATTAGAGTGCTTTCGCAGATTCCTTCACGGATTCCACAAACTCAGGAAAATACACCGCTTGATTCTCCCTGTTTTCTTTCTAGAATCTGTAGACGACACGTTCACTAGAGGTTTTGCCAAATCCTCGATTCTATCCAGCTTCTCTGGTTTTGAATACGGTCGTTAGCCACGCTCGTATTCCTCGAGACGGAGTCTCAATCGGCTAAATTATCCGTTGGGCTGAATCTCGGACCCACACATCTTGTACACGTGACGCCAGCCTCTCTGGCGTGAGTAAAAATAGCGTCCTTAGCCATTCGCCCGAATGTCGGGATCCTGAAATTCGCGAACATCTAAAAAAAACTTTAAAGGAACGGAATCCTTAGCGTAATAGGAAAAGCAGGAAATCTCGTTACTACGCACAATCGTGCGAACCCCGCGTCGTTGTACTCGTTCTCGGGCGATAAGACTGAACCGCCCAGACTCTAGCAACGATCTCGCGGGGCGTAGAGCGCGGAGCGCTCCGAGAAACACTCCTTCGACTCCTTCTATCCTGCTAGTATTCCCGAGCCTCTCCCAAGCTAATCTTCAAAAAACGACCTCTAAAACACAGTGATAAACCAATCTCCAGTAGTGAATTGCTCTTCTTTGACTAACAAGTAGTCTATTAATTAAAATCTCAAATCTTGGTATTGTTTTGTTTAATTATAATTATTTTCCTCTTGCAGCAGCGATCTCTCTCCATCGTGTTGATGCCGATGATGAAGGGTCGATATTGTCACACATGAAAGTGACACCTCTACGCTGAGGCCATTTTTAATAACCCACGTGGAGAGATTCGCTGCCTAGTGAATAAAACAAACCTCCTACAGTCCTCTATTGCTAGGCTATTCTTTTATCCTCAATTGGAAGCGACTCGAGCCCGAACTCCTTTCCTTCCTCCCTAACTTTCTTGTTTCGGAGCTCTCCTCGTGAAACGAAACGTTTCAATTAATATTAATATTAATATTAATATATCAAATATTAATCATGCCACTTCTAGGTCGATTCCTCGGATTCTTATTTTTTCCCCTTATTTTCCTTCTTTCTTCATTTCGAAAATGAATATAAATTAATTTTGAAGATAATAGAACATACATTTTCAATTCATTTCAAATTTTTTGAATTATATTTCAGCGCATGCGCCGATGGCTCGACTTTGACATTACGCGTGGCGTGTTCCTCTATGTTACGATTTTGCTCTCTATCCCGAATGCCAACTTAACCTCAAATTTACAATTTTTTGTTTGGGTATGACCTACTACGATACTATACATTGTCACGAAAGCAAAGTTTTCGCCTTCTTATTCGGAAGAAGTAAGTACAATTTTGAAACGTTCATTATTGTTTTTACGTTGGCGAAAAAAATTTTGAAACGTTTATTTTTATTTTATTCTTCAGATGTATCGGAATGTAAGATGCCGGTGGCTCTGTCCTGGGCCACAAGCCATGATTGTTTTAAGAGCTTAAAATATATAATTATTGACGAATACAATTTCGTCACAAATCATCAAGGTAAGATTAAATTTAAAACAAATATATATTGTTTAATTAGACATAAATCATCAGTAGCCTGAGCCGTACATTTCATTATACTTGTTTTTGAATTTCAGCTCCTGCCGAGTCAGTGAGGAGAAGGAGGAAACAGCCATCCGCTTGTCAGCCCAAGCAGAGTTATACCAGATGTGGACCACTGTTGTCACTGCTCTGAAGCTCAACCGTGATATAATAAGAAGTGCCGCAGATGGACCTCTAAACATATCTCGAATGAGCGGTTCGTGACAGGAGCTTGACGAGCAAATGAATCGTTTTACCGAACGCAGCACGGAAGAATAGAAAAAGGTATGCAGGTCTTAATAATATGATCCACATTGTGTTTGCGCTCAGATATTTGTTATGTATTATATATTTTTTATAGATATTTATTTCAGACTGTTAACGATTGGATCAGAGCGACAGCGACCAAGTACCGCATCCTTAGAGCAGCCAGGGAAATAGGAGAACGAACAATGAGCCTATTTTTCAGTGACTCAGAAAAACGCCTCCTACATCTGATAGGCTTAATTCCACACTTTGTATTGCAAATTAATTCTAAATAAATATTTATTCTATTATTTGTTGTTGTTTTCACATAATTCCGTCCTTGTTTCCAAATATCATCTCTTACATCCTAGGTGTCCTATCTTTTCTTTGCAGAATCTTTTTCTTTTTTATTCCTTTATCATTTCCTTTATTTGTTCAAATATTTTATTACAAATGAAGTAAAAATTATGAATTAAGTATTATATTCTGAAGTATATAATGAAGTGTAATGTTATGAACTAAGTAAAAATATAATAAAAAATGGAAGATAAAATTAGGCCTGATGGTTCTTACTCTTTAGCCTCTTCGTCGTATAATTGTTTAAACGTTCTGGGTTGTCTTCTTATTTTATCAAACAAATTCTTGCGGAACGTCATTATATATGTCTTCTATATCATTACTGTGGATGTGGGTGAGAGTAAATTTTTGGTCACTCTCATCCAGAGTGCCCTTCCCCGGACAGCCTTTCCAATGGTTTTTGCACTGGAGGTAACTGGAATGAAAAAAATTCTTATAAATTTTGATGGAGGGTGGATAAATAAAACGATATATTAATTAATAGTTTGATAGAATCATCACCATATGTACCAAAATTACCTTATTATTCGTCCATCACTGTTCAAACAACGTTTGTTTCTCTTATAACTGTGGCCATCGAAAATTGTGTCTGGCATATTATATATATGGACGCTGTACGACCGAACAAACATTTTGATTTTTGTTCATCGTGAAAATCTCCACTTATAAACAGTTGATAATTTTATGATAAAACGCGATACCGAACCGAAATAGGACTAAAAGAATAACAAAAATTGTATAGACTTGTCTTTTTACGACTCAAAGAATAAATTTGCAACAATGTACCAGCAAACGACGAACAAAAGAAGATCGTGAAGAATTAATTCAAAAAATAGCGGCAAAACGTTTTTCAGCGCCCATGTTAGCATCAGGCGGCGAATAATTCAAGCAGCAGAGACGCGGAATTTTTTTTAGAAATTATTATTATAATGGAATCATGATGATATGATAGTAAGAAAATATATAATTTGCATGAAACTCTTGAGGTTTATTTGTTCCTGATCACTTATACATTTACAGATATTTTGAATAAATTGGTAAACATAAATTGTATCAAGTTATTGCCCATTGACGAACAAAAGAAAAAATGCAACTATTTTCGGGAAAGTTTATAAACTGACATTCATCTATTGTAATAAAATTATTAAAAAATTATTAAAAAACAACTTTTTAAAACCGTTGCTCATGCATCACGCACTGCACAATCGGGTGAGCTTAATTTTCAATCATTTCGAAACAAATTGCACACGGTTCCAAAATAATTTATTGATGACTATACTTGTCGTCGATTCTGGATTCAGTTATTCTCATTTAACTGTTGCTGCTGCTGATGCAGTTGTTGGTGTTGTTGTTGCGGCTGTACTCCCGAAGGGATTACATTTACACATTAAGACAGATTGTGATGTTTTGTATTTTTTTTTATCCAGGAGCGTGCGCGCTTCGATCTTAATCTCAATTGTTGAACATAAAGGACATCAGCGAAGCTTCAAATAGCATATATTAGGGGTAATGGAAACAAAAAATATCTTGAAATTGGAAAGAAACGTGTTTTTTAAAATCGATTGACAATGGAACAGAGAAGAGAAGAAAGTGAGGCAATTGGGATACTGTTGGAAAAAATATGATAAAATTGGAGACATTTTTGTTAGCTATCATACCTTCTGGTTCTCCTTGAATGCTTCGAATGCTGTACGTTTCTTACCGGTGAGTCTGTAACTCGCTAGTTTTTTCTTCGACATCTGTCTAAAAGAAAGCTGTTAGAAAAAATAAAAAAATTATTAATTTGTTCATTGAAAAACAAAAATCAATTTAATTCCTGTATACGAAAATCAATTATTCCCTCTTTTACCATGTAATTTTCAATAAACACTCCATTTTCCGGAGTTTCAAACTTGAAAAAACTTCGGGCTTTAGTTTTTTTCATTGTATTCGTTATAACTTTTAAACAATGAGTGAACATTTATGATTTTTTGTACCACTTACTTCGAATATGCTTCGTGATCGGAATGTTAATTTAGAATGGCCAAGCATGACGATATGTTTGAAGTGTTTTCGAAAGAGAATTCTTCCCTCAAGGTTTTGTTGTGCATTTCGTCGATGGTCAAGCTCCAACGATTGAAAATCTCACTGCTCGGTGTTGATGGAGCAGTCTGAATTTAAACAAGCGCTACAAACGACATGACCGCAACGACGACAGTGATGTCGTCTGTTGAACATTGAGAATATCACGACACGGCAACAACTGAAGTCGCTTGTCTGTATTTCGGGAAAAGAAAAAAAATACGTGAATGATTTTTCTTTGTTTTTCTCAGATTCAAGTGTGATTTGAGTACTTCAGGTTTTATTTCGATGGGTTTTGTCATGACTTCCATTGGAGATGGCGTCGATGTCGTTGGATTCCCACTGGATACTTGCTGATAAGTTATACATTACTATGGTCTGTCATATTACTCACAGTTTTGGAATCTAGAACAAGTGCATAATCTTCTTTAGGAAACAAAACATTAGGGGTCTGAGTCAATTTCTCTGGCTGATTATACCTTTTGATTAATATTTATGAATAAAGAACAAGAGCATTTCCGTACCTTGATTTTGCGATTGACCTGTGGTATAATAATTCTGATTCGAAGTTGGCTGTTGATAAGAGCCATTAGAATACTGGGACGAAGGCGTAAGATTGGTAGTAGCGCTGTTATTAGCACTGGTGTAACTTGAATTATTTTCCAGCTGGTCATAAGCAGATTGTTCAGCGATGTCTCCGCTTTGTGGTATGCTCCAGGTCGTAAGCATATCTGGGATGGCCTCAGTACGAGTCTGTTAAGGAAGATGGAATTTGTCCTGGGTAGTTAGAGAACTATTGCCATAATTATGGGATGATGATTGATTTATTCCCATGGATATATTCCCTGAGAGATTTCCTTGGTTATAAGCAATTTGATGATTCGAAGGCATGCTGTGAAATCCTGAAGAGGAAACGACCGTGATTGATGCACGAGCATCGGGGCTTGGATTTCATAGCCACGGTTGTCCAGAACCATGTTGCGCAAGGTGTCAGTACATCACCGGGCAATTGGACCCTGCATTGTTCGCGTATATCTATTATATACGCGAACAATGCCGGATCCAATTGCTCGGTGATGTACTGACACCCTGCCATTTCATATATCACAAGTTCTATCACTGCATCAACCCACTTTGGGGATCATAACCTCAAACGTCAAGATGACGTATAACTGCCAAAACAAGTCTCGGATGCGTATCTATCGTATGAATTCATATGAGAATGAGAATCTCTGCCGCCGAGACTGTAATTTCCGAATTTATCGACGAAAAAGCTTATTGCGACATCTGTGCCTTGTTTCTACAACTTTTTTTCAGCTAGTGACTTTGGCCGACCGGAAATAGTGACAGCGGCCATTTTCGACCAATTTACTCCCTACCCACGCACGAGTGTTTACATCGGCGGCCATGTTGAAAACCTGTCACTTCGCGAAGCGGCGCTCGGGAAGCGAGGCGCTCAGCGCTGCCAACTCGATTTCGCTTCACCAAAATTCCCTAGACTCGCAAAATTCTTGATTTTATTCAATTTTAATTAAATAATATTATTCTTGTTCAGAAAATTAATGCGGATCATTAGAAAAACATATTTGGAACAAATGGGTGAAGATTTCAGAGTAAAATCATTTAAAAATTTAAGAAAACTTTTCTTTGAAAGATCGAGCGTGCACAGTGCGCATGCGCAATGACCTACATTCAACAAGCACGTGCAAGAACGTGACTTTCGGCAAATTTGTGAATAAAATAAAATAAAAATAATCTTATGGACAGAATTGATAGAAAATAAAACAAAATAATGGAGAAAGTCATAAAATGAATTAAAATTGATCAAAAAACTGTTTTATTGAATTATATTGAATTCTTGCACATGCGCGGTGTGACTACAGCTCGACTCGGCCAATTGGGACCCACGCGGGGGAGTTAGCGCACCAATCAGAGAATTTAGAGTGGGAGTCCCTGGTTCGAGATTAAGTCGCGCAGCGAATTGGAGTAAGGGACAAAGTCCAAGCGCGTTATTATTATTATTTCCTTTGTTCGGGAGAGTATAAAAACCCGAGCGCAGAAGATCCGGTAGCTAGTCTCGTTTCGAATCTCGCCACGCTAGACTCCCTTACGCAATAACGCTCTCTGAGCCAACAAAGAGCCAGTCACGTCTCAACTCCTTGAGAGCTCGACTCGCATGTCAATAACCAAAAGCCAGTCTTGCCTCCGGATTTCGCCGCGTGTACTCGCCATAATAACGAGAATAAAGAAAAAGAGAATTTTTCACTCATTTCAAAAATAGCTCTAAAAACAAAGAGCAAAATAACATCGCTATTATCCCACTCAGAATTCAAACAGAATAACACCTTTCCTCCTCACGCTAGGAGGGCCGGGTTCATTCGATTTCGTTTGAACTCAAGATTCCTAGGTGAGTTTCTGATCTATCCAGGAGGGCCGGGACAGTTCGATTCCGTTCTGTCTCAAGATACCTGGTAGATTTCCAATCCTTTTTTCTATCCAAGAGGGCCGTGGCCGTTCGATTTTGTTCGGTCACAAGATTCTTGGGTAGGACTCCTACCTTTCCACGCCAGAGGGGCCGGGACAGTTCGGCTTCGTTCTGTCTTAAGATCTCTGGGTGGATTCTTTTCCATCAACGAATCATTGTTTTCTGAGTGGTGATCAAATTCTTTCAAAATTATTAAAACCAAGCAAGTTTTCTTTATTCTTAAAACGAGAAAATTTCGAGTCATCTATCATTTTGAGCTATCAAGAGACTCGGTAGAGTCTCGGGACAAGTACATTGACAGCCCTGTCGTCTGCTGGCCCGAGGCTCTCGCCGAGTATACTTTCACTGAACAAAACGATTCGCCGTGGTGGGGGTAAAATTGGCATGTGATTTTTTTGAATTACCGAAGTTATGAGTCATCTGAGGCTTTGAAAATCGAACTTTCGGCTAATTAAGAAATTGTCTTTAGATTGCGCCCAAAATCAACACGAGCGGTGGCGTAATTGCTGAGAAAAAACTTTGCACGGGCTCAAGATTATGCAAAAGTTACTGACACATCACGAGTTCGACGTATACGTATACGCGTTTTGACGTAGTTAGTGGTAGTAGAGTTGTTGCCTCTACGCATTCTGATTGGCTCAACGATGTCGGCTCCTCCAGCTGCTAGGCCGACCGCGGGTGAGGCTCAAGTGTTAGAAGGCCTAAAATAGCGAACAGGCATTCTGTATATCTATATATGCGTTATACAGAATGCCTGTTCACCATTTTAGGCCTTCTAACTTTTGAGTCTTACCCCGACCGCGCTCAGACTCCGTGAATATTATATTATATATATATATAAAAACCATGTGTCAGTTTTCGATCATCGTATAAACAAACGGAGTTTTGACATTATGGAATGCATGTGGGATAAATAAAAAAAACTTTCGTCATCTAACGAAGTGCATAGTACTAAAACCTGTGGAATGCTAAAGTAAACCGGTATAAAAGAAGTCGCGTAAATGTAGTCTGTGATCTGTCGTGTGTAAAAAAGAATAAAATAAAAATGAAATGCATGTCGACGAAACTTTTTAAGATTTCATTAATTCGTTTGACTGAAAATAAGTTTATCATTTATATCATTTGTAAATAGGTTATATGATATCAATACATCGATACGCACATCCGAAACCACCTGAAACTTGTTTTCATACTGAACGTCATTTTGACAGGTGAGGTTATAATCCCCAAAGTGCTGTTGTGTGCAGACTCTAATTAATACATGAAAATGGTTAGTGAAAAGTGGTTAATATTTATTTTGTTAAAACTTGTGGTATACTAAACCGGTATAAAAGCGGCCGCGTAAATGTAGACTCTGTGTGTGCAAATAAAAAATATAAAAAAATGCGCGATGTATATGTCAACGAAACTTTTCAAGATTTCATTATTTCGTTCGATTGGAAATAAGTGTCAACTGAGATAATCTTTCAATTAAACCAGAGTTCGCGGAATATTGTCCAGTGTAAATATATCATCAGTTGCGTGATAACATATCATATGTAATAATGTAGGTCATATATACGAGTTCCCTTTGATAGCTGTGTGGTAACGAACCGGCCGGGGTTTGACGTTACGAAGTGCGGGACATATGTAATAAACATTCGCATAGTTAGTGAATAATATAAATAAGGCAAATCAGTTTATCAAAAATAGGTCTGGAAGTTGTAAGAAAAAATGTTCGTCAACTTATAACGTCAAATTTTGTTTTTGCGATCTGAAATATCATGGTTGATAATTAATAAAACAAGAACACACGGAACTGTTAGTATATATAATGTGAGAAACTCCAATCGAATAAATGTTTTGTAATTTATTTTTGTGTCATCATTATTTTTGAATATTCCCATATTTTGCTTCCTATTGAGTCTGGCTCTGCTCTTTCCGATCCTTGTTTTGACTCCATCGGTTTGCAGCGGATCGATACATATTATTAATTGGTTGCCTAATATGTGTCCTTTAATTTTCTACCATTTCTTCATGCTGATTGTGGTAACCTGATTCAAGTGGTTTCCGACTATGATCATTATTCGCACATTTTGTATATCAGAAAAAATACTTCAAAAAAGTAAAAAAAGAACGCCAAGTATTAAATAACCGCCCCTCTAGTTTCGAATGATCTTTACTATATTTTCAGTAAATGAAAAATTTCCTTACCCATTATTTATTGCTAATATGACATAGTAGGATGAACATAGTAGGATGAACATAGTAGGATGATCAAGATAAGAAAAAAAATATGAGATCATTTTAGCATAGCCAAGGATTTTGAATAAATTTCGATTTCTGCAAAGAATCATGTTACACCTCCAACTGTACTGGCTAAAGAGTTTTGTGACTTCAAGCGTTCCCAGAATGATTTTGCGATTAAGATATTGTTATTCTAATTCACTGTCAAAATTACACACAAATTTGGCGTGGATGGTTTTCAAATGAAAGCTCGGGAAGACACGATTGATCAAATATACTATTCAAAATTAATGGTTTGATGAATAAAATAGATTCCTGAGATAGTGTATAGATGAAAGAGATTAATGAAGAAAATAAAATAATTAGCAAATATGAATGATTTAATGAATTATTACACAATAAATATCCAGGCGAATGGTTGAAATTATTGAATCAACATACGAATAGGATGTGGAGAAAGTATGGTTTTAGGAATAAAAGAAATAGACAATCTGGTGAATGAATTAGAGAATGGGATACAGAATACTTGTGATGAACCAGTATATGGATAGGTAGACAAGTAAAAAATTCATACGTGGCTGGATGAAGGATAACGAAATAAGAAACAAATGAATTAGTGGGCATTGAAATTCGCTCTAGATGCAGACGGATGGAGCATTAGCATTCCTTCGCCGAGCTTCCATTTGAAAACCATCCACGCCAAGTTTGTGTGTAATTTTGACAGTGAATTTGTGCATTAAATTAGAATAACAATATCTTAATCGCAAAATCATTCTGGGAACGCTTGAAGTCACAAAACTCTTTAGCCAGTACAGTTGGAGGTGTAACATGATTCTTTGCAGAAATCGAAATTTATTCAAAATCCTTGGCTATGCTAAAATGATCTCATATTTTTTTTCTTATCTTGATCATCCTACTATGTTCATCCTACTATGTTCATCCTACTATGTCATATTAGCAATAAATAATGGTTAAGGAAATTTTTCATTTACTGAAAATATAGTAAAGATCATTCGAAACTAGAGGGGCGGTTTTTTAATACTTGGCGTTCTTTTTTTACTTTTTTGAAGTATTTTTATATTGATTTGGCTTTTTTTTTAGAAGAGTGACAATTAGTAAATATTTTGGAAAATTATACATTTTTTCTTATCGCCAAAAAATTTTTTACAAATGATTTGTTTAAAGTTGAGTAACTACCTTCAGATGGCGAAAGCAATCAACGCTACTAAATATTTATTTTTTCTATGTTGACGGACAAAAACTGTTTAGTCAATTTCAAATGATGTAAATCTTGTCTATATTAGAATGGTCTTATATTTTTTTCCCTATCATGAAACAAATAGTGTTTTTGCAAGGAGTCTGGTGTAGGTGGTAAACGAATAATAAGTACGCCGGTGGTGCGAGAAAAATAGTGAGGAATTTATTGTTCCGCTGTTCTATGTTAAAGTACAGTATTTGCCCGACAATTAGTGCGATTAAGCCCGATGATGAAAATGGCGAGTGGACCCGGTGTTCGTCGAGCACGTGCGAGACGAACAAGATGGACGACCGAAGCGTGCTCGTGAGAAAGAACCCGATGACTTTTAGAGATATACCGTTAAAATGAGTCCGAGAGAATGTTCCGTTAAATGCGCAGAGTCCGTGTAATGATTTGAACCGAAAATGAATAAGAGAACCCGAATTTGATACCGAAAACTGGTGAGAAGGTGAGATGCAGTGATTAGCCGTATTGCACGCTTCAGCGACCGGATCAAGACTGCGGCATCAATCATGGAGATCGATGATGAAGCCCCGCGCACATGCGCGGTGTGCTTCCCCGGTCCCGTGCTAATTACTGCCCAGGAGGTGGCGACGCCCCCCGTGAGCGCGTGAAACGAGCACCCGGCTGCTCTAATTGCACGCGCCCAAAATGTCCGAACCCGCGAACTGGCGACGCCAGCGGCGGAGCGCGAGAGCCCGGCCCGAATTCTCTCGCGCTACCGTCGAGGCCTCGCTCAATCCTGAACATTCCGCCCGCCATCGGCAGCAGTGCTGTCGATTGATCCCGGTTGAGGCACTGGCAAGAGTGCCAGTTTGGTGATAGGCCGTGTGAGTGTGGTCGTCGCCGTTTTGAGAGTAACCACCCGTGTGAGCCCGTCCTTTCCCGGATGTAGTTGTGTGACCCGTGCCCGTGGCCACTTTGTGGGTGCCGTGTTTTCGTTCATGAGTAGAACCATAGACCCGACCCGGATGTCGTGACTCGGATGATGCCATTTTGATATAGCCTGCTGCCGTTGCAGGTATCCTGATGACCAGTGCTCCCAGTAGTATTGAACCCGTTCCTGGAGCCATTGCCACCGTGTGAGGCGACCTTGAGGCACATCCCGTAATGAGGGCTCAGGAATGGAGGTGAGTGTGTCCCCGATGAGAAAATGCCCAGGGGTGAGAACCGAATAATCATCCGGGTCATCCGACAGAGGCTCCAACGGCCGCGAGTTGAGTATGCCCTCAATTTGTGTGAGAAGAGTCGTAAATTCTTCAAACGTGAGACTGGCATCCCCAATCGTCCGTCGGAGATGATACTTGACCGATTTTACTGCGGCCTCCCATTTTCCGCCCATATGAGGTGCCCCCGGTGGGTTGAACACCCATTTAATCCCGTCAGTTGCCCCAGTGTGCTGAATGAGTTCGGATTCCCGTGTACCCGTTTTGAATAATTGTCGTAGCTCCGCTGCTGCACCCTGAAAGTTGGTTCCGCAATCACTTTGGATCGTGTGCGGAATCCCGCGTCTGCCCGTGAACCGTCTGAGTGCTGCGAGGAACCCGTCCGTGGTTAAATCTGTAACAACTTCAAGGTGCATAGCGGAGGTAGCGAAACAAACGAAAATGCACAACCAGCCTTTGTGACATTTGCTCCCACGCCCGCGCCAGCTTTTGAGTGAAACTGGCCCCGCGTAGTCGACCCCCGAGAAGAGAAACGGCCTTGCCGGCGTAACCCGTGAGATTGGCAACTGACCCATTAGTTGCTGTGCCTTGAGCGCCCGGAAGCGCGCGCACCGCACGCAACGCAAAATGTATGAGCGTACTGGCCCACGCCCGCCGATGATCCAGCAGCTCTGCCGTAGATAAGCCAAAGTGAGTTGAGTCCCGCCGTGGAGAGTGCGCTCGTGGGCATCAGCGATGAGAAGTGCCGTAAGTGGTGAGTCCCGAGGGAGAATGACTGAGTGCTTGCAATCAGGTTGTAAGGCTGAGTGCTTCAGCCGTCCTCCCACCCTGAGAATGCCTTGATGATCTATGAAGCCCGTTAATCGCGTGATCGGATGCGATTTTGAGAGAGTGTAGCCCGATGTGAGTGTTTTAAGCTCTGAAGTGAAGTATGCTCCCTGAATGGCTTTCACCCAATAAAGCCGTGAGTTCTCCAGGTCTCCCGGTGTGATGTTGGCTGAACCCGATGTACCGTCGCCCGCTCTTTTCAGGTTTGTAATCACCTTGAAGAGCCATGAGGTGATTCGCAACAACCGTGTGAGAGATGAGTATTTCAAGATGAGATCGTAAACCGGTGAGGGTGATGTTGCGAGTGAGAGTGTAAGACCTGGCCGCTCTTCGAGCGCCGCTGCGTCCCCCGTCCCGATGCGATGAGTTGGCCAATGGAATGAGTCTTTGGCTAACCAGTGAGGCCCGTCCCACCATGATGAATGTCGCGCGAGTTGTGAGATGGTTAGCCCCCGTGATGCGCAATCCGCTGGATTGTCCCGACCCGGTGTGAATCTCCATTGGGCCCGTGGCACGAGCTCCTGTGCCAGTGATACCCGATTCCGAACAAAATCCTTCCACCGTGAAGGATGAGAAGTGACCCAAGTGAGCGTTACCATTGAGTCCGTCCATAGGTATACCCGTGAGTCATCAAGGCCCAGCACGTTTTGCACGTGGTGTGTGAGTTTAGCAAGCAGCACCGCTGCTGCGAGCTCCAACCGAGGAATTGTGAGCCGTTTGATCGGTGCGACCTTAGTCTTAGCGCAGACTAGTGAGACCGTTGTTTGATTACCCGCGCCCGAAACCCGAACGTACACAGCTGCGCCCATTGCTAGTTGAGATGCATCCGAAAACCCGTGTAGTTCGACCGATGTACCCGTCGCGATGTTGAGCCACCGCGGTACCGAAACCGTCCCGAGATGCGATAGTTCCTGCCGAAACGCGACCCAAGAGTTGCGAACTTCCGTTGACACAAGGTCATCCCAATTTAACTTTTCTAACCAAAGCCTTTGTAAGAGAACTTTGGCCCGAATCGTTACCGGTGAGAGAAAACCCAATGGATCGTATAATTGTGCGATCTCCGAGAGAATGATGCGTTTCGTGATCCCGTCCCCGGCTGTGTACTTGTGAACCGTGAATTTGAACACGTCCGTGTGAGGAAGCCATGCGAGACCAAGGACTTTTGTCTCCCATTCTTCAAATACCCGAGCGTTTTCCGTTGATGAGGTCGCTCCGACCGCCGTGAGAAGCTCCGGATGATTGCTCTGCCACTTGGCCAGAGGAAAGCGGCCCGCTGTACAAATCCCGATGAGTTGCTCCGCTTGCGTGATGAGATCTGCGAGCTGGTCAGCACCGCCGTAAATATCGTCCACATATCGCCCCTTTGTAAGAGGGGCGACAGCTTCGGGATATTTCCCGCCCTCGTCTGTAACCAGTTGATCCAGGGCCCGTCCCGCGAGAAATGGTGCTGACCGAGTACCGTAAGTGACCGTGGTGAGATGGAATGAAACGACCCGCCCGCCTTCGTCCACCCATAAAATGCGTTGTAAGTCCCAATCACTTCCGTGAACCCGAATTTGCCGGAACATCTTAACGATGTCGGTCGCGAAGACGAAACGGTGTCGTCTGACCCACAAGAGAACGTCCGAAATATCTCGCTGCAGTTTCGCGCCCGTGTGCAGAATGTCGTTAAGCGAAATTCCCGAATCTGTATTGCACGACCCGTTGAATACAACACGTAACTTTGTGGTAAGCACCCCGTGGTGCGGCAAGTAGTAAATGGGCCCGAGCGGGGCGTGATTGCCCGAGACTCGAGTCATGTGCCCCAATGATTCGTATTCCCCGAGAAACGTGTCGTAGAGGCCCTTGTAGCTTGAATCCCGATTGAGTTTGCATTGTAGTCGATGGAGACAGGAAGAAGCTGTGTGAAAAGACCCGCCCAATGTCCCCGATGCGGATTTAACCGGCAATCTGACGACGTACCGCCCGTCTGAGTTCCGTTTGTGTGCCGTCAAGAAATGAGTCTCACATTCCTGCTCGTCAGGAGTGAGGTGCGATTCGCCCGAGCCCGAGACTTCTTCCTGTACCCAAAACTGTGTGAGGAGAGCCTGAAGCTCCTGATACCCGTGATCCACTGCAGCGTGATGAACCAACCCGGCTGACTGTTGAGAAGAGTCCATAGGACCGAGAACGATCCACCCGAAAACCGTATTCTGTGCAATCGGTGTGCCGTGAGGCCCCCGCTTGATCTGCTCCCGAATGAGTTGCCCATAGATGTCAGCCCCGAGAATTAAATCGATGGACCCTGGTGAGAGAAATTCCGGGTCTGCAAGTGGAAGACCTTGCAGATGAGAAAGTGAGATGTTAGGAGGTGTAAATGAAGGGAGAGTAGGCATTAACTTTGACAAAATGTGAGCTTTTATTGAGACAATGTCCGATGAGTGCATAGACCGAAGCTTTACGCTAACCACCCCGCGCGTGTGGCCCGAATGCGTCCCGCCGATCCCGATGATCGGTATTACCGATGCTTCCCGGTGAAGCTTGAGTTGCTGCACGAGAGAAGCAGTGATGAATGTGATCTCCGCGCCCGTGTCGATCAACATTCGTACACGGTGAGAAGCCCCGTGTGGTGTGATGAGGTTAGCTTGACCCGTTGCGAGAAGAACTGCCGGCCTGGCAGCTCCCGAGGCGGACAAAGTTAATGCCCCGTTGTCTCATGCGGAGCTTGATGAGGATGGTCCCGCCGTAGAGGCTCCCGATGCCTCGTCCGACTTGACCGAACGTGATGGTGCAGGAGTGCTCCCGTCCCGACTCCACCCGACGTGGATCATGGTGTGATGCTTCCGTTCGCACTCCTTGCACTTCGTCGTCGTCTGGCACGACGACACGTTGTGCCGACCCAAGCAATTAAAGCACAGCCGCAAGGACTGCACCTTTTCCCGCCGATGCTCGTTGGTGAGCTCCCGAAATTTGGGGCAGGCGACGATGAAGTGCGCCTGCTGGCAGAGCGAGCATGATTGCTGGCTCCCCGTTGTTGCCGCATGAGCCCTTGCTGACGGCCTTGAGGATGTACCCGGTGCTGATTTGCCCGATCCCGTGTTGCTTCCGCTCCGAGAGTGAGGAGGACCCGTGGAGACAGCAGAGCCCTCAAGAGCCCGAGCCCGATTGGTGAGGAACGCCCGCAATTCTGCCAATTTTGGCTGAGTTGGTGATTGGCCCGCTTTTGTTTCCCAGGCGACGCGACTCGAGGTGTCGAGACGTCGCGTGATCGCATACTCGAGAACCCAGTCCCAGTAGTCGATAGGTGCCCCCAGAACCCGGAGTGAGTTGTACGCCTCCGAGACGTCGTGGATGAGGGTGCGAAGATCCCGTGCTGAGTTTGGTGAGATGACCGTTGTACGAAAAATGCTGTCCAGGTGAGAGCGGATGAGCACCCGTGTGTCGTTGTACCGATCCGAGAGAATCTCCCAAGCCGTTGCGAAAGATTCGGCTTCTATTGCGAGGCTGGCGATGAGTTTCGCCGCCTCTCCCGATGTGGCCGTCCGCAAATAGTGCATACGCTCGACATCAGTGAGCGATGCGTTGTCCCGAACCAAAGATGTGAATAGATCCCGAAATTAAATCCAGGCTGAGAAATCCCCGGTGAATGTGGGTAGAGAGATCTTCGGAAGATTCTCCCTCCCGATGGCTGCAGCGCCGCCCGATGTGGAAGCTCCCGTTGAGGAAGGCTGAATCTCGTCCCGAAACCGAGAAATGATTGAGGTGATGCGCTGGTGCAGGTGGAACGCCTGCGAATATACGTCCCCGGTGACGTATGCTCCCGAAGAATTGCGTGGAGCCCAATAAACCGACAAAATCCCCAAAAAAACCGGAGGATATTGTCCCGTAGTATGAATGCTGCAGCCCGTAATTTTTGTACAAGCCCGAAATGCTTGAAGAGACGAGGTGGCCCCGAACCCGCCCGACCCGCGCCACCTGTCACCGTTAATCCCGAAAGTGCACAGAATACCGATAAAGCACCCGCGAATTTGTCCAAAATTCGATAACGGAACGTCACTGTAAACCCGAATGCGAAGTGTCACTAATCACTGCTAGAACCCGTGAGAAATGTCCGTTGATTTTGCCCGAAGTCACTGGCCACTCCCGAAAAGTACCCAAGATTGCCCAAAAAGGTGTGAAAAACCGAGTAATTGCCCGTAACGGTCGTGAGAATTGTCCATGCATTGAGTTTAGCCGATGAGTTGCCGCCGAATGTCCGAATCCCGTGGAAAACCGATAAATTACCGGTGCGCGGTAATGTGACCGTTACTTTACCGCCCATGACCCGACGCCAGTGACTGATTACCGACTGCGCAGCGCCGCGCCGCACCGCGCGGTGAGCGTCCCGAGAATGAGAGCCGAGATCGACGCCAATGTTCCCGCGCGCCGAGAGTGAGAGAGAAAGCGCTACCGCTGAGCCCGCGACCGCACACTTGCTTCACTTCCCGCACTGATGTCCATTTTTCCAAATAAATTGATGAATAAAGTTTGCGAAAAAACTCACCCGATGTGAAGACTCACTGAGAAAAAACCCGTTGAGATCGAAGAATCGATGAGAGTGCACGGTCGATGACCAAGATGGCCGCCCGTTGAGCTCGAACCACGTGCGAACCACGCCGTGGAGACGAGAATGTTCGAAGTCCCGTTGAGATGCGATGCGCCGTGAAAAACCCGTTGAAACCGTTCTCACTGAATTTTCACTCACTTTTTACACCCACTCCGCGCGCACTTACCACCAGATCCGGCTCGAAGGACCAAAATGTTTTTGCAAGGAGTCTGGTGTAGGTGGTAAACGAATAATAAGTACGCCGGTGGTGCGAGAAAAATAGTGAGGAATTTATTGTTCCGCTGTTCTATGTTAAAGTACAGTATTTGCCCGACAATTAGTGCGATTAAGCCCGATGATGAAAATGGCGAGTGGACCCGGTGTTCGTCGAGCACGTGCGAGACGAACAAGATGGACGACCGAAGCGTGCTCGTGAGAAAGAACCCGATGACTTTTAGAGATATACCGTTAAAATGAGTCCGAGAGAATGTTCCGTTAAATGCGCAGAGTCCGTGTAATGATTTGAACCGAAAATGAATAAGAGAACCCGAATTTGATACCGAAAACTGGTGAGAAGGTGAGATGCAGTGATTAGCCGTATTGCACGCTTCAGCGACCGGATCAAGACTGCGGCATCAATCATGGAGATCGATGATGAAGCCCCGCGCACATGCGCGGTGTGCTTCCCCGGTCCCGTGCTAATTACTGCCCAGGAGGTGGCGACGCCCCCCGTGAGCGCGTGAAACGAGCACCCGGCTGCTCTAATTGCACGCGCCCAAAATGTCCGAACCCGCGAACTGGCGACGCCAGCGGCGGAGCGCGAGAGCCCGGCCCGAATTCTCTCGCGCTACCGTCGAGGCCTCGCTCAATCCTGAACAAATAGTGAGGAAGAAAATTTCAAATTAACAATGATAATATGTGAAGATCATTCAAAACTAAGGTTGCGGTCTTTCAATATTTGTCGCGCTTTTTTTTTTACTTTTTTTAAAGTGTTTTCACTACCGAGAAAAAATTTCCGAATAAAAGACCAATAATGTTCCGCGCTCTTTTTTCTTCTACTAGGCCACTGGTTTAAATCTCGGATGCAAGAAGGAGCATTTTAAAGGGAAGAGCTTACTTTGTTTTATTTTGGTTTACTTTGGTTTATTCGAAAAGTCATTACGACCCTTTTTACGGGTGCTACGTCATTTCGAAAGACGTTGATTTTTGGTTTGTTGGATTCCCCTTTCAATTGGACCGCGTTTTCACATGAAATTTTTTCTCCTCAATTCTACAAGCGAATCCTCAAAAGTTGAGGTTTTAGATTCAATTTTTTTATTGGAAACGATTTTTTCGCTCAATCATCGCGTTTTTAGCAAAAGAAAAATTTTGAAAATTCCCGCGTATCGCGAGAAATATTAAATTTCACACGATATTTCAAACGTAAAAAGAGTCGCATCAGCGATTGTTTATTCACTAAATTTTTTTTAACATTTTCCGCCATGCAATTTTCAGTGAAACTTCAAGTACCTCGATTGTCGTAACTCTGAAACAATGAGGTTTTTTAATGAAATTTGAAGGAAAAGTTTTACCTTTTATTCAATTTCAGCTCATGGGAATGATATCAGATTTTTTAAATTTTTTACTTTAAACAGTTATGGATTGATCTAGGTTTTTCGAGAATCATGAAGTCGTATTAGAATATTCAACGTAGAAAAAGTGTCATTTTTGCTTTTGAATTTTTTATTGATCGATTTCTTTATAATAAGACATGGCACGAAACACTGAAATGCATTCTTGAGAAACTCATAGAAAAAATACTGTGAATTGTGTAAAAAGTACTCATAAAATGTTTGTCTCATATCAAAGAAACTACCTTTGGTGTACAGCACTTTTTTTCACAATTCACGAAATTCACAAGTTTTTAAAAAACGAGGATTGGCATCTCATACCACGTATTTGCTCTGTGTACGTGGGCGGAGCCAAAAATCTAATACTACTGCACTAATAGTATTAGTGTATTCATGCATACTGCCAGCACCACCGGAGTTCCATTTAGGAACTCCAGCGTTTTTGAGGGAACACGTATATACGACACACGCTCACTTTCAAAGTAGTGCGAGCGCACTACTTTACGCGCACGGAGCGAATAACCTGTTGACTGGTATATACAAAAAAAGTCGGGTCAGTTCTGGTAATAATGTAGGATATGCATACATTTAGAAAAAAGAAAGGAGAAGAGGAAAGACAGATCAAATTCAAGACACAACAAATCCAACAGTATTGGCCATTTTTAAATGTCGCTTTTGCATTCTGAATCTAGACGTTTTCGTGTCATCCAAAACATGCCCCCAATGAAATATATTTCCAAAGTTTGCAAGTGGCCGCTGAGATCCAATTATCTACAGTTTGATAGTTGCAGAAAAAAGGCACCCAAAAAAATTTATTGTGCCAGAACTCGAAGAAGCAAAAAAAACTGAGCGTACTTAATTCTACAGAGCAACGGAAATCAAAGACGATTAAGGTACCTGCATTGGTTGTGGAGGAAAACAATTTCATTTCAGGATAATTTAGAAATAAATTTAGAAATTAAGAAATTTAGCATGGAATTTAGAAAAAAGAAAATTAAGTTAAATAGTAAAGCTGAAAACTATTGTGATGAATTTTTGAAATTACATGTTACGGTTGGAGTAAAAAATTAAAAAGATTGGCACACATGCTGCGACACAAAAATATCAAAGTTTGAAGGTATTCGCTCCATACCGCAGTAATACAAACTTCAATACTATTTGAAAAGAAACACTTTAAAACTTGCTGAACAAAGTTCCATTCCATATTACTATAATCAAAGATAGGGGATGATACTAGCACATATACTTATCCACAGAAATTTCAAAGTTTGCAGGTATCTGCTGCGATTCAATGTATCTGCGAAATTAGTTTGGAAGACAGCAATTTCAAATCCATCCATAAATGAGCAACTGAAGACTTTTCTAATGAATTTTTTACTTCATATTTATGTTACGGTGAGAGTCAAAAAGTAAAATGAATAGCACAGTATATAAATTTTATAGTTTGCAGATTTTTGCTGTATTTCAGTGATCCAAATATATAGTATTATAGTGAAAGGGTGTTAGAAGTCATGATGTTACATTAAAATGACATAGCGCACATAACATTCAGAAATTCTGTAGGTTTCCATGATGTTGGCAGGCATTATACTCAATCGCATCCAAAACTGAGCAACTGTAGACTTATCGTAATGAATGTTTTCACCAATAATTCCACATTTGCAGTTTGCAGAATAGGAATACTCAACATACACGTTATTTCATAAGTATTGTTGTCAAAATTTGTGTTTGCCTACCGCATTCCAATGATTCGACTTTTCATATTATCAACAAAAAAAGCATCCAAAGACTTTTTGGAACAAGTTTCAAAATTTATTACTCGACAGGCCAGGTGGAAAAAGTATAACTACACTTATATCAACACCAGAAACTGTTTTGAGAATCTGATATACAAAATGTGCGAATAATGATCATATTCGGAAACCACTTGAATCAGGTTACCACAATCAGCATGAAGAAATGGTAGAAAATTAAAGGACACATATTAGGCAACCAATTAATAATATGTATCGATCCGCTGCACACCGATGGAGTCAAAACAAGGATCGGAAAGAGCAGAGCCAAACTCAATAGGAAGCAAAATGTGGGAATATTCAAAAATACCGATGACACAAGAAATAAATTAGAAAACATTTATTCGATTGGAGTTTCTTACATTATATATACTAACAGTTCCGTGTGTTCTTGTTTTATTAATTATCAACCATAATATTTCAGATCGCAAAAAGAAAATTTGACGTTATAAGTTGACGAACATTTTTTCTTACAACTTCCAGACCTATTTTTGATAAACTGATTTGCCTTATTTATATTATGCACTATATAACTATGCGAACGTTTGTTACATATGTCCCGCACTTCGTAACGTCAAACCCCGGCCGGTTCGTTGTTACCACACAGCTATCAAAGGGAACTCGTATATATAACCTACATAATTACACATGATATATAATCACGCAACTGCGACGATATATTTATAAGCCTCGAAATCAAAGGCTTATTATCGAACTTGGGAAAGGTGAAGAAATTCCGACAAATGCAGTTGCAGTTAATAACTGTAATTTAAAATTCATACCGAGTTACAAAAAGTTCCTTAATTAATCTTACACTCTAGTTTAACATTCTTTTATAATCGCACCTGAATCAATACAATTGACGGTATCTCTCTGACGGTTTATGAGCGACTCTCTCGGCTCTCGCTCATGAGCTGTGTCTCTCGTCGCGTACCTACCACAACCGTGGTGTGCGCGAGTGGGGGACTAAGTTTGCGTCGGTGTCAAACTTACATCTCCCCCCCGTTGTGTTAAAGGGCTGAGAGGCGAGTGGCAGGGAATTAGCTTACTAGCATGGAAAATCTGGGATTCATTTTTCTTTTGTCCCCTGCCAATTATGTATATTAAATTAGATATTTTTGCTTTTATTTCGTATGGGCCTATTCTAATCGGGTCTAACTTGTTTCTATTTAACTTGTTACTATTTTGTATATATACTAAGTCTCCTACTTTGTACTCGATGTTTACCTTGTTTTTATCATAATAGGTTTTATTCTGTTCGTGGATCTTTTTTGAATTTTTATATGCTATTGATCTGTTATCTTCCAGCTTCTCTTTATAATTGTAGTTGAGTTCGTTTGGTAAGATTGTTTTGTCTCTTCCCGTTAGTAAATAATTAGGTGTGAAACCTGTTGAACTGTGGATAGTGTTATTGTACTCTTCTACACATTCTTCTGCTATGGTAGACCATGGACGATTTTTGTTTTCAAATATTTTGCATCTTATCCTATTTACCAGTGTTTGGTTTGTTCTTTCATTGAGGCCATTAGAAAAAGCACAATCTACTGCGGTGAAGACTAGATTTATTTTTCTGGTTTTTAGGTGTTGTTTAAATTCCTTTGAATTAATCCCTGCGTATTGATCTGTAAGTAAAGTCTGTATTCTGTTTTCATTTTTTATTTGGTCCACTAATTTTATAAAGTCTTTTGCAATCTGCGTTTTTGACGTCAAAATAAAGGCATATCTCGTGAAGTGGTCAATTAGCAAGTGTAGGTATCTTTTCGTGCTTTTATTGCCTGCAAAACCTCCTATTGTGTCTAATGCCATGATTTCGAATGGTTCGGAGGCCGGGCCCAATTGTGATAATGGAGCTTTGAAGTTTCCAATTCTCGTTTTGTTCTTTATACAAGTTTCGCAGGAACGGCATATTGTTTTTATGTGTTTATGCATATTTTTGAAATAGACTTTATGGGTAATTGTTAATGTTATTTGTTTCGTTCCTATATGTCCTTGTTTGTTGTGTATATGTTTGATCAATTCAATCCCAAATTTCTCAGTTAGCCAAATTTTCTTCCTGTTATTCAGCGTTTTATAAATTATGTTATTTTCAATTTCGCATTTATTATCGAGCTTTAATTGTTTTTGATTGTTCACAATTTCATCCATTTTTAGAAAGTTTACTATTTTGATTCTTGATGTTTCATCTTCTCTAGAGTCTCCATCCAGTACTGGATTACGTGATAAACAGTCTGCCTCTAAGTTTTTCTTTCCCGGGTTGTATTTTATTTCAAAATCAAACTGAGACAGGTAGTTTAAAATTTGTCTCAATTCTGGATCATTACATTTTTTTATGTTGAAGTTCTCCAGTGGTTTGTGGTCTGTGAAAACCGTAAATTTTTGTCCTATTAGATAGTATTGCCAGTACAAAATTGCTTCTTTTATCGCCAGACATTCTATATAGATTGCTCTTTTTGTCTTTTGTGATTCTGTTAATTTCCTTGAGAAGAAAAATACTGGTTTTATCTTTCCATCTGATTGGTTTTGTTTTAATATTGCACCAACTCCTTGTAAACACGCGTCAGTATAAATTTTAATTGGGATGGCTGGGTCAAAAATTGCCAGAATCGGTTTTGAGCATAAGTATTCTTTTATTTTTTTGAAACTCTCTTGGCAGTATTTTGACCATTTATATTCTACATTTTTTCTCAATAGATTATGTAGTGGTTCTAGAAGTATAGTTGATCTGGGAATATATTCCAGGTAAAAGTTTATTTTACCTAGGAATTGTCTAATGTGTTTCCTCGTTTGTGGTGTTGGAAAATTGTTAATGGCAATCACATTATCATTTAGTGGTCTTACACAATTATTTCCTATTTCGTGTCCCAAATATGTTATCTTGCTTTGTGTAAACACACACTTTGCTAGATTTAATTTTATTCCCTGTTCTTGTAAAGCTTTCAATGTTAGTTCAATGTGTTTCATATGATCCCTGTAGTCTTTTGAATAGACTAGGATATCATCAATGTAGTTTACTGCGAAGGTTTCCAGTTGATGTTTTCTTATTATGCTTGACAAAATTCGCTGAAATATTGCCGGCGACGATTTTAGTCCAAATGGTAAACAACACCATTGCCAATGCCCATGATGGGTTACGAACGCTGTTTTGTATCTATCTTTGATACGTAACGGGATCGACCAAAACGCCGAGTTCACGTCTAGTTTTGTGAAATATTTACAATTTCTCGCTCGCAACGTTAGATCCTCGATTCTCGGAAAAGGTTGGCTTTCTGGGACTACTATTTTGTTCAATTCCCTATAGTCGATACATAAGCGAGATTTTCTCGCTTCTTCCTTTTTATATACTAATGTAACTGGTGCAGCGTATGGACTACATGATTCCTCTATTAATCCTGTTTTTAATAATTGTTTAATTTGACTTTCTATTTCTACTCTATCTTGGATTGAGCATTTATAGGGTTTTTTTGCTATGTATTTATTTTCCATTAGTTTTATCGTCGCTTCGTAGTTTTTTACTGTACCTATATCGAATTTTTCTTTTGCGAAGACTTTTTTGTGTTTTGTCATTAGATTTTCCCAGTTCTTATTCACCGAGTTGATATTATTTATTATATTTTTGTTTTCTCTGGAATTTTCTTCCTCATTTTTTTGCGATATTCTCAACTTTTCATCTTGACAAAGTTTGAATTCTCTTATACAGTCTAAACCTAGCAGTATATCTTCTTTGAATGAATCGCTTTTAATTATGAAAAATGTAAATTGTTTCGTAATGTTGAATATCGTTACTGGCACGGTAATCACACCTTCTGCTTTTGACGTACCTGAAATTGTTTCTATATTCTTATCCCCACTTATATTTTTATTCAACTTCTGTTTTTCCCAAAACTTATAGTTTATTAGAGATATATTCGCTCCCGAATCATAAAGACCGGTGGCTGGTTTATTATTTATCAGAATTTTTAATTTTATCAGTGGGGTCACTATTCGTTTTTTGCTTCTTCCGTATACGCGATCGTGTCTTGAATTTCTATATTATTTGCAACTTTGATTTTTTCGTTTTTATTTCCTTTCTGGTGTGTTATTTTCGTGCGGCACAATTGCTCTGGATGGTATCTGTTTGGAAAACCTACACCTTCGCAGTACGAGCACGGACTGTATTTGTTTTGCGTTTTGTGTTTATCCTCGTTTCTCTCATTCGAGTTGTTA
The DNA here is from genome assembly GCF_019457755.1 of Venturia canescens. NCBI lineage: Eukaryota > Metazoa > Arthropoda > Insecta > Hymenoptera > Ichneumonidae > Venturia > Venturia canescens. Next base: position 26,377,816 of record NC_057422.1, on the reverse strand, counting down.
TTGAGTTTAATTTTCATAGGATCTATTTGTCTGAGTGTCGACATTAAATCTTCCATGTTCGTTAAACTTTTTTTGTTTAACCGTGCTCTTACGACGTTAGGTAACATTATGACTATCAGGTTTATTTGAGAGCTGATAGTCAATTTTGGATCTACGTCTAGCAACATGTTTCTTTTTTTTAATGCAAACTCCAGAAAGGAACCGTTTAGGTATTTGAAATTGTAAGCGTACGCGATTTCGGACCATGCCTTTTGGCCGAATGTGTCCACAAATGAATTATTCCAGAACTCCCAGGCGTGTGATAATGAATTTGTTTTTAGAAATATTGCAAACCACTCTAAAGCTGGACCTTCTAAAAATAGTCTCAGAACTTCTGAAAATCTATTTTCTCTTATATCGAGCCTTTTACATTCTGTTACAAACATCTCCATCCATGCTCCCGCATTGAAATTCTTCCCATTAAATTTTTCTAGTATTATATTTTTGGCAACGGAATGAATTGGTTTTTCGTGTGTCTGGTTTTCGATAGAAGAGCTCTGCAAGGAGATCGGTGCGCTAGCCTGGGCCTCTTCTAGGTAGTATCCGTTGAAAGCGACATTGCCTTCGTCGTCTAAATAGATTTCTTTCAGTTTACCTTCGGTTAGGGTGATGGTCACGTTTCGGAACTTGTTGCGTATTTTCAAGCTTCTGACGACCCCCTTTGTCACTGCATTTTCGAAAAGTTGTGGATGTTGGTCACTCGTTTGCAGCTCTCGAGGGAATTGAAAAATTTCTGGTTGGCCCACCAATTGGATAGTCTTGACTTTCACAATCGTCGTCTTGGAATCTGCCGCCTCAGATGTGAAGTGGAATATTGCCTTTATCTCACCCATATTGTATTGATTTATAAGCCTCGAAATCAAAGGCTTATTATCGAACTTGGGAAAGGTGAAGAAATTCCGACAAATGCAGTTGCAGTTAATAACTGTAATTTAAAATTCATACCGAGTTACAAAAAGTTCCTTAATTAATCTTACACTCTAGTTTAACATTCTTTTATAATCGCACCTGAATCAATACAATTGACGGTATCTCTCTGACGGTTTATGAGCGACTCTCTCGGCTCTCGCTCATGAGCTGTGTCTCTCGTCGCGTACCTACCACAACCGTGGTGTGCGCGAGTGGGGGACTAAGTTTGCGTCGGTGTCAAACTTACATATTTACACTGAAGAATATTCCGCGCACTCTGGTTTAATTGAAAGATTATCTCAGTTGACACTTATTTCCAATCGAATGAAATAATGAAATCTTGAAAAGTTTCGTTGACATATGCATCGCGCATTTTTTATATTTTTTATTTGCACACACAGAACACAGTCTACATTTACGCGGCCACTTTTATACCGGTTTAGTATACCACAAGTTTTAACAAAATAAATATTAACCACTTTTCACTAACCATTTTCATTTATTAATTAGAGTCCGCACACAACAGCACTTTGGGGATCATAACCTCACCTGTCAAAATGACGTTCAGTATGAAAACAAGTCTCGGGTGGTTTCGGATGTGCGTATCGATGTATTGATATCATATAACCTATTTATAAATGATATAAATGATAAACTTATTTTCAGTCAAACGAATTAATAAATTCTTAAAAAGTTTCGTCGACATGCACCGCGTATTTTTTTATTTTATTCTTTTTTACACACGACAGATCACAGACTACATTTACGCGACTGCTTTTATTCCGGTTTAGTTTAGCATTCCACAGGTTTTAGTACTATGCCCTTCGTAAGATGACGAAAGTTTTCTTTATTTATCCCACACACATTCCATATTGTCAAAACTCCGTTTCTTTATACGATGATCGAAAACTGACACATGGTTTATATATATATATACCCCTAGGGGAAAAAAGGTTGGGACAAGTACATTGATGGTCTCTTGTTTCTGGATGACATAGAAAAAAGATTTAGAACCAGGAAAAAAATTCTATAAAAATAATAAACGAAAAATTGAAAAGTTCAAAAAAATTCAACAAAAATAAAAAAACAATCGAAAAAATTCTGTAAAGAAAAATAAAAAAATTTCAAAAAAATTCATAAATATTGAAGACATTGAAAAATGTACTATCCAAGTTACATGTAGTATAAAAATGTATGATATCAATTGGAGGCCAAGTTTTTATTGATAATTTGGAATATTTATCCAACAAATTGGAAACTTTAATGAAATTCATGATAATTATTTTCACGAAAAAAGTTAATGAAAAAAAAGTCATAACGGAAGTGCAGTACTAAAATGTATTATATCAATTCGAGGTCAAGTATTTATCAGTTATTCGAAATATAATCTCCGGCGACAAATGAGCGTTGAGAATCCTTGTCGGGCTCACAACGTTTTATCAAAATTACTAAAAAATGAATGGAAATAAAATCATTAAAAATTCACATGAAAGTCATTCGTTACTTCAACAAGGTACACACTTTAAAGAATCGATTCCCCTCCGACTTTCAGGATCCCCTGGTATTATTCACAACATTCAACTTCGATTGGATCGGTACAAATTATGTTCAAATACGTCTTAAACGTACTTGTCCGGCCCATCACTTTTTATTCAAATTGCTCATTCGAAAACAAATTAAAAACGAAGTTAATGCATGTGTTAATATTAAAGAACAGTAATTCCCGAGAAAATAATTTTCCTTCGAATCGCTCTTGTCAAAATGAAACGAAAATGAAAGATGAAGTTGATTAATCTATTTATATTATATGGAGTCATAATTCACAACAAAATCATTTTTCTACAAATTCCAGGAATCCACGTGTCGTACTCGACTAGTGATATTTATCAAAATGTGTACGTGACTATAGAAAAAAAAACATTGCATGGCTGAGTAGGTTCGAAAATTTCTAGTAATGCGCCTGATTATTTCTCATTTTCATTGGTTCTTACCGAATGGTATGTGTTCACTGAAGAAAATGAGAAGTGGATATTGCTATACGAACTTGCAAACAATCAAGTTCAAATTACTTGGAGATATCAAGAGACTCGGTAGAGTCTCGGGACAAGTACATTGACAGCCCTGTCGTCTGCTGGCCCGAGGCTCTCGCCGAGACTATATTATCTCTGAATAAAACGATTCGCGGTGGTGAGGGTAAAACCGACATGTCATTTTCTTGAATTGCGAAGCTCAGGAGTTATGTCGCAATTTGAAAATTGAACTTTCAGCTAATTAAGAAATTCTCTTTCGATTGCGCCCAAAATCAGCATGATCGGTGGCGTAATTGCTGAGAAAAAACTTTGCACGGGCTCAAGATTATGCAAAAAGTACCAACACATTTACGCAGCTGACGTATCCGTCTATGGGTTCAGACCAATACATACAAGGGCTTCTTGATGCCCATCATAACCAATCACCGGTGAGAATCTATCCCTCTCGACCAATCGCCTATGAGAAAGTTTCTGATAGTCCTCAATGTTTTCTTGTATACCGTCTGTTATCGTCTGTTATGTTATTATAAAGTGATTGCGATCGTAGCCCCGTGGATCAACGGTGCAAGATTTGCAAATTTCGTTTAAATAAATAAAACATTATTGGAAATAGCAGTGGATATAATCAATTTTATTTTTTTCATAAAAGAAGTTTCAATAAGTTTCGAGCCCAATTCACGACAATAATATCTATAATAAATAAAACCTCAAAAGTGGATTAATTGATCTCATACAGTGTACTGAAAGTGAGTAAAATTTAATGTTGAGAAGTGAAAAGGTGAATAATGTGTGTCGTGAAAATTAAGAATTATCTGTTCTACTTCGATATCGTAATATATACATAGATAGCAAATTTGCGAGATTTCGCGTCATGTTGACGTTTGAGGTTATGACCGCCGGAGTGCTGTTGCGTGCAGAGTGTAGAAAAATAAAAGTGGTTATTGAAAAGTGGAAGGAATCGATATTATTAATGACGTGACTAATTAGTGTTGAATAATAATAATAATAACAATGAGAAAAAAAAATTTCGTTCATTATAACCTCTAAAACATTCTTTCCAAACAGAAATTCTATGTTGTGTAATTACATTAAAGAAAGATGTGGATGGTTGTGTTTAAACGAATTCAAATAAATTTTAAAAAACTTTGGTCAAGTAATTCAATGTATTGTTGTCATAATTTCTTTCATTTAGTTTGGCTGTGTTCACCGGTCCCTTTTTTCCACCTCCTTAGCTTACAGTGTATTGTCATACCAATTTCTATTTGTTCTCCAGACAATACGAGAGATATTCGTATTTCTATTTTTTTATATTAATTTCAACAAGATAATTTGAAATATTTATAACAAAATGCCTTCATGATTGCTTGTTCATACACCCAAGTTTTGAAAAATCTTTGGGCCATGTAAATGCATAGATATATTCACTTGAGTTGTTACATGATAAATTTGGAAATTTATTTCAATAAGTCATTGGGTGCTTAATTTTCATGATATCAAAATTTGTATCTTCGAAATGCAATGAACACCTCTAAAGTTCGACAAAGTGATGAAGCGACATGTATATTGAATATTTTCAGACCATGTTTGCGATTGGCATTGTGGGTTGAAAAATTCATGTCTGTAAGTCTACACCTGATCATTTTTGGATGTGATCAAATATTTTGTCCGCGGATAACCATGGAGATATACAAAATTACAGCATTTTGCTTGCTTCAACATGCATCGTATCTGTCACTTTTTTTTTGAATGTGTCATAATAAGTTTCAAAAATGTGGTTCATGTAATTTTGAAGTGTTTTTCCCTATAGCACCAAAGTCTGTATAACTGATACGTAGCAAGTACCTATGAACTTTGATATTTCTGTGAAGTAGCAGGTATGCCAATCTTTTAACTTTTTGGTTCCAACTGGAATATATTAACGAAGATATTCATTACTAAAGTTTTCACCTACTTATTTCTGAATAGATCTGAAATGACTGTCTTCAGAAACTAATGCACAGATACATGAAACAATTTTGATTTCTGTTCTCTTTCAATTGCGCTGTCTTTTTTCTTTTTAACTATGGCTCTGCTCTTGCCGATCCTTGTTTTGACTCCATCGGTTTGCAGCGGATCGATGCATATTATTAATTGGTTGTCTAATATGTGTGTCCTAGGATTTTCTACTATTTCTTCATGCTGATTGTGGTAACGTGATTCAAGAGGTTTCCAATTATGATCATCAATCGCACATTTTGTACAACAGATTCTCAAAACAGTTTCTGGTCTTGATATAAGTGTAGTTATTCTTTTTTCACCTGGTCTGTCGAGTAATAAGTTTTGAAACTTGTTCCAAAAAGTCTTTGGATGCTTTTTTTGCTGATAATATGAAAAGTTGAATCTTCGGAATGCGGTAGGCAAACACAAATATTGACAACAATACTTATGAAATGACGTGTATGTTGAGTATTCCTATTCTGCAAACTGCAAATGTGGAATTATTGGTGAAAACATTCATTACGATAAGTGTACAGTTGCTCAGTTTTCGATGCGATTTAGTATAATACCTGCCAACATCATGGGAACCTACAGAATTTCTGAATGTTATGTGCGCTATGTCATTTCAATGTAACATCATGACTTCTAACAACTTTCCACTCTAATACTATAGATTTGGATCATTGAAATACAGCAAAAATCTGCAAACTATAAAATTTATATACTCTGCCATTCATTTTATTTTTTGACTCGCACCGTAACATAAATATGAAGTGAAAAATTCATTACAAAAGTCTTCAGTTGCTCATTTATGGATGGATTTGAAATTGCTGTCTTCCAAACTCATTGCGCAGATACATTGAATTGCAGCAGATACCTGCGAATTTGGAAATTTCTGTGGATAAGTATATGTGCTAAGTATCACCCCCTATCTTTATGGTAATATGTAATGGAACTTTGTTCAGCAAGTTTTAAAGTATTTCTTTTCAAATAGTATTAAAGTTTGTATTACTGCGGTATGGAGCGAATACATTCAAACTTTGATATTTTTGTGTTGCAGCATGTGTGCCAATTATTTAAATTTTTTACTCCAACCGTAACATGTAATTTCAAAAATTCATCACAAAAGTTTTCAGTCTTACTAATTATCTTAATTTTCCTTTTTCTAAATTCTATGCTAAATTTCTGAATTTCCTAATTTATTTCTAAATTATCCTGAAATGAAATTGTTTTCCTCCACAAGCAATGCAGGTACCTTAAACGTCTTTGAATTCCGTTGCTCTGTTGAATCAAGTACGCTCAGTTTTTTTTACTTCTTTGAATTCTGACATAATAAATGTTTCCCGGTGCCTTTTTTCTGCAACTATCAAACTGTAGATAATTGGATCTCCGCGGCCACTTGCAAACTTTGGAAATATATTTCATCGGGGGCATGTTTTGGATGACACGAAAATGTCTAGATTCAGAATGCAAAAACGACATTTAAAAATGGCCAATTCTGTTGGATTCGTTGTGTCTTGAATTTGATCTATCTTTTCTCTTTTCCTTTCTTTTCACTAACGTTATAAGCCGGAAATCATATCTCAGCCCGCAACACGCATTGCTACATGCTCTTGAGTTTCCAATGGACAAAACATATTAGAAGACAAGGAGAAAAATCACCAAAGTCCAAGAACAAACCTCTATCGAAATATTTCCAGTACAATTTTGACGAAATTTAGGTCTTTTTTCGCGGAAACCAACGTTATAAGCCGAAAATCATATCACGACCTACAACCTGCTTTTCACCATGCTCTTTGGTTCCTAATTGACAAAACATAGTAGAGTACAAGGAACAAAATCGCCAAAGTCCAAGGAGAGACCTGTGACGAAATATTTTCAGTACAATTTGGATGAAAAATAGGTCTTTTTTCGTAGAAACCAACGTTATAAACCGAAAATCATATCTCGGCCTCCAACCCGCTTTCCATCGTGCTCTTTGGTTCCTAATTGACAAAACATATTAAGATACAAGGAAAAAAATAGCCAAAGTCCAAGAACAAACCTGTGACGAGATATTTCCAGTTCAATTTTTACGGAAAAAAAGTCTTTTTTAGTGGAACCCAACGTTATAAGTCGAAAATCATATCCCGGCCTCCAACCCGCTTTCGACCGTGCTCTTGTGTTCCTGCCTGACAAAGCATATTAGAGTACAAGGAAAAAAATCGCCAAAGTCCAAGAACAGACCTGTGACGAAATATTTCCAGTTCAATTTTTACGAAAAATAGGTCTTTTTTCGTGGAAACCTACGCTATAAGCCGAAATTCATATCCCGGCCTCCAACCCGCTTGCGGCCGTGCTCTTGGGTTCCTAATTGACAAAACATATTAGAGTACAAGGGAAAAAATCGCCGAAGTCCGAGGACAGACCTGTGACGAAATATGTCCAGTACAATTTTGACGAAAAATAGGTTTTTTTTCGTGAAAACCAACGTTATAAGACGAAAATCATAAATAATTCATAGAAATTTAAACTAAAATCCCATAGTCAACTGAACATAAATAAGGAACTTTTGAGAAAAAAGACGTGATATCAAACCATAAACTTCCCCTAGGAAAAAAAAGGTTGGGACAAGTACATTGATGGTCCCTTGTTTGCTGATAATTCCATCCATGAAAAAAACTTTAAAACAAAATTTTTATAAAAAATGGGCAAAAAAATTATTTTATAAAAAAAATACAGAACAATTCGAAAAAAATTTCACAAATCTTGAAAAAGCATTATCTTTTAAAAAAACTAAACTGTATCTATTTTTTAAAGTGTTAAAAGAATCAAATAACAAGTAAAAAATAAAAACCGAAAAATCGCGCTTGAAATCATTTTGGAAACCGATGCCTCATTCTTCTTGTTTGATTCGAAGGGCTAAATCAATTTAAAAAAATTCCATCTAATTTACGTACAGCATTAAAATTTATTATATCAATTCGAGGCCAAGTATTTTCTAATAAATTGAAAAAAGTTACCATTTGAGTTACGTGCAGCACTAAAATTTATGATATCAATCGAAGGACAAGTAATTTATGAGTAACTCCAAATTTCAACATTATGGAACTTTTTTAAGAAGCTTTTAAATCCAAAAAATCACATGCAAGCTAGTCATTTCTTACTCTATGGTGGCAGAGACAATCGATTTCTTTCAGACTTTCAGGAGCTACTGATATTATTCACAATATTCGACGTCGATTGGATCGATAGAAATTATGTTTAAATATGCGTTAAAAGTACTTGTCCGGCCCATCACTTTTCATTTAAATCAAATAAAAATCAATCATAAAAAAACGAAACTGTACGGGAGAATCCGGTAAAAAATTTATTGAAATGCGATTTAGGTTAGTTATGCCGAATGAAATTCGTTCGCTGGAAGAAGTGAGAAGTAAAAACTGCCGTCATAGCAATACAAACTGGGGAGTTCATTTGGAAGCTTCAACATATTTAATGTGCAAAATGTTTTTTATTTATCGATGCACAATAACATCTTTTGTATATTACAGGACAATTTGTTTCCATTCTTATTAAATTAGTGCAAATAAGAGAAAATTACTTGAAGATAACGCTCTAAATTCCCTCTGCATGAATATTTGTGCTCCAACAATTCTAAAAAAGCCCTGATTTTTATTTAAATATAATAAGTTAAATGGAAAGTGATGGGCCGGACAAGTACTTTTAACGCATATTTAAACATAATTTCTATCGATCCAATCGACGTCGAATATTGTGAATAATATCAGTAGCTCCTGAAAGTCTGAAAAAAATCGATTGTCCTGCCACCATAGAGTAAGAAATGACTAGCTTGCATGTGATTTTTTTGGATTTAAAAGCTTCTTAAAAAAGTTCCATAATGTTGAAATTTGGAGTTACTCATAAATTACTTGTCCTTCGATTGATATCATAAATTTTAGTGCTGCACGTAACTCAAATGGTAACTTTTTTCAATTTATTAGAAAATACTTGGCCTCGAATTGATATAATAAATTTTAATGCTGTACGTAAATTAGATGGAATTTTTTTAAATTGATTTAGCCCTTCGAATCAAATAAGAAGAATGAGGCATCGGTTTCCAAAATGATTTCAAGCGCGATTTTTCGGTTTTTATTTTTTACTTGTTATTTGATTCTTTTAACACTTTAAAAAATAGATACAGTTTAGTTTTTTTTAAAGATAATGCTTTTTCAAGATTTGTGAAATTTTTTTCGAATTGTTCTGTATTTTTTTTATAAAATAATTTTTTTGCCCATTTTTTATAAAAATTTTGTTTTAAAGTTTTTTTCATGGATGGAATTATCAGCAAACAAGGGACCATCAATGTACTTGTCCCAACCTTTCTTTTCCTAGGGTTATTTTTATTTTTATCCATTTTATTATATTTGTCATTATAGAACAGCCCTGATTTGTTTTCGAATGAGCAATTTGAATAAAAAGTGATGGGCCGTACAAGTACGTTTAAGACGTATTTGAACATAATTTGTACCGATCCAATCGAAGTTGAATGTTGTGAATAATACCAGGGGATCCTGAAAGTCGGAGGGGAATCGATTCTTTAAAGTGTGTACCTTGTTGAAGTAACGAATGACTTTCATGTGAATTTTTAATGATTTTATTTCCATTCATTTTTTAGTAATTTTGATAAAACGTTGTGAGCCCGACAAGGATTCTCAACGCTCATTTGTCGCCGGAGATTATATTTCGAATAACTGATAAATACTTGACCTCGAATTGATATAATACATTTTAGTACTGCACGTAACTTCCGTTATGACTTTTTTTCCATTAACTTTTTTCTTGAAAATAATTATCATGAATTTCATTAAAGTTTCCAATTTGTTCGATAAATATTCCAAATTATCAATAAAAACTTGGCCTCCAATTGATATCATACATTTTTATACTACATGTAACTTGGATAGTACATTTTTCAATGTCTTCAATATTTATGAATTTTTTTGAAATTTTTTTATTTTTCTTTACAGATCTTTTTCGATTGTTTTTTTATTTTTGTTGAATTTTTTTGAACTTTTCAATTTTTCGTTTATTATTTTTATAGAATTTTTTTCCTGGTTCTAAATCTTTTTTCTATGTCATCCAGAAGCAAGAGACCATCAATGTACTTGTCCCAACCTTTTTTCCCCTAGGGGAAGTTTATGGTTTGATATCACGCCTTTTTCTCAAAAGTTCCTCATTTATGTTATGACGGTTATAGGATTTTAGTATAAATTTCTATGAATTATTTGCTTAGTACATTTTTATAGATTCCATTCTCATACGAACATTTTTTATGGGATAATCTTTTTCATAAAATTATCAGCAAATAAGGGACCATCAATGTACTTTTCCCAATCTTATTTTCCCTAGGTATGATGTTCGGATTATAAAGTTGGTTTCCACCATAAAAGACCAATTTTTCGTAAAAATTGTAGTCAAAATATTTCGTCACAAGCCTGCTCTTGAACTTTGGCGATTTTTTTCCTTATACTCTAATATGTTATGCCTATTAGGAACTCAACAGCATGGAGGAATCCGGGATGAGGCCCGCGAAATGAATTTCGGTTTATAATGTTTGTTTCCACGTAAAAGACCAATTTTTCTTCAAAATTGTACTGAAAATATTTCGGCACTGGTTTGGTCTTGGACATTGGTGATTTTTCTCCTTGTCTTCTAATATGTTTTGTCTATTGGGAATCCAAGAGCATGAAGAAATGCGTGTTGTGGGCCATAATACGATTTTCGGCTTATAACGTTGGTTTCCACGAAATAAGATCTATTTTTCGTTAAAATTGTACTGGAAATATTTCGTCACAGGTCTGTCTTTGGACTTTGGCGATTTTTTTCCTTGTACTCTAATATGTTTCGTCTATTTGGAACCCAAGAGCATGGGGAAAAGTGTGTTGCGGGCCGAGATATGATTTTCGGCCTATAATGTTGGTTTCCACGAAAAACAACAAATTTCTCGTCAACATTATACAGAAAATATTCCGTCACAGGTCTGTCCATGGAGTTGGGCTATTTTTTTTCTTCTACTCTAATTTGCTATGCTTATTGGGAACCCAAGAGAATGGTAGAAAGCGGGTTGGGGGCCGAGATATGATTTTCGGCTTATAACGTTGGTTTCCACGAAAAAGGACCTATTTTTGAATCTAGAGATTTCATTTCATCCAAAACGTGCCCTCAATGAAATATATTTCCAAAGTTTGTAAGTGGCCGCTGAGGTCTAATTATCCACAGTTTGATAGTTGCTGAAAAAAAGTACCCGAAAACTTCTAACATTTATTATGCCAGAACTCAAAGCAGCAAAAAAAACTAAGCGAACTTAATTCAACAAAGCAACAGAATTCAAAAACGTTTAAGGTACCTGCATTGGTTTTGGAGAAAAACCATTTCAGGACAATTCAGAAATTAATTTAGAAATTCGAAAACTCACAATGGAGTAGAAAAAGAAAAATTGAAGTATCTAGAAATGCGGAAGACTTTTGTGATGAATTTTCTAGATTACATGATACGGTTGGAGGAAATGATTTGAATGATTGGCACACATGCTGCAACACAGAAATATCAAAGTTTTGAAAAGGAACACTTAAAAACTTGCCGAACCAAGTTCCATTACATATTACCATAATCAAAGATAAGGGGTGATCCGTCGCATATATATTTATCCACAGAAATTTCAGAGTTCGCAGGTATCTGCTGCGGTTCAATGTATCTGCGCAATGAGCTTCGAAGACAGCAATTTCAAATCTATCCATAAATGAGCAACTGAAGACTTTTATAATCAATTTTTTACTTCATATAGATGTTACAGTTAGAGTCAAAATGTAAAATGAATGGCACAGTATTTGAATTGTATAGTTTGCAGATTTTTGCAGTATTTTAATGATCCGAATCTACAGCATTATAATGAAAAGTTGTCAAAAGTCATGATGTTACATTAAAATGACATAGCGCACATTGCATTCAGCAATTCTGTAAGTTTCTGGGGATGTTGGTAGGCATCATATTTGATCGCATCCAAAACTGAGCAAAACGATGAAAATCGTTGGTGACGAGAAACAAAAATGTTTTTCGATTATAAAACGTAAGAATAATTATTTATTTATTTGAACCGCTCTTTGAAGCGAGAACCCAGCGGTTTTTCAACCACTGGAGAATTCGATTCTAAATCGAAATGTTCACCGACGAAAATCGTTGGTGACGAATAAAAAAATAATCGTTTCCGATTATAAAACGTAGAAATAATTATTTATTTATTTGAACCGCTCATTGAAGCGAGAACCCAGCGGTTTTTCGACCACTGGAGAATTCGATTCTAAATCGAAATCCCCAACGTTGGTGACGAGAAACAAAAATGTTTTTCGATTATAAAACGTAAGAATAATTATTTATTTATTTGAACCGCTCTTTGAAGCGAGAACCCAGCGGTTTTTCAACCACTGGAGAATTCGATTCTAAATCTAAATGTTCACCGACGAAAATCGTTGGTGACGAATAAAAAAATAATCGTTTCCGATTATAAAACGTAAGATTAATTATTTATTTATTTGAACCGCTCTTTGAAGTGAGAACCCAGCGGTTTTTCAACCACTGGAGAATTCGATTCTAAATCGAAATGTTCACCGACGAAAATCGTTGGTGACGAGAAAAACGATCGTTTTTCTCATAAATAGTCGAAATTGTTTATGTATTTCGTCCCCTCCTTGACGGGAGAACCTAGCGCTTTACTCAACGCTCGAGAGTTCGACTCACATCGAACTAACGATGAAAATCGTTCTACATGAAGGAAAGGACCGTTACCTTTTAATAATCATTTGCGGAGGCATGTTTTCACGCCTAGCTTAGAATACAACTCTTTTTCGAGTTGAAAATTAGAAACACTCCCATCCCCTATATTGTAGCGCGCGGCAAACGTCACCCATCACGTGTCCCGTGCGTTCGTATCCCGTTGAACCATGATGGAAGACGCGCGCCGCGCCACCTAGCGGTAGTTTGCGGTAGCTCCTTGCGAGCTCTGCTCTACCGCTCAAGTAGGTGGGGTCTGCGACGGAGAGTGTCGTCGAGTGATCCATCCCCTTAAAAATGCAACAGCGTGCTTGCAGCCACCTTCTGACGAGGGGCAATCATGACACTTGATACTAATCACAGTCTCTTCTTGTTCATTCAAAATAAGTGTCACTGCATAAGGCTTAGAACGCACTTTGTGTTCCGGGCATACCGTACATTTAACAACGCATGTATTTTGAACCCGCTTGAGCTGCACATAACCTATTGCGTCGTCCCCGTAAGATTCCCTTCCTGATCTGATGATAAAAAAAAACAGGTCATGTTGGATTGTAATAGTAAACACAGGGATTATCGTTTGTGTATTGTTATTGCGCTTATTATTAGACAAAATTTGATACGATAATTATTTACATTGCTGTTTTAATATTTCTCAACTCGGCAGAATAGAAATCTGGATTGGATGCAAAAAATTTCGCTACCATCAACGTATTTAGCATTGGTAGATTTGTACTTTCTGTTTCACAAAACCGTCTTCCATGGTGCGATTTTAATAAAATAAATAACAAAAGTCCACAAACAAAGATAATTTGTGAAATTTCAAAATCCAGGAAAAAATTCTATGGAAACAAAAAACGAAAAATTGAAAAGTTCAAAAAATTCAACAAAAATTAAAAACAATCGAAAAAAATTCTATAAAGAAAAACTAAAAAATTTTCAAACAAAATCATAAATATTAAACAAATTGAAAAATGTACTATCCAAGTTACATGCAATATAAAAATGTATGATATCAATTGAAGGCCAAGTTTTTATTGATCATTTAGAATATTTACCCAACAAATCGGAAACTTTGATTGAAAAAATGACGTTTTATGCATAGGAGTCACTAATCATTCATAATAATTATTTTCGAGGAAAAACAAGCTCATGAAGCAAAAGTTATAAAGAAAGTTACGTGCAGTACTAAAATTGATTATATCCATTCGAGGCCAAGTATTTATCAGTAATTCGAAATATAATCTCCAGCAACAAATAAGTGTTGAGAATCCTCATCGGGCTCAGAACGTTTCATTGAAATTACTAAAAAATTAATAGAAATAAAAAATTGCAGAATCTTCCTTTTGAATAATAAGAACGATGGCAACCTTTTTTTTAACCAGAACATATGAAAATCGGTAAAAACTCACATGAAAGTCATTCGTTACTTCAAGAAGGTACAGACTTTGAAAAATCGATTCCCCTCCAACTTTCAGGATCGCCTGGTGTTATTCACAACATTCAACTTCGATTGGATCGGTACAAATTATGTTCAAATACTTCTTAAACGTACTTGTCCAGCCCATCACTTTTTATTCGAATTGCTCATTCCAAAAAAAAAAACAAAAACGAAGTTAATCCATATGTTAATATTAAGGAACAGTAATTGCCGAAAAAATAATTTTCCTTCGAATTACAGGAATCGCTCTTGTTGAAATAAAACTAAAATCAAAGACGAAATTGATTAATCTATTTATATTATATGGACTTATCATTCACAACAGAATCATTTTTCTCCAGGAATTCCAGGAATCGCGCGTGTCATACTTGACTCGTGATATTTATCAAAATGTGTGCGTGACTATCGAAAAAAAAACATTACAATGCTGAGTAGATTCAAAAATTTCTTGTAATGAGACTTATTATTTATCATTTTCATCTAGAGTCGCGGTAGTGACTCAAAGACAAGTACATTTATGACGTCGCTGCCAGAGACTCTTTACAGGAGCCATCGCTTTTCTACTTGTTTCGAAAATTTCTTTCTTCAATAAAATAATAATCACAGAATTTCATAGGATATTTCAACTTGACGTATTTTTTATTTATTTTTTTCTATCGATTGCAACCTCTTGCAACTCTGTAGCTTAACACATTCGAAAGATATTAATTATTATTTTTTCAATTTCATCAGAAAATTGTGCATTTTTTCGCACACATTTTTGATGTTTATTTGTTTCAAGAACTAGGGATATCTGGTTCCAAACATATTTTGTATACCTATATATTTCCGTGTCTGACATTTCTATTATGTGCATGAAATAATGAGGTTGGAACGCTGTCAGTGTCTAAGTTGACCTAACATCGTGACCATGGATGACACCTATATATATTGTGATCGTGATCGTGATGTGAAAGCTCACTGATTTTAGTGCGCAGTTACTGTTTTAGTGGTATTTTAATTCAATAATCATTTAGTAATCATACATTTTTTATATACTAAAGATATCGTGAGTATGATGTTGTGTTAGTGGTGTTTTAAACTCAAATTCGAATTCTATTTTTTTGAGAAGTGCTGGTGAGAATGCGGATGTGAAATTGTACTTAGGTCGACGGCTCCATGGTTTTCGATGTCCGGGACGACGGATCCATGGTTTTCGATGTCTAGGTATACTTCTCCATGGTTTTCGAAGTCCAGGCATATTGTTCCATAGTTTTCGATGTCTAGGTATATTTCTCCATGGTTTTCGAAATCTAGGCATATTTCTCCATGGTTTCCGATGTCTAGGTCGACGGGTCCATGGTTTCCGATGTCTATGTCGACGGCTTCATGGTTTTCGATGTCTAGGTATATTTCTCCATGGTTTTCGATATTTAGGCATATTTCTCTATGGTTTCGGATGTCTAGGTCGACGGGTCCATGGTTTCCGATGTATATGTCGATGGCTTCATGGTTTTCGATGTCTAGGTATATTTCTCCATGGTTCTCCATGTCTAGGTCGACGGGTTCATGGTTTCCGATGTCTAGGTAGACGGCTTCATGGTTTTCGATGTCTAAGTATATTTCTCCATGGTTTCCGATGTCTAGGTCGACGGGTCCATAGTTTCCGATGTCTATTTCGACGGCTTCATGGTTTTCGATGTCTAGGTATATTTCTCTGTTACGTCCAGAAGAGGGGACGAACAAGGGGGTAAGAGCAATTCAAGTAATCACGCTGCCACCAACCTGCAGAGAGGCTGCAGGATTTTCTCTGACGTATTTATTTTCGGGTTATGCAGTTTAGGATGGTCAGGTACGCCTATTCGGTCCCGTACGGGCCCCGGGGAGATCGACAGGATCGCTCGAAGGTTCGAAATGAATTTAAACTACGCAATTTGGAACAAAAGAGGGGTTTTAATGAATTTTGAAAGAACGGATAATTTGAAGGTACAATACGAAGATACAAAAATTACAATGATATCAGTTGCGGAGATTACAATGGTTGAAGGAATTTGACTTACATTACCGGCGGAAACAATCCTTCCGCCGTCGCTCCTGCTCACACTCACTCACACTTGACAAATGATTTGATAAAAATAACCACTAAGGGAACGTCCGTGAGGCAAGAGGCTGTGCGTTGCTCACTACGCGTTGATTGACGAAAAACAGACTTATGGTTCTCTGTGCGGTTCACCAATATTACAGGTTTTACTACCCCGCCGCGAGCTGGCTGAATTACGGAGTTATCCACATGGACGATCGAGAGTCATTCAAGAGCAAACGGAACTAACTCGTGAGAATCCTCGCCACTGCGACGATAGCTCGAGAGCGATCGTTGCGACGGGGATTCTCATCGTATCAGCATTTCGCTCGTCCATGCGGACACGGCCCTCGGAGCTCGCGATCAGGCGATGCTGACCGCGTGAATTCCGACGACATCCGGCCCGCGGCGACACGAGGCACCGCACAGAGGTCACTCAAAGACGCTCCGTTGGCAAGTCGCGAGTTGTCGGAGGAGGCCGTCGTCACGACCCGTGTATTAGCGTGGCACGCGGGACGTGACACTCCATGGTTTTCGATATCAAGGCATATATCTTCATGGTTTCCGATGTCTAGGTCGACTGGTCCATGGTTTCCGATGTCTATGTCGACGGCTTCATGGTTTTCGATGTCTAGGTATATTTCTCCATGGTTTTTGATGTCTCGGTATATTTCTCCATGGTTTTCGACGTCTAAGTATATTTCTCCATGGTTTTTGATGTCTAGGTATATTTCTCCATGGTTTTCGATGTCTAGGTCGACGGATTCATGGTTTTCCAGGTCTAGGTCCGTGGCTCCATTGTTTTCGATGTCAAAGCAGATATCAGCTCCAACAATTTTTTTGCCACGAATTTTGATTATTATTATTAATTGTCCGAAAATTAGAATCACGAAGAACACTATTGTTATTTTCTTGAAAAAGTAGTAATTGGACAGGGGGTATTGCAAAATGCTTGAGAATTTGGAAGTTACCGTTAGTCGATTCCCAAATGATTGAACAGTTTAAATTTGTGGAAATGAAATGATCAATTATGGAAATTATTGGCAACTAATGAAAAATGTATTGCCAATTGACGGAAATTTCCAATTGATGGAGAATGTTTTACCAAATGACGTAAATTTGTCCATTAAATAAAAAGTTTTTGGTCAATCGATGAAGACCGGATCGTTCTTCGTCAATTCGCCCACAATGTTGTTAAATAATTATATATTTACCGATAATGAGCGATACAATTTAGATATGGAATACGATAGATTGATGGAGATCGAGGGTTTTTGGGGCTGCTGAGCGCAATTCCAGTATCAGATTTCCTAGATTTCGAAAATTCAAAATGGCGGATCTTATATTCCAAACCACTTTTTGAAAAATTGATCCAACTGGCCTGAAACTTCTTATTCAGAGGTGTCGCTGAACACGAATCTGCCGCCGACTTTTCTAAATTTCAAAAATTCGAAGAGATGAATCTGATATTTCGAATGATTTCTTGAACAACAATGCAATTGGCCCGAAACTTGTTACTGAAAGTTTTCCGGGATCGCTGAGCATAAATCTGATGTCGAATGTTTAAAATTTCAAAAATTTAAAGTGTCAAATATAATATCTTGAAGGACTTTCTTAAAATCAATCCCATTAACCTGGAATTATTTCTCGACAGTTTTTGTGACTGCTGAGCACAATTCCGATGTCAGATTTTCATAATTTCGAAAATCAGAAGAGTCGACCTAGCCATCGAAAGCTATAGAGCTGTCGACCTGTCAACATCGAAAACCATGGATTTGTCGACTTCGACATCGGAAATCATGGATCCGTCGAACTAGACATCGGAAACCATGGATCCGTCGACCTAGACATCGGAAACCATGGACCCGTCGACCTAGACATCGAAAACCATGGAGGAATATGCCTTGACATCGAAAACCATGGGGAAGTATACCTAGACATCGAAACCCATGGAGCAATATGTCTAGACATAGAAAACCATGGAAAAATGTGCCTAGGTATTGAAAACCATGGAGCAATATGCGTGAACATCGAAAACCATGGAGAAATATACCTAGACACTGAACACCATGGAGAAATATACCGAGACATGGAAAACCATGTAGCCGTTGACCTAGCCATTATTCAAAAGGAAGATTCTGCAATTTTTTATTTCTATTAATTTTTTAGTAATTTCAATGAAACGTTCTGAGCCCGATGAGGATTCTCAACACTTATTTGTTGCTGGAGATTATATTTCGAATTACTGATAAATACTTGGCCTCGAATGGATATAATCAATTTTAGTACTGCACGTAACTTTCTTTATAACTTTTGCTTCATGAGCGTGTTATTCCTCGAAAATAATTATTATGAATGATTAGTGACTCCTATATATAAAACGTCATTTGTTCAATCAAAAATTCCGATTTGTTGGGTAAATATTCCAAATGATCAATAAAAACTTGGCCTTCAATTAATATCATACATTTTTATATTGCATGTAACTTGGATAGTACATTTTTCAATTTGTTTAATATTTATGATTTTGTTTGAAAATTTTTTAGTTTTCCTTTATAGAATTTTTTTCGATTGTTTTTAATTTTTGTTGAATTTTTTGAACTTTTCAATTTTTCGTTTTTTGTTTCCATAGAGATGTTTTCCTGGATTTGAATATTTTTTCTATGTCATCCAGAAACAAGGGACCATCAATGTACTTGTCCCAACCTTTTTTTTCCCTAGGGGAATTTTGGGGTTTGATATCACGTTTTTTTTCTCGACTTCCTCAATTTCGTTTTGACGGCTATAGAATTTAAGTTCCAATTTTCATGTGTTATTTTGTTAATATGTTTTTTAAGATTATTATTTTGTTTGAGCATTTTCAAAGATTTTAAACACTCACGATAATGATATGATACTGTGAACTATTTCCCGCACCACCGCAGGGGTAGAGTTCCAGGCGCGTTCTTTTTACGTCACTTTATGTCCATTAGGAACCCACGTGCATGGGGAAATTTATGTTGATGGGAGGAATATGATTTTCGGCTCTTAAGGAAGTTGAGGCATTAGAATGAAAATGATGTCGTTGCTTTCAAACCGATTGAATCTTATAAAGGGAAGTGTAAAAAAAAATCAGTGAAATTTTCAGACATGTTAGAAGCGTCGTTGCTGAGAAAAATCAATAACAATTTGGGCCAAATAAAATGTAATCTTATGGAAGTTAAGAAACATTCAGTAATATCTCCGTTAAAAATGATACTAAAAATATAAAATTTTTTGGGCAACATAAGCAAGACTTGCTGAATAATGTCAATTTTTTTCAGATTTATTAGGAGATTTTCTGAGATTATATTAATAATAATCTGTTTCCCGTGCAGTTTTTGGAGGCTAGGATCGTCACCGTTCGTGTTTTCGACTGAGCTTTCACCAGTTTTTCGTCTTTTTTCCCCCAACTTTTCTTTAAAGTAATATTGCCGAACTGTAAACTGGCCTAACTTTTGAAAGGTACAGATCATAGCTTTTGGGTAAAAAGAATGACTGTACAGCCTCAACTTCCATAACGTCGGATTCCGAGAAAATACCCTATTTTTCGTCAAAATTGTACTGAAAATATTTCGTCACAAGTCTGCACTTGGACTTGAGCGATTTTTTCCCTTGTACTCTAATATGTTATGCTCGTTGGGGATCCAAGAGCACGGAGGAATGCGCGTTGGAGGCCGAGATATGATTTTCGGTTTATCACTGTGGTTTCGACGAAAAAAGACTTATTTTTCGTAAAATTTGATGTAAAAAATTATCGGCACAGATCTATCCCTAGACTTAAGGAGTTTCGGTACAGGCGATACAATGTTGCCATGCTAACCCATGCTAAAAAATTAAAAAATTCAAAAAGTTCAGAATTTTATAAAATTTGGTGAACATATTCTTTAGTGCCAAATTTGACTATACAAATTTTTTAAGATTTTTCTTCTACACAGTTATCGAGTAATTGATCACTAAAGTTCACGTGTATAAGCATAGCGTTTCCATATATATAGGTATACATTCCGAGCATAAGAAATCTGCTTTAATGCGTAATTACTCGATAACTAAGTAGAAAAAAATTTTGAAAAAATTTGTGTTTTCGCACTTGATGTTGAAGAACATTATCACCAAATTTCATCAATTTCTTAACATTTAGACTTTTGTACCGAAACTCCTTAAGCGATTTTTGACGAAAAATAAATAAAATTCAAAACAAATCCAACAGAATTGGCAATTTTAAGGTATTATATCGTAGGAATGAATATGCTGAATTATCTTTAAATACCTGGCCTCGAATTGATATCATAAGTTTAAATGCTGGATATAACTTAGATGGAAATTTCTTTCAATTGATTTGAAAAAAAATTTTTTTTATTTGTCGTTTTTTTATTGCTTATGTTTTATTTGATTTTTTTGACACTTTAAAAAATAATTACAGATTTGTATTTTTTTGATGTAATGTTTTTTCAGGATTTGTGAATTTTTTTTATACGTTTTGTTGAAATTGTTTACAGTTGGTTTAATAATTTTTTTATGGAATTCTTTAGTAGTAAGGCTATACCAGTTCTAACCCACGGGGCTCTCAGCGGGGAGCGGGGACGGGGGAGCGCGGGGACCGTTGCGGGGCTGCACGGCATGTGGAGGTTAAGGTTCTCGCACAGCGGGGGTGCGGCGGCACTTTGAAGAGACAAAAGATTTTTTTACACCATATCCTCCAATGACTGATTTATGTTTCTGGTATATCAGATTGAACGGAATTTTCTTTTTAAAGTGCTCTTGCCGAAGATGATCTTAATTATCGGACTTCGTGACGAAAGATGTTTACATGTCACACTAATGACAAATTTATGTGTCCGGTGTTACGTATTTTGTATTGTGGCGCAAGTTCCGACAAGATTTCTTTTTCAAACTGCCCCTCCCCCAATTTTTGCTTAGAGGAATATATTGTTTTTTTCTGAGAAAAAATGAAAGTTTGCATCAGACTGGAAGTATTTGCTCTCAATGACAGATTTATGTGTCCTGTGTTACATTCCTGAGATGGCGATTTCTTTTTTCAAAATGCTCCTCCCTCGACAAATTTATGTGTCCTGTATTGCATCTTTTGTATTCCTGAGGTGGTATAAGTTTCGACGAGATTTCTTTTTTCAAAATTGGATCATTACTGAAGTCGAGGTCGAGATGGAAAGATGTGCAAGTATGTATGCTATCCACCTGGCGAAACATCCATTGGCATTAACAGCAAATGAACTTTAATCATTACCGAAGGCTTTGCTTTTGCGGTATTATAGTGCATTCATTCCTGTTTTATGGAATCGTTTACCCAAGTATTTGCAGTGTGATAGTGAAGTGCAATCATATCAATTGTGCTACGATCATTTTAATCAACCCTGGCTACATACGCATATTGATTCTTGTAGACCTAAACGTCGAGATTGTGAAAAGTGTCACATAATGGAACGACTTGTGAATATCTATACGACTCTACGCATAAAAAATCCCTGTGAAATGACATCGGAGGAGCTTCAAATTATATCTCCTACCGTCTTTAAACAATGTTTTAGTGAATATACAGATATTCTGTGAGATCGTTTACCCGAATATTATAAATCCGATAGTGAGATTGCATTATTACGTCGTTGCGTTGAACATTGGAATGTATCATCGATGGACGATCATATTGACGGTCCGGCTCCGCAACGTCGAAATTGTAGGAAATGCTGTGAACGTGTTTAAACAAGTTTAGAATGCACGTATTCATAACGTCGGCGGAATCAAAGAGCCTGTACAGAAAAAAGGACCACCGGAGGAGATTGCATCGATTCCAATATAGATCACGTTTGAACCTGTTTGAAAGCGTGTGGAAGGGGATGATCCAGTTTTGGGGTAGGGATAGATGGAAAAACTACAAATAGCAGAGTCCAAAAGAAAAAAGCATCACTTCACGTCTTCGTAAAGTTGAGTCAAGACTTGCTTTATAAAGAAAATCTCAAAAAACTATATCCACAATGGAGTTCTTGGCCATCAACAATATCATCGCAAAATCAGAGTATCTCCCTGCCAAGAAGCTGAAAGAACTTCAAGTCAACGAAGAATATCGCGTCTCGGACGTGAGGACAGCAAATACCAAATGGGGAAAAAGATACGTCGCCGAAATCAGGAATGAATTCACCGTATTCCTGCCACCGCGAGTTGTCAAAGCATTCGATCAGAATCCAGCGGTATTCGAGAAACTTCTGGAAACGGCTCATTGTGGACAACTATACATGAAATATCTCGGTGGTGATTGGAACGCTATTGAATTTTCTCAAAGAGATTTCTAATATTCTCAACGCAAAAATGTATATATCTGAATCACCGATGAAATGTATGTTGAAGAAGGAGGAGGAGGAGGAATATTGTATAAATAAAATTACACATTTATGAAAAAATTGTTTTGTTTATTCCAAGATCCCTCTATTACATAATGCATGATATACGTATAACCAGCTTTGCAAAGATTTTACATTCTTCGTTGCACAATTAAATTTCGATTCGTTGGTGTGGTGGTGATGGTCGCATTTCGATGGACTTTTCGGCAGTTTTTTCAACGAAGGGCAGTCCAAAGTCTCCAAATCGACAATCTCCGTTGACAGATCCAAAAAGTTCGTCAGCCATAAAGACTTTTCGCAGCCTTTTACGAAGATGGTATGAGCGCCGCGTAAGATAGTTTGAATTATTTCTCTTGCAGCATCGTATGGTATTACACCAAAATCCCATGATCATCCATGGAAATTACGTTCCAGCCATTTGTTTGTCGTTTTATACTTTGTCGGCAGAGAATCCCATGCATACGGTGGTGCGAAGAAAAGTGTGAGAGGTTCAGCATTCTTCACGTCCGCACGAATGATTGAAATTTCTTTGAGTATAAACTCATTTATGGGTCCTTTGAAGCCTTGTAGATCGATGACTGTTGGCTGAAGAAGTTGATGGTACAGTTTTACACCAATTTTCTCACCCCACCACTCACAGGATTGTATTCAACGATGCGATCATGTAGAATGAGGCAGTATGCGCATGTTTGTGCTGGAATATTTGTGCTTGTTTCAAATTCGAGGCGCACATCAACAGGTCCAGACTTGAGAGAATCGTTCTGCTTCGACCAGTCAATCACAATGAGAGGTGCAAATTTGAGAAAATCCGCTTTTGTAAGCCATGGTTCGGCCTCCTTATTGTAGTACATCGGTTGAAAGTTTGTATACATATCGTACAGTACTGCATACTGATTTTGTTCTATATTCAAATTCATATTACCATAAGGATAGCATTGTGAATTCAAGTATAATTTTACATCAGTAACGTTGCAGTGATCAAAATTACTCGCATTTTGCCTCTTATTATTCTTTCGTCCTGTTTGGAATGCCAGGATCACATATCGAGGTTTTTCCAGCTGCGTTGATGTCTTGACTGACCACACGTGTTTCGATGTCGCCGGTAACATTGGATATTCATACAATTCCCACGTACGAAAACTCATTGGAATTGGGGTATCTTTGGCGATGAATTTCAACAGTTGAATTTTCCGTTTATCCGCCACGGTGACGTATGGAACGAGCTATTCAATTTTTCGTAGTTATAATCTTCAGCGGCTGGTTGAACTATTGCATTATCATCGGAACGTGATCTAGTCAAAATCAATTCGTGCTTTGCATTCACCACCATTTTTTGATAATCTTCAGCAAATCCCAGCAGCATGCTCAGTGGTATGCATACGTCAAAGTTGCCTGCTGCGTCCACAATCGGTTTCGTCTCATCGACATCGACCCAACCAGTGTTCTCAAGCATTGTACTTCTCGCCGACGAATGAGATGTATATCCTTTCATAAGAGATGTGATTCCCACATTCTTATTACGATTGATTTCAACGGCGTTAAGTTCATAACGCACTTCCTCGAATAAATGGCAAATGGCATTGTTAACGAAATTCGTTGCAGCTAACACTGTACCATCCGGCATTGTCAGTTTGCCGCAAATGTGAATTGAACGTTTACTCGGTAGAATTGATAAATCTTGATGCTGGATTGAAATACGTATTTCATCACTATTGTTGTATGTTGATGATGCGTATGGTTGATGTGCATGAACCTCATAATGTATGATGGATTCATCAAACATGACGGGTGTCTGGATGTTTACGATTTCTTCCTCCATTGCAGGCAGCAGATGCACAACGAGCAAAGCAGATAATTTCTCACACGCGAACTCCACGAATTTTGAGACCCAAACTCTTCAATAGTAGAAGGTTTTGAGGTGTTAGCTCTTTGAGCGTTGATCGACGACTGGTTTCGCGATCCCATGTTGGCTTATTAATATTGCCAATACGATGATTGTAAATTATGCCCATTGAGATTTTATATGAAGTCTTATGGTGATGACTTCACCGCGGAAATTGATCAAATCTCCGTCTTGATCAACAATACGAAGCTGTATATTGTCAATGCGACGAGTTGTGATTGGTAGATAAATGACGCTCGACGGTACTTCGATGATTTTATAGCCGGCCGGTACAGATGGGAAAAATTCGTGAATTGTATGAACTTTTCGCCCGTTGATGTATGCACCAGTGGTTATGTTACACTCGACTCGAATGGCGTTCACTTTGAGAATGGACACGGGTAGATCAGACACATGTCTTTTATTGAGCTCCAATCGACGCGACGTAAAACCCAGCAAAGGTCCAATTGAATTTTTGGATGTAAAATCAATCGATTGATTGCACTCAATTTTACTGCGTAGCGTATAATTATTCGGCTTAAGCTGAATTTGTATGTTTTTAGATGCCAACTCAGTTTTCAAATATTTTTCAATATCTTCAATTTCATAGCTGCTCGTTGGAATGGTCACCACATGATTTCCAACGTGAAATTTATTGCAACCAATGTCGATATTTGGAATCGAATTGAATGTGAGCAGCTCGACGAGTCCAAGAGTATAATTTTTGTCGGGCGATACTTCGATGGGTGGAAAAAATTGTGCCTCGAGTATGGAGGATGATCCAGTAATGGTGATCGTCAAACTATCATCCATGATGCTCGCAGATTTTGAACTAAACACGCAGCTCCATAGTCCTCATTTATATAGTGCATAATTGTCTCGTCGATTTAGTTGCCCACACAAAAATTTCAAACATAAATGTCCACATATTATTGTATCGTATTCCTGATACTTTTTATAATTGTATTTCACGTTACTAACATTGAAGTATCTCATGAGTTCGGGTGGAGGTGGGAGATTACCGAAGCTGTCAAAGTATGTGACTCGTTGACCATTCTTTTTATATGCAACCCAGTGTGTCCCAGGGCCCACATTTTCATCCAAATTCACTATTGCTGATTCTTGTTTGAGTGGTCCATTTTCAGGCAAAGTATCACGCATGAAAACCCCACGAAAGTTACGAATTTTCATGGCTCTCGCATACTTTAGCAGATCGATGTCGGTGAGTGGTTGATGTGGTAGCGTGATTATACGTTTTTTGTCCCGAGGTAAAGACCCAAACCCTGTTTGTATGGTTTCAGATGTAAACCTTTACCTAAAGCGATGGCCTCGAGTGTTCGGTTGTGACGTTTACTTTCCTCCAATTCCTTTTTAGTCGCTTGAGCAGCATTTACAGCTTTGACTATTGCAGCACTTCCATCAGACAGTGCACCAACGGCGCTAAGGCCGGCAAAGATGGGTACGAGGAAGGGCAATAAACCGCCGATTTTGCGAGGTACAGGTAGAACCCGAGGCGTGCGTACTTTAACACCTTTAACACTGGCACGCGCACCTTTCAATGCTGACATGATAATTTCACGGGGGTCACCACTACGAACCATGGCTTTCTTTGCGGCACTAATGATCTTTATCAGGCAAACACTTTTTTTGGTCTTTTTCGTCACTCCTTTCATACCTAGACCAAATTTCTTTTTCGCCTTCATAATGTTTGTCACGGCCCAAGCACTTGCTCTTTCACCAAGACTTGCGTCTTTCGAGGTTACACGTTGCCAGGCTTGTTCAGCCAAAATTTTATCCGCCAGATGTCGTGCTTCCAAGTTTTCACGATTTTTCGAATATGCGATATTGTGTTCTTTACAAGCAGCGTCCAGCGCGTTTATACCAGGATCACCACGAGCAAGACGTTTGATCAATTTCGTACCAGGTCTACAATATTGATAGCCCGGTAGATGTAGTTCCACGGGGAGATTGTTGATTATACTGTTTACCAAACCTTTACCAGGTTTATCATGTAAAATCATCATTCTGCAGTGGTTACAACTCGACTGACTATTCCAACATTATAAAGTTGCATTTATATGATTTTTTCAATCAGTCGCATGCGTGATGAAGTCGAAGAAACACGTTTCGAGCGGTCAACTCCCCATAATAAATTTCGATGAATTTATTGTTGGAGCGGGTAGTGTGAAGAAGCGTCATGGAAACTTACTACTGTAACGTAGATTTTCCCCGCAAGGGTACGATCCAGTCCCTTCTCGGCTCACCCACTCCTTCCCGTATGACTCTCCGGCTGCGAGAATGAACTGGGCGCCAGGTACAAAGTACCGTCGAATTAATCGACTTTATTTTCGTCGATTCTCGCGATCGTAACGCAACGCAGAACTAGAATTTAGAGTACACGAGGGGAACGAATGACCGAGGACGGTCCGACTACTCAGCTCATCTGAGATACAAAAGGTAGAGGGGGGGATCCTTCGGGAAAAGAAGCAATTCACAACGCAAAGCAAATAATCGACACAGACAGAAGATTCAGAAAAGATTCACAATTTATTCAAATAAACAAAAGTACAAGAAAAGATGAATTCTCGCGAGATTGGATTCTACATAAAATAAGGGTGGAAAAGGAAACTCATTTTACGGCTCGCTAGAATCGCATGGCCAATACGTATCGGACGACAACGCGGTTTCGGCGCGTGGCTTACTCGAATTCATCAGGTAATTCAGGTGATCGGTAATCGCATCGCAATTTCGCGGATGTCGTAGGTAATCGACGACCGACGCTCTGGCATTGTAGGTAAAAGATAATCAGCGATCTGACGAGCAGATGCCTTAGGTAACAGGTAAAAGGTAACCAACGCCAGAACAAACGGTGTCTTAGGTAAATTCAGGTAAAAGGTAATCGACACCAGGTAACCCGAAAGTAATTCGCGAGAGCGTCATAGGCAACATAGGCAAGGTAATTGACGCTAGGTAACCCTAAATAATTCGCGAGAGCGTCATAGGCAACATAGGCAAGGTAATTGACGCTAGGTAACCCTAAAATAATTCGCGAGAGCGTCATAGGCAACATAGGCAAGGTAATTGACGCTAGGTAACCCTAAAATAATTCGCGACGAAAGGTAATCGAAGGTAATAGTGAAGCGACTTCGGCTAAACGCGAGGTAACACCGAAATTCCCGAACGATCAGTACAATAATACGAAGATAGCGGCGTTATACGATAAAATAAATCACAGAAACTAATAGCAAGATAATCTTTGAAACGGTTACAGAGGTAACGGAAGAGTGCCATAAAATAATTCGCCATAGAGAAGCACAAAATAATACGATCGTCACGAAATAGAGAAAAAGAAATAACTGCGAACGCAAAAGGAACGGCTGAAAAATACGCAATACAAAAGACAGAATAAATCGCCGTATAGACGACGCGCGACAATAAGTGCGAGAGAGCCAGAGCGAAAACATCGCGCGAACGACCGTGCTCGCTAGAGCCTCAACGCGTGCAGGGAGAGAGAGAAACGTAGCTGCGTGGAATATTCCAGCGCGTACTACCAAAATTCGACATTACAAAACTCAAACTGAATTGATTAATGCGCCACAAGATTACGTCAAATAAACTATACTGAATGGACCCAAATTAATATCGAATCGATTAGTGGAGCTGAGCCGCAAAACTATAAAATTTGGGAACACGGGAAGTATCGGCCGCAATCTCGCTCGAAACTTCGAAATACATGTTCCCCGAAACGCCAAATAAACCGGAACTAAATTCCGAAACTCAAAATGCTCAACTCCATTAATCATTCCGGGAGAAAGAGAAAGGGCTTACCGAGGAACCCGCTCGTTGCACGCCGAAAGACAAAAGGAACCTCGATGATCGGGAGGTATTGATGACTCCCCGGTTAGGTGATCGGAAGAAGACTGATAGTGCGTACGAGCGGTCCTCCAGATTCGGCGTTCTCCCCACCACTAGGCCCATGCACAACGGCGCTCACGCGCTAGGCGCGAACTAGAGTACAGAGTCTTTGCTCGCGCTTTCGCGGGAAACTCAAAACAAGGGAGCGTGTACGGAGGATAATTCCCGTTACGCTTCTTTACCCAATATCGCAATAATTACCCTTCTGCTGCTCTCACCTCTCCCGCTCACTCGAAACACTCCTCTCGACTAGATGACCGTGATCCGGGTGTCTCTCCTCTTGAGGATCCGGCGGGCAGCTCTGAAAGGACGAGGGGAGGCCTCCCTCACGACTCTGGATGTCGCGGTGGGCCCACAAGATAAGCCACCAGGCAAGAACAGCACCTCGCCTCCAGAAAACTCCCCCAGACCCCACCTGACGAGGCGCCGGTTCACACGGACTTTGACACCCGAATTCACGGTATTGCGGGCGGTGCAACTCTGGGTTGCTACGGCGGGAAAGACACGGGCGGCGTTCAATAAATGGCCTATGCCAGCGTGCTCTTTCAACCGCCCGCAGGTCGAGAATGTTCTTCGGTACTCGAAGACGGCGTGAGAGGGATGATTCTTGCGAGCGAGATCGGCTCGAACAGCAGGAAAGTATCGTCAAATAACTAATGCTCGCTGGGACCAATGTGGTGACGTTAACACCAAATCTCTCAAAAAGCAAACGGAATAGTCAAAAGGAAACTTCATCAAACTCAAAATTAAACCATCAAGAATTTCTCTCTCTTACTTGCACCGAGGTAAAAGGTAACGGTTATTAGACTTAGTAAATTGTCGCTCGAAAGGTACTATACGCGATTCTTAAAAATAAATCTTATAATTACGTGACGATGAGTCTCGTTCCGACCAACACCCGACGAGTCGAACGGCGTCAAAATGGGCCGTAAACCCGGTCCACTGGTCGACACGATTCGTACGAGTGGCGGGGCAAAAATGTCACGTCACACTACCTAACAGCATTCGAGCCGTATTTTGTGGCCCCTCGAATTGTGGAAAAACGAATGCCTTACTCACGCTCCTAATACATCCAAATGGTTTGAGATTTGAGAATATATATTGTAGCGAAACACACGCGCGACGGCCCGAGCCCGTCGAAACGAACGAAACTCCGCGATCTTTAGATCGCGGACAAAACATCGCGGCGACCACGCTCGTCGCTGTTGACAGGTGGCGGCCATCTTAGGCCGGTAGGCATGAGCCCGAGCGGGGCTACCGGCGCCGCTCTGAACTTCGCCGCGCTATATTTTCAAGGGTTATTTCTTTTTGTATTTTTTTTATTTTAAGTCGCCCGAGCACGTGAATATGATCAAAATCATCAGAAAAATAGTACGAGTTTAAGAAAAATGATCCGAAGTCAAATCAATGTAACAGAATTAACGTAATAATGAAAAATGTAAAAAGCGACTACGACGCATGCGCGGGCAGAGCGTTGATGGGCTATAGGACGCGTACGTGACTTTTAGCGATTATAATTTTACGAATCATATTAAAACAAATAAAAATGCCAAATTGAAGAAGAAATTAAGTAATATTTGATCAGATTGAAGTTTTTACTGTTTAACATCGTAATAAGCTGTAAATCATAAAAAGCGGTAGTCTGCGCATCGTATGCTAGCCTGCTCGACCAACGGGTGATCGCGGATCATGGCAACGGGCCAATCGGAGAGGGCGTAACAAGTTGATGCGCAGAACCGAGCGAAAACGGAGATTCTCGGCGCTCGAGAATTTTATGGTGGGGACACGGGTATAAGAAGCGCTGCGCGACTCATTCGGCATTCAGTTCTCCCTGCCTCAAGGATCAACTCGGACCTCTCTGACAACACTGACCAAGCACTCTGCTTTTAAATTCACAAATTCCTTTCCTAAATTTTCCTGGATGCCTGGAATCTCGGAGCGATTCGGTGACGTTTCAATCCCAGAGTCCAGGGTCCGCACCTAACCTCTAAAATTTCCAAATATTCCTGAATGCCTGGAATCTCGGAGCGATTCGGTGACGTTTCAATCCCAGAGTCCAGGGTCCACTCTTAGTTTTTCCAAATTTCCGTTGCACGGGATCTCGGAGCGATTCGGCGACGTTTCAATCCCAGAGCCCGTGGACGGTGAATTACCTAACCTAGTGGATGCACAGGATCTCGGAGCGATTCGGTGACGTTTCAATCCCAGAGCCTGTGGTCTACGCTATCCTGTCATATTCCATAGTAGATTCTATTTTGTCATTTTATGATCGTTAAAAGCAGAGCTGTAAAATTATTTTTTTGGGTTAATTAAAATTTTAGATTCAAAATTGATAAAAAATCTTGTCCGAGTTGGCCGGGTATGGAGACCTAACGCGAATTAAAGAATTAACAAAAATCCAAGAGGCGATAGATCGAGTTAAAATTATATCGAGTCAAAACAAAATTGAAAAATTGTAAAAGCGAAGAGATCCTATTGGATTCATTTATATTTTTTTTTTAGAAAACAAGCGTGACAGGACATCGGAAAAACCGCGTCAAACGAATTATAGCTCGAAGCATTGAATTGAGAGGTTTTTAAGCTCGAGGCGTGTCGAGAGACTAGAACGAACGCAACCATTAAATTTAAAATTGTTTTATTTCTAATTATTATTTTTGTACAATTAAAATTCGAAAATTGAGAAATTAAAAATTATCTCAGACAGAGAATTTGCAACGTTTTCGGGTCTTTCGGGTCTTTTTCTCGCCAGATCCGGTAAAACAACGCAAGACAATATAAAAAAAAAAAAAACCAAACTGTTTTAATCATCAAAAGCAATCGCGAAGCTTTTTATTTTGTCAAAATTCAATCAGTTATTTGAATAAATTTGATTATTTCAATTTTCAACAAGAATTCTTGGTTTCCGCGTTTTCCTTCATACCTGCTCCTTATTATTTAGGTTGCTCGAATCGACGCGTGGCGGCGTTCAGGCCAGGTCGGCAAGAGCGTTTCGTTACAATATCTATACTCGAAATCGTTGAAGCAGCCTAAATACCGATTGCTCGAGCAAATGCTTAAACCTGTGGAAGGAGTGGAATTTTTTCAATTTAACGAGAATGAACAAGTTGTGGCACCTAGTGAAGCTCGCCCAAACTCCATATTCATCTTTGACGATATAGCGTGTGAGAAACAGGACAACGTGAGAGCATTTTTTTCCATGGGAAGACACGAGATTGTGGATAGTTTTTATCTCTGTCAGACGTATACTCGTATTCCGAAACATCTCGTGAGAGACAATGCAAATTTGATAGTGCTATTCAAGCAAGATGATATGAACCTCAAACATGTATATAATAGTAGTAGGTGGTGCACTATGGCGACCCCCACTCCTATCCCCACTCCTATCCCCACTCCTTTCCCCCACTAGGCCGAGCGGCCGGCGTTGTGGGTGAGAGGTTTGCGGGTGTGCGGAGGGGGATGAGCGTGTCGTCATAGTGCACCATCGCTTTTTTTATTTTATATTTGTAAAAATATAAAATAAAAAAATCTCTCTCTTTCTCTATACATATTAATTTTTAAAATGGATAAAAAAAATAAAAAGAAAAAATAAAAATAAAAATAAAATAAAAAATATATATTGTGACGTGACATTTCGCCCCGCCACGCCCGTACGAACCCGTGTCGACCAGTGGACCGGTATACGGCCCATACTTTTGCCGACGCCCGCCGCCCGCCTGTTTTCATTCGGATGAAGATTCTTTAGTTTTAGCTGCGTCACGTAACGTTAACTTGGCCTTACCTTGAATTCTTGAATTTCTTCCTTTGTATTATTTATTGCCTACCTGCGCACACGCCATCACGAATTGCCTGTAAAAAGAGAGGGAGACGCGCATTTGTAGTACCTATTCGTATGCTATCTTCTGTCGAGCGTCGACGGACTTGAGGTCGAATCTTTGTTTCGCGACTATGCCTCGTGGGAGTTTCCTCGGGATCACCGAAGTACCTCGTTTCCTTCCCTCCCCCTCTGCCGGCCGCGCACGCGGGTCGCGCTTTCGCGTGCTCAATTTCTCTGTGTGGGGTTCGCGGGGACTTTCCTGTCCGCGTACCGGGGACTGGGCTCCGCACAACCAAGCTCAGTCCAGTGGGCGGTCAGAGGATCACGCCGGTTTTATCGGCCAATTTGAACGCCTCCCGTGACCTCTTCGCCGAAGCAACCGAGAGTTGTCCCGTCCACCGTCGTCCGCCCGGGCACTACAGTTCGTAAAACCGGCGCCTCGTCCAGTGGGGCTCGGGATTATCCACCGGGAGTCGGGGTGTAATCTTTGCCTGGTGGCGCCTAGTGGACCCACCGTGGCTCGAAGGGACGCCCCGAGTCGCGAGGGAGGTCTCCCCCCGGCTCTCCGGTAACGTCGGCCGAGTCCCCAAGAGGAACAGTGTCCGGGCCTCGACAAAACCACCGAACGCGGTCGGGAACTTTGCCCGCAGAACCCTTCATTTCTTGAATCCGGCGTTAGCCACAACCGGGCGCGTGAGAGGTTAACTCTCCCACGTGCTCGATTTTCGTATTTGCCGCGGGAAGCGCGGTGCGCGAGCAACCACAAGTCCGCTCGTGAGGCGCGAGAGCGTGGCCCGTGGCGTGCGGCCCGGCGGAGAGGGGGAAGTGCCGAGACGGCGCACCGGCCGGCGCACTGAGCAGTCTTCATCTGAACAGCGCGGCGGACGGTGCCTCCTACCTGACTTGAAGGGATCTCTCGGTAAGCCCGCTCCTCATGTTTCTCTTCCCTCCTGTTCTCGTGTCTCTAGTCCCTTTTTTGTATAATGTCGCCTCTGGGGGATCGAGCCCCTGACATTTATTTGTAGATTGTGCCTGATGAGAGATCGTGGAAGGGAATTGTCGGCCTCGCGGCCGGCAATCGTCCCGACTCTTTCTCCGTCGTCTCGCGGATATTTCCGGGATGGAACACGAGGACAGGAGCGATATTGTTTGGCCAATTGCTGATTCCGTCTATTCGTTTCCCTAGTTTTCGCCTCAAGTCTCTCGCCGTCGCGTTATTACATTTTTCGTCGTATTACCTGGCGACTAGCGCGTGCGCTAGCGCCCTGCCTATCTCTCTCTCTTTCGCGTTGTCGCGCTTCGGGATGTACGGCGTTGAGCCCCGGCTTTGTTTAGCCTAATATTTTACGTGCGCTTCTGCCGTCTCGCGTGTTACCCCGTCGTTGTAATGGAACTACTCTGATTTGTCCTCGGTATTGCCCTCGCGCGTTGCGCTGAGTCGATCATAATATCTTTCTGTCGAATCTTACCTGCGCTTACCTACAGCCTCCGCGGCTGTTCAATTTTTCCCTGCGCTTTACCTACGGTACTCGTTACCGGTTACCTGCGCCTTACCTCCGGTACTCGCTACCGGCTACCTGCGCTTTACCTACGGTGCATGTCGCCGTTTGTCCTCGACCTGCGTTCTATCTACGGCCTTCGGCCCCTGCGGATGTTACCGGCGTGTTACCGTTTCGTTCTGAGGCACTCACTGTATTCTCTACCCATGTTTTCTTATGAATTTCTTGTCATCATTAAACGGTGAATAAAATTGTTAATAATTTACTGATCCATTGATTTGTGTCGGCTACATTCTTTCGTGTCGTGAATGGTTGTCTTTTCCCCAAGTACCCTCCCCTCTACCTTTAGTAACTCAGAATCGAGCTGAGTAGTCGGGTCATCCTTCGTCGCGCGGGGAATCACGGGGTCGTGTATAACCTTCCAATTCGGGTGGGCAAAATTAAGTCGATTTCATCGGCGGTACGCTCGTACCTGGCGCCCAGCCCACCCGGGGCCGTGTGGACTCGTGATTCTCCTCATCGTGAGCGGAGAAGGGGCGAGGCAACCCTCTCGGGGGAAATGTCTCGTTACAAATGGCGCCCGACGTGGGGCCCGAAAGTAACCATTCGCGAATTTACAGATTGAAGTTAATTTCGTAAACTTCGGTGGAAATAATATCGTTTGCATTATACCGACGTCTCGAACTATCTTTTTCCCTCATCATCGTACCTAGGCACTAAGTCGCGGGCAATAAACGTGACCCCCCCCGGTCCGACGCAGTACATTCCTTTCGTCGATTACGGTTTCGTCGAAGAGTCAAGATTCCGCGTTTTTGTGCGTCGTACGGCGAGAGACGTTGAGTGTTGTTGTACACTAAAAGTACGTTATGATTATCATTATTTACGGTCTTCGGGAGCGCCAGCACTGCCCATTGTTCGCTCGGCCGCTCGAAATGTTTACACCTCTCCCTAAGCTCAACGTTGAGCCGACATTGTAATTGTGTCCTTTGTGTGATAAGTTGTCTTACGAGGCGGTGAAGCCACCTCTTACCCCCCACATTAAATATAAACGGGCGAGCGCTCGTCTCCCCGTACACCCCCAACCCGGCTATCATATACAATATCTGGTTTTTGCGTGCTTCCTTGGAACCCGCAGGCGTGCACACCGAAATTTTTTTGGTTTCCCCGAAATACTCGTGTCGATCAGCGAGTGGGTCTCTCGCGGCGTAGTGTTGTCATCTGCTGAGTCAACCGCGGTCGGACACGAGGGGTGCGTCGTAGTACGCGTCGCGCGGGTTACACACATCAGCGACGCTCGACCTATGCTCGCTTTGTTATTGTTTGAGGCACAGTTCTTCGAACGGGGATTAACCCCCCGAGCAGCGGAGCCTACGTCCCGAGGCACCGAAGTGGAAAACAATTTTTGTTCTTTCTTCGGAACTCAGTCCCGAGGTCTCGAGTGTTCCGCGAACGGTTAATCCGTTGTTTACACTAGCAGAAACGCCGCGTTCTTCTTCTCCCCTCCCCACCCTAATAATAGGCCCGGAAAGTTTAACCCCACTCCTGCTCTAGCACCAAGAGGTTCACGGCGAGGCGCGCCAACCGGACAGTATTGACCAAGCCGCGCGATCGAGTTGTCACGTCCGGGAGTACCCATCAGTTGCACCTCACGCACGCCGTACTTCGTCCGAATAATCTTCGAATTCAGCTCTTATCACGTAATTACCCAATTTCACCCCTTCGCTCTAGTTACGTCTATTCATTTACAGTCGTGCGGAAAATCAGTCGGCGCGACTTGCCTGTCGATTCGACAACCGCGCGCTCTCTTCGCGAATTACCTGTCGTTTCGACACTTTCGAATTAATTTCGCGAATTACCTGTCGTTTCGACACTTCGAATTAATTTCGCGAATTACCTATTGATCCGACCGTCGGATTAATTCCGCGAATTACCTGTCGATTCGACGACCGCGCGTTCTTTTCGCGAATTACCTGTCACTTCGACACCTTCGGATTAATTTCGCGAATTACCGGTCGATTCGACGACCGCGCGTTCCCTTCGCGAATTACCTGTTGTTCGACGCTTTCGAATTAATTTCGCGAATTACCTGTCGTTACGACACTTTCGAATTAATTTCGCGAATTACCTGTCGTTTCGACACTTCGAATTAATTTCGCGAATTACCTATTGATCCGACCGTCGGATTAATTCCGCGAATTACCTGTCGATTCGACGACCGCGCGTTCTTTTCGCGAATTACCTGTCACTTCGACACCTTCGGATTAATTTCGCGAATTACCTGTCGATTCGACGATCGCGCGTTCTTTTCGCGAATTACCTGTCGACTCGACGACCGCGCATAATTTCCGCGAATTACCTGCTGACCCGGTAGCCACGAATTACCTCTCACGAGTTATCTACCGGCCGCGCGCCCCCTGCCGTCTCTCGACGAGGGGCCCCCCCCGCTTCAGCTAACAAGAACCCGGGTCACGCTTCAAACTATCCGCGGGTCCCGACATGCCCGAGGGCGAACCAACGAGCCCTCCGGATTTCGGTTCCGGCCTGCCGCGGGCACCCTCGCCCTCCTTGTCAGTAGCGGCCGGCGGGTTAGACGAGCACCTCGACGCAGATACTCTGGCGTCGGGGACATCGCGATTACCCCACGGGGTGGGCGACGATTCCGGCATGGGGTCGGTTCTACACCCCGGCGGGGGTTTAGGTGCATCGGGCGTGTGGATGGGGGGAGTGACCAAAACGACCGATAGCGTGAAAGGCCCCCGGACGACCCCCGGTACCGACGCGTCGCACCACGCGGCGCCGCCGAATTGGTTAGACTCCACCCGCTACCAGGAAGTTTGGGCGCAACTAGCCGACTCCGCCGCAACCCTCCCGGGCCACCAACCCTGGGCCGGCCCACCTTCTAATCTCGGCAGTCAGCCCACCGGGACGCGCCCGAAAACCTCATTGGCCTGGTACCCTCCTCTGAGCGCGGGAGTGATGCACCCGGGGCGCTTCTCCGGCGTCTTCGCGGAACCGCCCCTAGGCGGGGGGCTCCAACCCCGAAGGACAGCGCCACCAGGGCCCGATCCCAGGTTAGTAACTGATAATTCTTCTCGTCAAGGGTCCGAGGTACCTCACCCTCGTAACCAGGCCTCTGCCTCTTCCGTTCTACACCTAATGCGTAAGTGGAACATCTCCTTCACGGGTAAGAAAGGGGAAGATATCGATACCTTCCTCACGCGGATCGAAGAAGGTCGGGCACTGGTTGCTGTTTCGGAAACCGACCTGATCCGTTGTATCCCCTTCTTCCTGTCAGGGGTAGCCTTACAGTGGTTCCGAAACGATAGCAACCGCTGGACGACGTGGAGTCAATTCGCCGCGGCGTGTCGCGTGCGGTTCGGCGACCCCGATTACCAATACGCGTTACGCGAAGAGATCATGCGTCGGACACAGGGGATCGACGAACCTGTAGCGGATTACCTTACCTGCTTGCGTGGATTATTCAACCGCTTGCAACCTCCCTGGCGCGAATCCGAGCAAATACAGTACGCCCACCGTAACCTGATACCGAGACTGCACATCGCGATACATCGGGACGACGTGTTCGACTTCGACTCCTTCGAACACATTGCCGTGCGGATCGAGAAAAGTTTCCTGGTCTCACGCACGTATCGGGCACCCCCGCCGCCCGGGCAGTCGTTATGCCCCGAATTAGCGTATCGCGGCGCGAGAACCGCCCCAGCGCCCCCCGCACGTCAGGCGTACGCCGCCGTGGAAGTCTGGCCCGAAGTCGCCGGCCGGGACGGCGAACCAACCGCGAACGCGGGCGCCGCGGTCTCCGACCTCGACTCAGCAGCCGTACCGCCCACGGAAGCGGTAAACGCGGTGCAAAGATCAGGCAACCCTCGGCCGAGACGTAAAGCCGCCTCGAAACCCCCTACCTCGGGTTCAACAGGTCCAACCTTGGACGCTACCTCGGAACCGCTAAACTCCCTCAATCCCTTCCGCGAAAACGGACCGTCGGCGAACCCGACTACCGGCAACCACTCCACCATGGCTTCGCGGCCCACCACGTGTTGGAATTGCGGCAAGTCAGGCCACCGGTTTAACGCGTGCTCGGAGCCGCGTACTACCTTTTGTTATCGCTGTGGGCGTCGCGGGTTGAAAGTCACCGAGTGTTCCTGTTCGGGAAACCGCTAAAAGCGGGCCCGGAAATCCCTACCGGTGTACCCGCTGACAGATCACACCAGCCGTACCTACTAGATACCTACCCGACCAACGACGAGCCGATCCGTTGCGGTACCGTCCAGACCGGAGAGAGCCCCACCGCGATTTTTATTACCTTCACCATCCGTGGCCACCCGATTCGCGCATTGTTTGATTCCGGCTCCAGCCGAACTTTCCTGGGCCCGCTCGCAATCCAGTGGATGGACGACCTCGGGGTAACCCGAGAGCCCTGCCGCCCGCGCGGAGTGGAAATGGCAGGGGGGCAACGGGCCATCGCCCGCGAAGTCGTTAACCCCCTCGTATGCCTGAATGGCAGTACCTTCCGTTTGACCGCATACCTATTACCTGCACTGGTTCTACCGTGCATTTTGGGATTAGATTTCATGCGTACAGCGCAGATGGTCGTCGACTTCGCTAGCGAACGATGGTTCAGCTGGTACGATCCCCAGCGAATCCATACCTTCGAGTCGCAACACGGACCGTCGGTGGTAAAACACCTGTGTTGCGGCCTGAGAGACTTAGCCGCGAACGAATCGGCCCTACTGAAAGAACTCGTGAAAAACGAAATACCCCCAGCGCCCGAAAAACCGGGTTGCACGTCCCTAACTGAGCACCACATCGACGTCGGTGGCCATCCCGCTATTAAACAACGGTATTACGCAGTATCCCCGGCCATCGAGAAGGCTATCCACGAGTCAGTCCAACAAATGCTCGCGGACGGAATCATCGAGCCGTCAGCTAGCGACTGGTCGAGCCCTATCGTCATGGTGAAAAAGCCCAACGGAAAGTTACGTTTCTGCTTAGATTTCCGCAAAGTCAATGAAGTCACGAAAAAGGACGCGTATCCGATCCCTCTCATGAATAGCATACTCGACCGCTTACGGCAGGCGAACTACATCACGACGCTTGACCTCAGCCAGGCGTACTTTCAAATACCTCTCGCCGAATCGAGCCGCGAGATAACTGCTTTCACGGTCCCGGGCATGGGCCTATTTCACTTCCGTCGTATGCCATTCGGCCTCACTAACGCCCCAGCTACCTTCCAACGACTGCTAGATCGCTTGATCGGACCCGAGATGCAACCGCACGTATACGTGTATCTAGACGACATTATTATCGTGACGCCCACTTTCGAGGAACATCTAACCTGGTTGAAACGTGTCCTCTCGAAGATTCGTAACGCCGGCTTGACTATTAATCCGGACAAGAGCGAATTCTGCTGTTCGGAAGTTAAATACCTCGGTTTCGTGGTCAACCGCGAAGGCCTCCAAATTGACCCGGAAAAGGTGTCCCCGGTCCTGACTTACCCCGCGCCGCGAAACATCAAGCAATTACGCCGCTTCCTAGGAATGGCCTCGTGGTACCGGAGATTCATACCTGCCTTTGCCTCGTTGGCCGGTCCGCTTACCTCGTTATTGAAGAAAAATTCGGCTTGGGCCTGGGACCTACCTCAACGTAAAGCGTTCGACGAGATTCGCGCTCGTCTATCTACCTCGCCCACCTTGAGCTGCCCCGATTTCGAACTCCCTTTCGTGCTTCAGACCGACGCCAGTAGCGTAGGCCTAGGAGCAGTGCTCACCCAAACCGTGGACGACGTCGAACACGTGATTGCGTACGCCAGCCGCGCCCTGAACCCCGCGGAGAAGAATTACACCACCACTGAACAAGAGTGCCTAGCGGTGATTTGGGCCGTTCGTAAATTCCGCTGTTACCTGGAAGGTTATCACTTCACGGTGATAACTGACCACTCGAGTTTGAGGTGGCTACACCACTTGAAGAATCCCTCGGGTAGGCTCGGTCGTTGGGCGTTGGAGATGCAGGAATACGATTACGAGATACTCCACCGTAAAGGAGCACTGCACCACGTCCCTGACGCGTTATCTCGTATCCCAGAGGAGACCTGTTCCGCGTTGACATTCCCCAGCCCCAGTAACGATCGTTGGTACAATAAGAAACTTCGCTTAGTCCGTCGCAACCCCGATCAGCATCCCGATTGGCGAGTGGAGGACGCGCGACTGTATCACCATCGGCCACCGCGTTTCCCTGCCCTCGAGTTAGGAGACTTAAACGCCTGGAAGCTAGTGCTGCCCGTTGAACTCAGGCAGCAGGTACTGTTTACCTGCCACGACGTCCCGCAAGCAGGTCACCTCGGAGTAGAGAAAACTTTCCATCGTCTGAGCGTGCGTTATTACTGGCCAAATATGTTCCGGGACGTTGCGAATTACGTGCGGAAATGCGGAGTCTGCCAGCGCTGTAAAGTAGAACAAGCCGTCCCGGTCGGTCTCATGGGTAAGCGTGTACTAGACAAGCCCTGGGACATCGTCGCGGCGGACATAAT
Source organism: Venturia canescens (assembly GCF_019457755.1). Taxonomy (NCBI): domain Eukaryota; kingdom Metazoa; phylum Arthropoda; class Insecta; order Hymenoptera; family Ichneumonidae; genus Venturia; species Venturia canescens. Next base: position 26,337,533 of record NC_057422.1, on the reverse strand, counting down.
GGGGCCCCTACCTACTAGCAAAAATGGGTTCGCGTACATCCTGGTCCTGCAGGACTTATTTACGAAATGGATCGAGTGTTTGCCGCTGCGTAAAGCCACCGGAAAGAAAATAGCGGAAGTCATCGACGACTTCGTGGCGTGCCGTTGGGGTAAACCACGCGTGCTCCTCACCGACAATGGGACGGAATTCGTGAACCGCGATATACGGGCCCTGACTGAACGGCTGGGCGTTCTACACCACACCATCGCCCCCTACCACCCTCAAGCGAATCCGGTCGAACGCGTTAACCGCGTGGTTAAGTCAATGATTACCTCTTACCTCGGGCCCGACCACCGCCAATGGGACGTCCACCTACCTGAATTCCGGTTTGCCTACAATACTGCCTACCACAGCTCCACCCAATCGAGCCCCGCGTACCTAAACTTCGGCCGTGAGCCCCTACCTTCCCAGGATCTAGCGGCGCCGGACACTCGCGAACCGATAGCGAATACGCCTCAAGCCTGGCTTGATCGAATGAAACGGATGCAGCAATTGAGGGGACTCGCGCGAATAGCCATTGACGAGGCCCAACAACGCCAAGCGTTGTATTACAATCGAAAGCACCGCGACCGCGATTATTGCGTCGGCGACCTCGTTTTGAAAAGACAACACGTTCTTTCCTCCGCTACCCAACATGTCGCCGCGAAATTAGCGACGAAATTTCATGGACCATTCGTCGTCCGGAGTAACGTTTCCCCAGTGGTATTAGAACTATCTAACCTCGAAGGTACCTGGGTGGGCAAGGTCCACGTGCAAGACTTAAAACCCTACGTGGCCTAGACCGTGAGCACCCATTAGGATCGACCACGAGTATTTCCCCCGCTAGTCCTACCGCCTTGCCACTTTACCTCGCATGTGTGAAGCTAATCTTATTTTTTTGTTTGCGTCCACCCCTTCCACAGGCGTCTTGTTACCTGCTCATACCTGCACCGCTTTCTCATTACCTACCAAGCTTGGGCCTCCGACGTTACCTGCATAAAGTTACTACCTGACGCAATCCCTACCCCTCACACTACCTTGGCTGTTGTTTGCACCATTCGCGCTGCCTTACCCGGTTTCCGTGTCCCGAACGGCGCGACTCTTCGGTCCACGAGAATGAACGGCGGAAGTGCAGACCCGCGGCTACGGAGGAGGGCCTCGGAGGGAGCCTCGACGCCACCAGCTCCCGACACCGGCAGGGAACACCTCACGACCAGACCATCTGAGGAACCCCCACTCCTGGTGGTGAATCTCGACAGCGACGAGGAGGACGAATTGCTACGCAGTCCCAGCGATTCGAACGCGAGTTCACCCCCGCGAAAGCGCTGGTCTCCGCCGGGCAGTCCGTCCCGCTCGCCCAGCCCATCACCGCCACGCCACCGCCGCCGCGAGCCGAGAACTCCGCCGAGGTCACCGGACCCCTCACCGCCTCGGGGACGGGAGTCGCGCTCGACTCGGCGCAGTCCCACCCCGCCGCGCCAGCGATCTCCCCGACCGCGCAGTCTATCGCCACTGGTGATCCTCGGGGAGCTACAGGAGGCGTTAAAATTCGACTGGTCAGAAGAAATAGACACCAACCCGCTCTTCAACGGCATCCGTCCCTTCGCCAGCCTGCTGGCCGCCAGCGAGTACGTCCGCCCGGGATTCGTTTCGGCCCTGACAGATTTGGTCCGCGCGCTCACTCACCAGGGCTGCGGCTACTGCCCCATCGCAGAGGGACTGCGACCTCCACGGAGTATGGGGTCCTCCGCTACGATTCGGGAGTTCCCTTTAACCCGGGAGAGCGGCACACAAACGGTGGAACCAGAGCCACTCCCGTTACCTGCCGTCCCGCCTCCACCTCAAGAAACGGCCATAAGGGAGCCCGAACCAGCGAACCCGTCACCACCAAGTAACCAAGCGGAGGCGAGCCAAGCGACGGAGAATCGGGTCACCAGTGAACTCCACCCGAAAAGGAAGCCCAGCCGAGAGCTACCCAATAAGCCCGCCCAACGAACCCGCTACGGGGCCTGTTACAACTGCGGTAGTTCCCGGCACGCCCGCCAGGAATGTCCGGAGCCCCCTGGAATCTTCTGCTTCCGTTGCGGAACCCGAGGGGTCACAGTGCGTACCTGCCCGATCCATGGACCCATTTACGAGAAGGAGCAGCGCAACAACACCCGTCCAACACCGTCGCGGCGTCGCGACGACGATCGCCAAGGCCCTCAACCGCACCGTAACCACGCACGGGGATAACTACCTGCCCCCCTTCGCCACTCCGGATTGACAGTACCTCTCTCCCCTGCCCGACTCGACTGCAATACCTGGACGACACCTTTCCCCGCGTCCTACCTAGCCGGTATACCCCCCCTAGCTTTTAGTTCATGCACTCAATTTAATTTCGTTTTCCCTTTCTATTCTGTGGGTCATTTATGACGCCGTCCCCTCGAGGGAAAAGCCTATTTATTTTGCGTTACCTAGTTTAATCCTTACTGTAAGTTACGTTTACCTTGCTTTATTGTTAGCCACGTTGCCAAAGGGGCTATCATTGCGTTCCCATTGGGCCCATTACGCGAAGCGTTCACTAGTCTTAAGTCCTAGATCAGAGTGGGAGTACCTCGTTCCTGATACCTGTCAGCCCACCAACCTCAGTGTCACCGCTCTCTAGTGATTAACTCATTAAACATGATTACCTCATACGCCTTGTTGTTGATTAGTACCTTACCCCTTCCGGTGGACGTGCGATGGGCTTAGTGACCTTGAGGCTCACTCGAAGACCGAACCGTCCTTTATCAATTCAATTGGCGACTTCGCGTATGTTCGAGGGGTTAGTGGCCATTCGATGTGAAGAGGGAGCACGCCTGTGGCGTGGATGGAGGAACTAACAGGGCTCCGAGGACGGTCTGCCGAGGGACCCTTCTTTGTTACAGGTCATTTCTCTGGGAGGCTCCCGGAACACTGGTTGCTACGATCGTGCGGGCGGCCCCGGAAGGATCCTGGCTGCGGGAGGACGCTACACCACAGCGAACGCCGAACACCACAGCCGACATCGACGAGCGTCGCCTTCCTCTCCCCGAAGCGCATTCTGGGGTGGAGGTTTTGTGACGTGACATTTCGCCCCGCCACGCCCGTACGAACCCGTGTCGACCAGTGGACCGGTATACGGCCCATACTTTTGCCGACGCCCGCCGCCCGCCTGTTTTCATTCGGATGAAGATTCTTTAGTTTTAGCTGCGTCACGTAACGTTAACTTGGCCTTACCTTGAATTCTTGAATTTCTTCCTTTGTATTATTTATTGCCTACCTGCGCACACGCCATCACGAATTGCCTGTAAAAAGAGAGGGAGACGCGCATTTGTAGTACCTATTCGTATGCTATCTTCTGTCGAGCGTCGACGGACTTGAGGTCGAATCTTTGTTTCGCGACTATGCCTCGTGGGAGTTTCCTCGGGATCACCGAAGTACCTCGTTTCCTTCCCTCCCCCTCTGCCGGCCGCGCACGCGGGTCGCGCTTTCGCGTGCTCAATTTCTCTGTGTGGGGTTCGCGGGGACTTTCCTGTCCGCGTACCGGGGACTGGGCTCCGCACAACCAAGCTCAGTCCAGTGGGCGGTCAGAGGATCACGCCGGTTTTATCGGCCAATTTGAACGCCTCCCGTGACCTCTTCGCCGAAGCAACCGAGAGTTGTCCCGTCCACCGTCGTCCGCCCGGGCACTACAGTTCGTAAAACCGGCGCCTCGTCCAGTGGGGCTCGGGATTATCCACCGGGAGTCGGGGTGTAATCTTTGCCTGGTGGCGCCTAGTGGACCCACCGTGGCTCGAAGGGACGCCCCGAGTCGCGAGGGAGGTCTCCCCCCGGCTCTCCGGTAACGTCGGCCGAGTCCCCAAGAGGAACAGTGTCCGGGCCTCGACAAAACCACCGAACGCGGTCGGGAACTTTGCCCGCAGAACCCTTCATTTCTTGAATCCGGCGTTAGCCACAACCGGGCGCGTGAGAGGTTAACTCTCCCACGTGCTCGATTTTCGTATTTGCCGCGGGAAGCGCGGTGCGCGAGCAACCACAAGTCCGCTCGTGAGGCGCGAGAGCGTGGCCCGTGGCGTGCGGCCCGGCGGAGAGGGGGAAGTGCCGAGACGGCGCACCGGCCGGCGCACTGAGCAGTCTTCATCTGAACAGCGCGGCGGACGGTGCCTCCTACCTGACTTGAAGGGATCTCTCGGTAAGCCCGCTCCTCATGTTTCTCTTCCCTCCTGTTCTCGTGTCTCTAGTCCCTTTTTTGTATAATGTCGCCTCTGGGGGATCGAGCCCCTGACATTTATTTGTAGATTGTGCCTGATGAGAGATCGTGGAAGGGAATTGTCGGCCTCGCGGCCGGCAATCGTCCCGACTCTTTCTCCGTCGTCTCGCGGATATTTCCGGGATGGAACACGAGGACAGGAGCGATATTGTTTGGCCAATTGCTGATTCCGTCTATTCGTTTCCCTAGTTTTCGCCTCAAGTCTCTCGCCGTCGCGTTATTACATTTTTCGTCGTATTACCTGGCGACTAGCGCGTGCGCTAGCGCCCTGCCTATCTCTCTCTCTTTCGCGTTGTCGCGCTTCGGGATGTACGGCGTTGAGCCCCGGCTTTGTTTAGCCTAATATTTTACGTGCGCTTCTGCCGTCTCGCGTGTTACCCCGTCGTTGTAATGGAACTACTCTGATTTGTCCTCGGTATTGCCCTCGCGCGTTGCGCTGAGTCGATCATAATATCTTTCTGTCGAATCTTACCTGCGCTTACCTACAGCCTCCGCGGCTGTTCAATTTTTCCCTGCGCTTTACCTACGGTACTCGTTACCGGTTACCTGCGCCTTACCTCCGGTACTCGCTACCGGCTACCTGCGCTTTACCTACGGTGCATGTCGCCGTTTGTCCTCGACCTGCGTTCTATCTACGGCCTTCGGCCCCTGCGGATGTTACCGGCGTGTTACCGTTTCGTTCTGAGGCACTCACTGTATTCTCTACCCATGTTTTCTTATGAATTTCTTGTCATCATTAAACGGTGAATAAAATTGTTAATAATTTACTGATCCATTGATTTGTGTCGGCTACATTCTTTCGTGTCGTGAATGGTTGTCTTTTCCCCAAGTACCCTCCCCTCTACCTTTAGTAACTCAGAATCGAGCTGAGTAGTCGGGTCATCCTTCGTCGCGCGGGGAATCACGGGGTCGTGTATAACCTTCCAATTCGGGTGGGCAAAATTAAGTCGATTTCATCGGCGGTACGCTCGTACCTGGCGCCCAGCCCACCCGGGGCCGTGTGGACTCGTGATTCTCCTCATCGTGAGCGGAGAAGGGGCGAGGCAACCCTCTCGGGGGAAATGTCTCGTTACAATATATTGAAAAACTCACCAGGACGACGCGTGTGGTTCTCTCTCTCTCTCTCTCCCTCGATCCAGTCTCTGCTCCACGACGTTGTCTCGCGTCCGATAGTTTTTCACACGCACACACACACACACACACACACACACACACACACGCACGCACACACACACACACACACACACACACACACACACACACACACACACACACACACACACACACACACACACACACACACACACACACACACACACACACACACACACACACGCGCGCGCGCGCACACGCACACACACGCACACACACACACACACACACACGCACACACGCGCACACACACACACACACACGCACGCAGCCTACTCCTCAGGACCGTCCGGGGTGTCGACAACGTCGACGAAGCCGTCGTCTTCGGCTCCCTCGTCGTAACCACGATAGCCGTCGGGCACCAACAACTCGTTCACGAGTATACCCCCGAGATCCCGGCCATCCTCAACAAACAGCCGGACGCTCAGGGGGTGTTGCGTGGGAGGGCTCATGACGATGGCCGCAAGAGTTCCCTCGCACAGCGCTTCCATCTCATTGATGGGGTAGCAAAAATCCTCCAAATAGGCGAGGCTGTGGAGGGAACACTCTATTACGAGTGCCGGTATTGCCTCTATTACCGATGAGGGGTGGTGGAGGCAGTCTAGGTTGTAAAACGCCGTGTCACAGTGATCCACCAGGTACACCTCAACATAATCATCGCTATCGCAGTATACGATTTCGCCGCGGTACACAATGCGTGAGCCCCGCAACACCACCACACAACTCACGCCCGGCGCTGCCTCCTCACTTTGGATAGGCCTGTCCAGCCTCCTGTCTATAAATTCACTATACAATAATTCTAACACATGTAAATGTAGCTGCTCTATAGCGGCGGTGCGTACGTAGAGACACGCAACACTCAACAACCGTATGACGCGGCACATAAACGATTGATGCAAAAGTTCATAGCGGTAACGCGGATACATTTTGAGGGAAAAACTTGTAGAGAGAAAAAAATATAAATTTGACCGGGACGAGATACTCGCGCACGGTTCGGTTGAAGACTGACGGCTAAGACGTTCATGCAAATACGTGCTTATGGTGAGCACATCATTGCAGGGGTAAAAGAAGGACAGGAGGGGTGTAAAACAGCTGACGTCTCGGCCCGATGCAGTCATCCTCGTATACGGGGCAAAGGAATCACACATGCCCTCTCGCTCGCTCTCGCGCTTAGATAAGACCGTTCGCGAGGCGCGATGCCTCGCGAGAGCTTGAGGTATTCAGTGCTTCATCAAAACTGCACGTGGCTGCAATCTCGACGGTGTACACCCTCTTACTCGCTCTCGTGCTAGCATACGCGTCAGCGTATACGCTCTCGCTCGCTCTCTCTCGAGATACGGTACCTCGCGCTCACCGTGCACAGCCTCTAAGCAGGCGGGGGAGTACGTCATCGTAGCATTGACCTTAAGTCATAGCATCGCACTGGTTCTTTAAGCAACAGCCAGCAGCGATGGTGTATACCGTCTCCCTCGCTCCAACGTCATGCTACATCCTCTTTCTCTCTCGCGAGGCACAATACTCGAGCATTTGAGAGTCGTGGCAATGATAGCGCATGCTATCTCGCTCGCACCCGTGTTGTGGTAAAGCCTCTCGCTCGCTCTCACATGAGACGCGAGGCCCTGCGCTCTCGCGACGCCGTCGTGCTGTGTCATCAGAATTGCACGTGCATCGGCCGAGCGCTCCAGAGCTGTAACGTGGATAGAGCACAGCCTCTCGCCCACGCCCGGAGACATGATACATTTTCTCGCTCACTCTCTCTCTTGTGAAGCACACGAGCGCGAGAGCAGCAACAGCATATGCCCTCTCGCTCACACTCGCGACACCGCTCATTCTCTCGCTCGCTCTTTCGCTAACCGTAGAGGCACAGCGATTCACAGCTGTAGCAGTGATACCATATACCGTCTTGCTCGCTCCACCATCATGATACATCCTCTCTCTCTTTCTCTCTCGTGGGGGACGATACTCGAGCATCTGAGAGTCGCGGCACTGATAGAGTATGCTATCTCACTCGCTCCCGTACCATGATAAACCCTCTCGCTTGCGCTCTCATGAGATGCGAGGCTCTGCGCTCTCGCGACGTCGTCGTGCAGTGTCATCAGAATTGCACGTGCATCGGCCGAGCGCTCCAGAGCTGTAACATGGATAGAGCACAGCCTCTCGCCCACACCCGGAGACATGATACATTTTCTCGCTCACTCTCTCTCTTGTGAAGTGCGCGAGAGCAGCAGCAACAGTATATACCCTCTCGCTCACGCTCGCGACACCGCTCATTCTCTCACTTGCTCTCTCGCTAGATGTAGAGGCACAACGCTTCAAAGCTGTAGCAGTGATGACGTATGCCGTCTCGCTCACTCTCATCATACCGATCCTTTAGTGAGCAGTCCTCTCTCTCGCTCTACCGTAAGACGCGATGCTTTATACAGAACTGTCGGAATTACACATACGGATGCAGCCTCTTGATGCCTCTAAACAAATCCCCCTCAATATATATTCTTTATTATATGCTATTTTGCGACTTCAGCCGATTCACTTATGAAGAGCGTATCTCCGAGGGCTAAAGACACAGCTCGGTCTTCGGGAGAAGATGCTATACAGAAGATGGAGCAATATGCTCGGAAATATGCTTGCAGGGCTAAACAAAGCTGTCTCACTCGTGCGCGTGCTTTTTCACGCAAACACCGGGGACCATGCAGAGTACTGTTAAACTTCAGCGACTGCTCCTTTGCTGTCTTGAAAAAAGTATCGCTAGCATTTTAATCATGATTCACACCTATCTTCTCGCTCGAGATATGACAGTAGCGATTCAGCCGTCATATAGAACGGTATTTAACGATCACCCCTTACAATGTCGGATGAATCAGTGCGTTCTTGTATTTTGGGTCTTTTACGTCTAACAAAACCGCATAGCGCTCAGCTGAGACGCCGGTGTAACGACCTATGGTGTTACGAGTTGCTGCGTTTATCGGGTGCTCGACTCGTGAACAGACTTAAATACGTGATCTGGTGGGCCCCTTTACGTGCTCTAGTGGTGGCCTATAACAGAGGCATATTAAGTGGTCGTCGAGTGCTGGATGCTGTGTATGACGAGTTACAGCGCCGCGGTGTTTTAGAAGCCCCCCGCGTAAGAGGCCTTGTCGGTGAAATCAGATGTAAGTACCATTATCACGATAAATCACTGTTGTTGGCGATTAGCAATACAACAGCTATTTTTTTTTACCATAGGCTATCGGCAGTTTTACGATGCGGGGAGTGACGAAGAAGAGGCTCTCGCTGAGGCGACGAGAGCTGTGGAGGAAACGGATCTAGAGCGTCAAACAGCCCTCTACCGTACGTATTCAACTATGCTTTGGCATTATCATCCGCGATTTTCGTTTTTAGACGTAAAAACCACGGGGGCGGTATTTTTCCAGAACCGTTGCACGAGGAGGGGGCAGGGGAAGAACCTAGAGCGAGCACCTCGGCAGCCCCGGCCGAGACGATACCGCAGCATTTTACCATATATCGGCCGTTTTACGACGCTGTGAGTGACGAAGAAGAAGAGGCTCTCGCTGAGACGACGAGAGCTGCGGAGGAAGCGGATCTAGAGCATCAAACCGCCCTCTACCGTGTGTATTCAACTCTGTTTTGGCATTATTATCAGCGATTCTCGTTTTTAGATATAAAAGCTACTGGCGCGGTTTTTTTTCAGAACCGCAGCATGAGGAGAGGCCCGAGGAAGAGCCTAGAGCGAGCACCTCGGCAGCCTCGGCCGAGCCGGTACCGCTGCAGCCCGAATTTGATGACGACGAGGCGTCGACTATTCTCAACCCCTCCTTGATGTTTAGCGATCGGTCTGATATACTGGGTAAGCATAGCCGTACAGCGATAATAAAATAAAAATAAACCGCGTTAATAAACAGAAATTATGAAATAACCCAAACAGCTGTGTACCGGCACACCAGAGCTAACGATGACGACGGAGCGATAGCGGGTCCATCGTATCACCACCATCGTCAGCAGGAAGATGATGACCTCGTACAACCCGAGAATCAGCTGGGGGTGTATCCGCTGGACGCTCAACAGACGGAGGAGGAGGAGCGTCTAAACGAGGAGCGATTAGAAGCTAGACGCTTCGGCCTATGGTTTCAAGAGCTGATGGAGTGTGATTCAGGTAAAGAAATAATAATGTCTTCTCTCTCTTTCTCCCTCACTCGCGCGCTTTCTCTCTCTTTATCTCTAACCCTTGCGGTAAATGCAGGATATGTTTAAAAGGCTTTATTATATTTAACACAGGGTACTCGTCAGCTGACTCGTCTCGTTATTGGCGTACCGCGATTAGTACGAGGTACACTAAAGTTACAATATGCCTTTTTATCAGCGATCTCTACCCTATAACTTACGCTTTTGTTTGATTACAGATATACAAACGGGCGGGGGGAGAACGCGCAATACACAGGGGTGCGAGGCTTTCGGGGATGTGCAACCCCCGGGAGGGCGGATCATCATTGCGCACGATACAGCTCGTTATTTCAAACGTTTTCGACTACGTGGTCGGGAAATAACACTGCGTATCCGCCAACCTCAAGCTGGCGCAAACGTGACAGCATGGCTTGAAGGAGCATTCCGCGATCTTCTGACGCATCTCACGAGTCACTGCGAGGGTGGTGACTACGCGGGGATCTCGTTCTCCGCGAGCTGCTTAGCGCACGGCCCCGTCTGGCTTTCATTCCGCCCTGTCCGAGCCTATACATTTGTAGATATCTGGCAATTAATAACAAACATAGCTCAAAGTGCAGCGTCTCTGGATATTAATGATTCTTTCCATATAAAAGTATGTATCGTTAAAGGTTTGGAGGGTAGGGGGCGAAAAGGTTTGACACACGAGGGCGTTGCTAAAAAATCAATTTTAACGATTCGAAATACCGACAATCTGTGTCTACCGCGCTCGTTAGTAACAGCACGCGCGTACGCGGAAAGGGGTGAGATACGCTCAGGGGCTCTGCATTCTAGATGGCAGCGTATACGACAGATTAACGGGTCGCTTCAAAAAGAGGCGGCGCTTGAGCTCACGAGAAACGCAAATGTTGTTATACAGCCCGCTGGCTGCGGTATGCGCGAAATTGCTATGTACCAGAATTATTTGGCTCGCGAGGGGTTAGCTATCGTGGTTTTCGAGTTTTTGACTTTGGGGCGACGCGAAAGACCGGTGTTTGACGGTACACAGACGGTTATGGATACAGTAGGCTCAGTCCGGCACACGTTATACATTCTGTATTATGAGCGGTCGCATCATTTCCAGCCTATCTTGAATCTGCGTGGTGCTGTAGGCAGCTTAAACTTCTGCGCAATCTGTAACGCCCGTTCTCGTCGGGATCATAGATGTTTAAAAAAGAAATGCCCTCGCTGCCTTCAAGCACCGCCCTGCGCTCTGGGAGCAGCTGCCGCGATCAGATGCGAGACATGTAACCGCGATTTTTTTGGGGAACAATGTTTAGAAAATCACAGGGCTGTTACCATCCGTCGTAAACACAGGGTAAACACTGTTTGCGAGTCTCTTCAGCGGTGCCGTAACTGCTTTCGCGCAATAAGATCTTTAGAGAAAAAGACGCATGTGTGCGGGGAGGGTTTCTGTAAAACGTGTAAATCGCGGCACCCCTATAATCGCCTGTGCTATATGAGGCCTATTCGCGTCGATGAGAGGCCGAAAGAGAACATATTCATATTCTATGATTTTGAAACGCAGCAGTGTACCCCTGTAAAAGGTGATCCTACAACGCGCGTTCACGAACCGAATCTTTGCGTGGCTCAACGTGTCTGCACCAAGTGCTGCGATAATGTTTCTATAGACGAGCCGTGCGAGCATTGCGGGGATCACGAGTTTATATTTAGGACGAATCCTGTGTGTCAACTTGTGGAGTTAGCCATACAGAGTATGCCGAACTTCTCTCACGTATTTTTAATAGCCCATAACGCCGGTGGTTTCGATGCCCAGTTTATCCTGCGCTACCTCATCGAGGAGAAAAAAACGCAGCTCCCATCTTTAATAATGAACGGTACTAAAATCATCACAATGCGCGTTAGCAAATTCGTGTTTCTCGACAGCTTGAACTACTTTCACATGCCTCTGAGTGCACTGCCTAAATCTTTCGGTCTAAAAACTGCTCTCGCCAAAGGATCTTTTCCGCATCTGTTCAATAGGCCCGAGAATCAAAATTATATTGGGCCGATGCCGCCTGCAGCCGATTACTCTCCCGACACTATGCGCCCGGAGGAACGCGAGCGTTTTTTTGCATGGTATAACGAGTTAAAGAATGCCTCTTATGTATTTAACTTTTCAAACGAGCTCATAACCTATTGTAAAAACGACGTGTGGTTTTCCGGAAAATGTTCAAGGACAGCGGACGCGTTTGCCCGTTTAGCGAAAACACAACAATCGCGTCCGCCTGCTTTCAAATCTTTCGAAAAAATTTTTTAAAACCTAACACGATCGGTATTATACCTACGGGCGGTTACAGATGGGCTCACAATCAGTCAAAAAAAGCGGTCTCTTGGCTCGTGTGGATGGAGCATTCTTTAAATCGTCGTATCATTCACGCAGGACGCTCGCGCGAGTTTAAATTGCCTCAAAATTTATTAGTAGACGGCTACTACGAAACACCTGATTCAGCCCACGTGTTACAGTTTCACGGTTGCTATTGGCACGGGTGTTTGAGCTGTTTCACTGTAAACAGAGACCGTGTACAAGGCGACGGTGATACACTGAACGAGCGTCTCGAGAGAACAAACGCTATATCGCAGAGAATCCGCTCAAGCGGCTACACGTTAACCGAGATTTGGGAATGCGCGTATGACCGGATGATAAAAACAGATTTAGAGATGAGCGCTTTTGTGAGTGATCACCCTCTGGTTCGAGCGGAGCCTCTCAATCCTCGCGATGCTTTTTTCGGTGGTCGCACGGAAAACATGGTCACTCTGTACGACGTGAAAGACGGGGAGCAGATACGATATGTTGACGTTTGCTCTTTGTACCCATACATCTGCAAGTACGGCAAATATCCGGTGGGCCATCCAACGGTATACGTCGGCGACGAGTGCAGGGAGCTGACAGGTCCCGAAAATAATATCAGTCTTTCCCGCGTCGAGGGCCTTGTTAAATGTACAGTGCTTCCACCGCAAAATCTTTATCATCCGGTGCTGCCGGTGCGAATGCATCAGCGCCTGTTATTCGGGTTATGTCGTAGCTGCTGCGAAACAATGAACCAGGACGCGTGTCCTCATGAAGACCCCGCGGAGCGTGTGTTTAGCGGTACTTGGGTAGTGGATGAATTGCGAAAAGCTATTGCGTGCGGGTATAAAATATTAACCGTGAGCGAGATTTGGCAGTATAATATAACGCAGTACAACCGCGATACACAAAAGGGGGGCCTTTTCACCGGGTACATAAACACTTTTCTTAAAATCAAACAAGAGGCTAGCGGTTGGCCCGAGGGTTATGCAGATGACGAGGCTGCCCAAGAGCGTTATATAACTGCTTTTAAGACAGCCGAAGGGGTTCAGCTGGAGCGGGGTGCGGTAGCGAAAAACCCGGGGCTGCGCTCGGTAGCCAAACTTTGTCTTAACTCCTTTTGGGGTAAATTTGGACAACGCGAAAATTTACCGCAAACAGAAATAGTATCGACACGCGAAAAACTTATGGAGCTGCTAAATAGCCCCGAGCACGAGATCACTGGTATGCTACCTGTTAACAACCAGGTGCTGTATGTTAATTATACGAAAACCAGTGATGCTGTAATACCGTCTAATATAGCAAATACTGTCATAGCTGCATACACCACAGCCCAAGCCCGTTTAAAACTTTACACCTATGTCGAACCGCTGGGTAAGCGTGCTCTGTACTGCGACACCGATTCCGTTATTTATGTCACGAGAAAAGAGCCTGGAGAGTATGAACCGCCAACGGGTCAATTGCTAGGGGATTTAACCGACGAGCTAAGCTCCTACGGCGAGGGCAGTTACATTAAGTCTTTCATCTCAGGCGGCCCTAAATTTTATTCTTTCATAGTTAATACGCCGAGCGGCGCGGAAAGCGAGGTTTGCAAGGTTAAAGGCATAACGCTGAATTACGCAAACAGTTCGCTGATAAATTACGAATCAATACGGTCATTTATAATAGGTGAGAGAGAGAATCCTGTTGTACTACAGTTTGATTCAATACGTCGTACACCATTCCACCAGGTTGTCACACGACCCGAAAAGAAATCGTGCATGCCTCTGAGCGTCAAGCGAAGACGTGATGGCGAATACGGTTCGCTCCCTTACGGTTACAAATAGCCGTTTATAAAAACTCTCGCTTTAAACATTGTTAAGCAGTATTGTAAAATACCTATGTTATTACTGTAAAATATTTATACTGTTACAGGAAAATAAAAGCTCTATACATGTTTCAACTGCTCGAATTCTTTATATTATACCGCCCCGCAGGAAACGTGGTCATTCGTGCAGATGGATGTACGGTGGAAGCATCCCTGGACCTCAATGATCTGTGGTCCCACAGGCTGCGGTAAAACGTACTTTGTAAAAAAGTTTTTAAAGTTTATATCACGGATGAACAGTGAGCCATTCGAGAGAGTCATTTTCTATTACTCCGAGTGGCAGTCAGCGTACACGGAGTATGGTGAATCAATAGAGTTCCATGAGGGTCTACCTCAGAGTGGTGATTATGCTAACGACCCTCGCGCAAAACTTCTCATAATCGATGATTTGATGCGTGAGGCGTCTAACAACAATGTTGTGGACCTTTTCACCAAAGGCAGTCATCATAAAAATCTGAGCGTTATTTTTATTACCCAGAACTTATTCCATCAAGGACACGGTCAGCGAGATATCTCGCTGAATGCCAACTATATAGTGATTTTCAAAAATCCTCGTGATCGTGCTCAAATTCAGCATCTCGCGCGACAGGTGTATCCTGAAAACCCGCGTTTCCTACAGGAGGCGTACCACGACGCAACATCCAAGCCGCACGGTTATTTGCTACTCGATCTGAAACAATCGACGCCTGACAACTGTAGATTCCGTACCTGTATTTTTCCCGACGACCCCCATCATTTTGTCTACGTGCCGCGGAAAAAGTTTAAAAGCGGATGCAATGCTGGTGAATTACCAGTTCAGCGCATGTAATGGCGCCCAAAGGGTTATCGTACTGTGATAAATGCATGATCGTTTTGAGCGCACTTCAGCGAGCTAACAAGATAACGCAAAGACCCAGCACCTGCACAAACACCTCCCACCCTTATTATTGTATTGGTCTATGCGTGTGGTATATTCTTAAAGGCACTGCTACCCCCCATCCCTATAGGTCAAAAAAATCGGCTAAAAGGGGCGATACGTCGAGAGGTTAGACAGTTTGACATGCGTAATGGAGCGAAACGGTGCACCACTCTGCAAAAAGCACGTGACGATACTACGGGCTCTTCAGTATCTCAATAAAGAGCAACGCGAGGCTGTCCTGCGTAAAGCGGATCCGAGCATCATCCGCTGTATCTGCGAGTGTGCCTTGAACGTTCTTTGCGGTAACGTTCCTTTGAAGGCTGATCAGCGAAAAAAGCTACGACGACACGCCCCCGCTCTCCGTCGTTTAGCCGTGAAAAAAGGTTGTTGGAAGAGTAAAAAACGCTTTGTTATCCAGAGCGGCGGGTTTCTACCGCTCCTACTAGCACCGATACTAGGCACTGTTCTATCGAGCCTGATTGGTGGACGGGGATGATGGAGCACGCGAGAAAAATGGTTCTTATCCCTGAGGAGCATGCGACACAGCTGGGCATGCAAAATCAGAGACAGCCAACGGCCGGCTGGAACGCCTCGGCACAACCGCCACAATCTACTGATACCGTATTATCCAGACTGGACGCGGAGATGAATGAAATTTTGAACTCTAATGCCTACAAGAATGAGAGGGAAAAATGGACAGCGTACCTGGTTGTGCTACAGCGTTATCTCCATTTTTCTGATGACGAGAGAGCTCGACAGCACAGCGATCTTATGAAGAACGACCATACAACGGCGTCTAATTATGATAAAAGTGAAAAAGGAGAAACTCGTAACGGTATGAACGACTCCGTCATAATTGAAAGCATACCAGCCAAATATCGCACTAAAGCGAAGTTACTGCTCCGTCGTTTACATGACGCGCCACGCAGCAATTTTTCTTGGGATTCCGGAGGAGTCGTATCGATTGAGGGTAGCCCGATTCAGGGCTCGAATATCGTTGATCTTGTGAACGACGCCATGAGAGCTAGAAAAATATCTAAACCGGCGGGGCGTGGTGCTTTCGCTAAATTTCTGAGAGCAATACAGACACCGCGGGAGTTCATCGGTAATGACGCCTTGTGGCAGGAGACAAGGGCCAATTCAACGCTACGACCGTCGCAGCTCGAGGAGAGCAGCAACAGCAGTACAAACAGCGACAGTACAGGTGCGACGAGTCAGTCACCGTTCTTCAGTGGCCGTGATAGCAAATCAGATAACGCAGGGCAGAGCGGCAACGGCTATCCTAATAAACATCATAAGAAAAGACATGTAATCTGGGCTAACCTCAAATTATAAATATGAAAACGCTGGAAAAAGTGTATTTTAATCCATCCCATGAAGCATCGTTTTCAGGTGCTACTAAACTGCTACGTCTGGCACGTCAGAAAAAAGTATCCAGAACGAAGACGCTGCAGTGGCTTGAGGGGCAGGATGCTTACACGAAACACAGACCCGTGCGACAGCACTTCCCGCGACGTTTTTATAACGTACGGAACATTGATGACTTTTGGGAAGCTGATCTGGTAGATCTTCGCTCAATTAAAGATTATAACGATGGTTATGTTTATCTACTTGTCGTGATAGACACTCTCAATAAATACGCATGGGTTCAGCCTCTACGCGACAAATCTGCCACATCCGTGGCTAAAGCGTTTAACCTCGTCTTGTCTAAGAAAAATAGCAACGGTCGATCGCCCGTTTATCTGCAGACGGATAGGGGTAAAGAATTCGTCGGTGCTGCGTTTCAGGATTTCTTAAAGAAAAAAGGCATACAGTTTCGCATTGCGAGAAACCCCGATATCAAAGCGGCTATTGTCGAGAGATTCAATAGAACGCTGAAGGAGAGAATGTGGCGCTATTTCACGTATTCCCGGCAAAAACGCTACCTCGACGTTCTACAGAGCATTGTTTCAGCATACAACAACTCTACGCATAGCGCTATAAAAATGACGCCCGGCTCTGTGACGCTTGCTACAGCCGCTAGGGCTCGGAATAACTTGATACAGCGATACAAAAGGCCAGAGCGTTGTCTCCCTAAATATAAGGTGGGTGACATTGTGCGTATCAGTAGCGCGAAGGCGGCCTTTGCAAAAGGTTACGAAGGTGGTTGGAGCAGTGAGTTATTCAAGATTCACCGTGTGTCGTCCGGTATTTGTCCTGTGGTATACTTCCTGCACGATCTCCACGACGAGGATATTGACGGTGTATTTTATGAACCCGAGCTATCGAGGGTGCAAACAAAACAGGTTAAACAGAGGGCGTTAAAATGAAAGACGAGTTTTACATGGTTTTACCTAGCAATAGTAGTATGGATTATTATCCCGATAATGTAACAACGCGGTATACCACACATCTACCGCAGCGTATGTCTCTTCACGGTAGCTGGGCTGTTTCATTAGCCGAGATCCATATACCCGCAACCATTTTACACGTGCCTACCGATGGCAAG
Source organism: Venturia canescens (assembly GCF_019457755.1). Taxonomy (NCBI): domain Eukaryota; kingdom Metazoa; phylum Arthropoda; class Insecta; order Hymenoptera; family Ichneumonidae; genus Venturia; species Venturia canescens. The sequence goes on along the minus strand of NC_057422.1, from coordinate 26,320,352 downwards.
CGAAACTTCCTGAATATGATAACGGAACAGGCGGCTGGTATCTCAATGAGGTACGTACCTACCGAGGGTAGGCGAAACATCCTGAGTGTGACAACGAGGCAACCGGCTGGTACCCTGGTGAAGTACGTACCTATCAAGAGCGAGTTGGAGGCCGGTGCTTCAAAGGCGTCTGCTTTTAAGGAAGATAACGCCTGTGTGCCGCCCGGCGTATACCATAGCATAGGGACATTGCTCGAGGCTATTAACGAAATACCTTATGTCACGGGCCATTTGAAATTCAAGCACGCCCGCAACGGGTATGTGACGGTGAAGCGTGTCTGCGAATCCTGTAAGAGCCTGGAGCACACCTTTTTTTTCTCCGACGCACTGAGCAAGGTTTTAGGGTTCGCCGAAACAGGAGGCGTAGTAGTGCCCCGTGAAGGATACACTGCTCAGAGGCCTGCCAATTTAGCCAACGGAGCGCCCAACATGATGTACGTTTATACCGATATCTGTGAGCCCTATATTACCGGCGATGTTCGCACACCATTGCTGCGCGTTGTACCTGTTGCTATCGCCGATGCCCATAATTACGGGTCTGTGAGGATAAGAAGCTTCTCGCCACCGCGTTATATTCCCTTACTACATACTAGTTTTCAAACAATAACCATTGATATAAGGGATGAGTTTGGCGAACCAATACCATTCGAGCACGGGACACTGACGGTGACGCTACAGTTCAAGCGTATAGATTGACCTGGGTGTATCTACAATGGATTACTATGATGAGTACTTCAGCGTGCAGACGGGGAGTGGGGGTCGAACAGGCTATGGTGGTATCAGCCACGTGTATATCGGCTCACCAAACCAGCGAGGTCATGGCATTGGAAGTTTTTTAGGGGGTCTCTTTCGACGTATCATACCTCTCTTGAAACAGGGGGCTCGGACTGTTGGTAAAGAGGCGCTTCGCTCGGGGGTTAACATGGCCTCTGATGTCGTTAACTCCGGCATACAACCGAGAGAAGCGTTTCAAACGCGCCTGCGTGAATCAGGCCAAAACCTGAGGCGTAAAGCTGAGGAAAAAATTACATCGCTCATGAAGGGCTCCGGCTATAAAGGCAGCAAGATTAATAAACTGATGCATTCTGCTGCGGGGAGCGTATCACGACGCAGCTCTGTGAAAAGAAAGGCAGTGAAATCGCGAAAACGTTCAAGCGGCGGTGGCGCGAGAACGAGGTGTGTTAAGAAGAGGAAGAAGGCTGTGAGAGGTAGAAAATCATCGGCTAAACCGCGCGTCACGAGACGTAACAAGAAGCCAAGAACGGTGACGGATATTTTTGCTTAAACAGCGCTTTGAAAAATGGCGTTCCTACACGCGCACTCGTGCGAGTGTCTTAAGTCGGAGCTTGAATTATTTTCATTACCGCCAACCCAGACAACGATCGAGGGGACACACTCTGTATACTACAAACCAATCTCATCGTTGACGGATGATTCACCGATAGAATTTGTCGTCCCAGGCCAGGGGGATGAGTACATTGATCTCGCGCATACAATGCTAAGTATACGCGTTAAGATAGATGCTCCAGATTATAAAAAGACAGGGGGGCTAGAGGGCGTATCACCCGATGTAGGACCTGTCAATAATCTCCTACACTCAATGTTCAGTCAGATCGATGTATTTTTGAATCAAAAACTTGTGTCTCCTCCTAACAACGCTTATGCTTATAGAGCTTATATTGAAACTCTATTGAACTACGCATACGCCGCGAAGACATCGCATCTTACAAGTGCTTTATGGTATAGTGATACAGAGGGAGCAATGGATGATAAGGGTGATGGTAACAAAGGACTTGTAGAGAGACGGGATGCATTAGGCAAGGATAGAACGATCGATCTTCTTGGACATTTGCATTGCGATATCTTCAATCAGGAAAGGTTTTTGCTGAACGGTGTTGAGATGCGTTTGCGCCTTGTGCAGAACAATAGCGCTTTCTGTCTCATGACTGATTTGAAAAACTGTAAAATCCGCATTACAGAAGCATCGCTAATCGTGCGACGCGTTAAGATAGCCACTGGTATACTCCTGTCTCATGCGAGAGCTCTGTCTAAATCTACAGCAAAATATCCGCTGACACGCGTCGAGGTTAAAGCTATATCAATGCATGCCGGAATACATGGCGATACTCTTGATAACGTCATACTGGGCCAGCTACCAAAACGTATAATAATTGGATTTGTCGATAATAAGGCTTTCAACGGTGATTACGGAAAAAATCCGTTCAATTTTCACCACTACTCGATCAATTATCTTTCTTTATATGTAGACGGCCAGCAGATACCATCAAAACCTCTGCAGACAGACTTCACAGATAGTAATATGTATGTGGATGCATATCATACGTTATTTTCTGGCTCGGGTATTCACTTTCTCAACGATGGTAATTGTATCTCGCGTTTGAGCTACCCATACGGTCATTGTCTTTTCGCGTTTGATCTGACACCCGATCTCTCTGCTAATAGCAGCACCCACTGGAACCTGGTGAGGCATGGCAGCGTGCGGATAGAAGTACGCTTCGCAGGGTCTTTACCTACAACGATTAACTGTATTGTGTACGCTGAATATGATAATGTGCTTGAGATTGACTCATCTAGACAGGTCATCGTAGATTTCAGCGGTTGATGAGCGAGAGAGAAGCACCCTCAGTTTTCACTGAGCATTCAAAGAGCGACGGTCAAATAAAAAGACGGCATCATGTATATTGTTATTGATGTGCAGGGCGTGAGAGATAGAGATAACCAGTTTATACCTAAAGAAGTAGCCGTCGTATCGGTAAAAACTGAAGACTATGGCCACTGGATTGTAAAGCCGCCCTATACGGGCGATAACTTGCCAGCCTTTGTAAAGCGTCAAAATATGTGGCTATGTGATAATGTTCATGGTATAGAATGGTCTAAAGGTGATACATCGCTACAAGCGCTGGAGACAAATCTGAAAAGGATTGCGGGCCATGCGACACGGATTTTCACGCGTGGCTCTGACAAATCATCGTATCTGGCGCAGCTCACGGGCTATTTTATTATAAATTTAGAAGATGATGAAGAGGCTCCTTCATTACGTCAGCTACCTCGAAGCGACGCATGCTGTATACACCACTGCGTCGCAAATCACAGACAGGCCTACAGATGCGCCCTGAACAACGCTATGAGAATCAAGGCCTGGCTCTGTCAAAGTGAGAGGATTACCTCCTTATGGGAGTATAGGACTACCACGTCGTGGAGCATTGGTATGTCCGAGACCAGGACCGAAGAGGAAAAAGAACCCTCGAATCATGAACAGTCTTCAGATCTTACAATCTCTCGAAAACATAAAGGAGCATGCTATAGGCGTCTACCCAGCCGATCGTATCCCGAGGGTGTGGACGAAACCGACGGCATTCGTGGTTAACACCGATGGATACAAACGCCCGGGAGCCCACTGGGTCGCCATGTACGTCGATCGAAATGGACACGGGTGGTTCTTCGACAGTTACGGGCTACCACCAATCATCCCACAGCATCTCGCGCGTCTCCGAAGAAACTGTCGACTCTTCCGCTGCAACACGGTTCAGCTCCAAGGCCCTAACTCGCAGTGCTGTGGACAGTATTGTGTTATGTTTCTTCATTATATGGCTACTGGTCTCGGTATTCAGCGATTTAGAGATGTTTTTTCGCATGATCTGCAGCGAAACGATAAAATAGTTCATGAGTATTATAATGCGTATAGCAGCAAGGGTGGTAAATCTAAGGGTATGGTTTCCGATACAGATGACTGTATCGGCAGGGGGTATAGGATTAAGCATTTACATTGTATACAACACTGCTGCTCTCGTTCTCGGTAATTACATGATAATAAAATTTTAACAAGAATCACACGAGCTGTTTTAAAATCCTGTGTCTGTCTCCTATCCCGTTTCTTTCGGCGAAAATTGTACGAGTGGTGACGCGGGTCGGATGTCAGATTTCGCTGACGATCAGCACTGTTGTCTCTAATGCAGCTGCAGAGCGTTCAACGCTCATCGTCAGTCGACGCTCAAGGCTTGAGACTTTACGTCGTTCGGGAGGTATCATGAACATCGTCGTTGATATACAAGGCCTGAAGGATAAATATAATAACTTCGTGCCTAAAGAAATAGCCGTGGTCTCTGTGAAAACATCTTACCTGGCACACTGGGTCATATCACCGCCTCACGCTTATAGCGCCCTGCCTCCTAGTGTGAAACGACAAAACACGTGGTTAAAGTGCAATCATCACGGTATAGACTGGTCCGAGGGTGAAACACCTTTACGTGCGGTCGAAGCGGCTTTAAAGCAAATCGCGGTACAATCCGATCGCCTGTTTACAAGAGGATCTGATGCAGCCGCATATTTGACACAGCTAACAGACTGCTTCGTTATAAATCTAGAGGAGAACGAAGAACCACCGTCTCGTAACCTCCCTGAGAGCAGCACTTTTTGCGTATTTCACGGCTTACTGCACAAAAATACCTCGTTCAAGTGTGCTCTCAACGGCGCTGTGAGATTGAAAAAATGGCTTTCTCATAACGATCGCTCCATCGCCTTGTGGGAGTACAGAACCACCACATCCTGGACTGCTGGTTTATTAACGGTGAAGCAGCGGGAAGAGGGAAAAGCAGCCGGTATCAAAAAATCACCCTCGTAAAGACGCGCATTGCCGCTGATCTCATCCTCGCATTTCGTCATCTTATAAACGCTGACTTATGCTGGCGGCTGTCAGGGGCATGGTAAACCAATACATCAGCCAAGACATTGGCTGATTTCTCCCACCACTACCCCCTGCGACAATGGCGGGAGATGCTGCACCAAAAGATTGTTGTCAGCTCTTTTCTGCGCTCAAGGTAGGGATATGGATCTGTCGAACAGGAGGTTTAAATCGTTCGAGTTCTCTGATGAGCCGACAGTACTCCCGAGTCGTCGCATAAGTAAACGCCGTGAATTGAAAGCACTCTTAGATATCTTTTTGCACGATATTGCAACGCTTAAAGCAAGAATACGCGACATATCAGAACTCCACGCTTTAACAGTGGCCGTAAAAAAACTCGATCTGAACAATGGATTTCTCGCTCGTCAATCAAACAGGCCTTTTGGAGTCCGTCTACCCCGTCAAAAAACTGGCCGATCTTGAACTAGCCAAAGATTACCGCATCACATGTATTCGGTTCGTCGAAACGAGATGGGGCAAACGAATCGTCATGGACGTGGACAACTCGTTTACATGCTTCCTACCGTTAAGATTCGTGAAAGTTTTCGAAGATAAGAACGTTTTATTCCAGCAGATGTGCGCTGCAGCCTCAAACAATAAATTAATCATGGTGTACCACGGCACGGAATACAACAGACTGGAGTTCAAACCTGCTGAAGAATGATCATAAACAGGTATGAGGCAAAAACTTATTTATCATAAATCTGAACACTCCCAAATGTACACGAGCCTCTCTCTCACATTATGGTATCTCCGTCACCCTCGTTACAGAATCGTCCGACCATCTAAGCAGCACACCTCACAAGCCGCCGCTCCATGGTCATCGGTCCCGTCGTGAAATCGGCCGAAAACCAAAAAATATCCACAAAAAATACCCCCTACTACTATATGTATTGCGAATTATGCACCATATTATAACCAGAATTGTAAAATTAATAAGAGCTGAAATATATATATATGTACGGAGAAAAAATAAAAAAAGGTGGTGCACTATGGTGACACGCTCATCCACGCTCCGCACACCCGCAAACCTCTCACCCACAACGCCGGCCGCTCGGCCTAGTGGGGGAAAGGAGTGGGGATAGGAGTGGGGATAGGAGTGGGGGTCGCCATAGTGCACCACCTACTACTTATAATGATCATGTCAATACGGATAAGACTTATGCAAGTTTTAAAAAAATGTGTGTCAAGTGTTGGAAATCGGACAAGTATGGATTCATCACGATTGACAAGGACAGTGAATTGAATGCTGGAAGATATAGAAGGGGATTTGATTCTTTCCTCACTGTCGATGATGATGATGATGATGATAAATAATTGTTCCCCTGGATTTTACAAGACAGTCTAAAGTCTGACTTACTCGTGTCAACATGAAGCGCAAAGTACTTTTAAAGGAGACGGCTGTATTGAGTGAACTTGCCAAGGCGAGTGATGCAATCAGACGAAAACATCGAATGTTGAAAAGTGGACGTGATAGTGCTCAGCAGAAAATTCAAGATGTGTTTAAACCGATTGTTGAACCATTAGAAGAACTAGTTTCATATACGAAAAAACCTAAAATTAAGAATGAACGTGTAAATGTTAAAAAGGAGGAAGAGGAGGAGGAGGAGAAGGAGAAAGAGTCTCCAAATTTTGGAGAAAATAGCATGAAGCAAGATATTTCTTTCAAAGATGATATTTGGCATGATGCAATTACTGATGAGAATGTCGGTGTACCCTTAACTAAAAATAGCGATAATGATATTCATGAAGATAATAATGATGATGATGAGGACGATGATAATTTAGAATCATCTGGAGATGTTGATAATTTGATTCGTGAATATCTGGGCCTACTGCGTAGTAATAACAAAACAAGATTAGATGGCGTGTATGGAGTACGAAATCTCGCTCAAAACAGATTAATAATTGGTGATTCACCAATTCATTTCGAACTCGATCATATAGTGGTTGGAGATGAAAAGTATCCCAAAAGTATTGGCTTGGTGGAACTGTTGTTTAAAAAAGAGCCCGAACTCAAATATGTAACACCAAATGACTTGGAGAAATATCAGAAAATTGTCATCACAACGAATGCTCATAAAAAATTTTATAAACGCACGGGTGCGGTACGTCAGGATAAAAATAGTAAATTTAAAAATTATATATCCCAAATGCTCGGTAGCAACGATAAGAAAGGTGGTGCTCTGCCTCAGTATAAGGTAGCACGAAAGCATACCTCTGTCGACTATGTTCATTGGGATGATCCAAATGAGTTGGTAGATCGTCTTCGCTTATTGCTCGCATCGCAAGCTGCTGGAAATTCATCACATTCGAATGAAATTATATCGATTATCGAGGAGTTGCGTGAAGCTGAAATCATTTATTAACATGTGATGGCTTGCTTTCATCCACATTCCCAACATGAGCGTCGATGTGTTTGGATGAAAGTTGAGTAGACGTGGTGCAGGTCCTCCGGGTAAACCAGGTGCTGGATTCAAAATTACATCGGACGGTCATTACGACTTGGAACAAAAACGACTGAGCAACGTTGGCGAGCCAGTAAATGCTCGAGATGTTGTAACACTCGGTGCATTCAGCAAACACATTCATTCTATAACTCATAGTGTGACTCATACAACGAATCAAAAGTGTGAATCGAATGTGGCTGCTGCAGAAAAGCGTGTGAGAACCGAGCTCGCCCATCTCCGTGAAAAAATTGATAATATAAAGAGAGAAATCTCAGAACTTCATGATGATATGAAGTTTTTACGAGATCATCTAATGATAAGTCAGTGAAAAATCCTCCAGACTCTTATCTTCTGCAATTGATGAGGACCGTGGGGGAGAAGAAAAAATGAGTGAAAAGAAGCTTGCGGTGGTTGAAGAACTGCATAAGCCAGCTCGGCGGAATTATCCACATCGACATGTGGATATACGTGGCCTGGATGAGACTTGGCAAGCTGATCTTGTAGATATGTCTGCATATGCACAACACAACTCCAACCATAAATTTCTCCTCACCGTCATCGATATATTCTCCAAATTCGCCTGCGCCGCACCGTTGAAGAGTAAAAGTGGAAAAGATGTGAGTGCTGCAATGGAGACGATTCTCAGCAAAGGACGCATACCGAAAAATCTTCACGTCGATCGAGGAAAAGAATTTTATAATATGAACTTTAAGGCTTTGATGAAAAAGTATAATATACACTTGTATTCTACATTTAGTAATTTGAAAGCATCAATTTGTGAGCGCTTCAATCGTACACTCAAGAATAAAATGTGGATTCAATTTAGTTTTCGCGGAAGCTGGAAATGGATTGATATTCTCGAAACCTTAATTGAGAAATATAATGCTACACAGCATCATACGATAAAGATGAAACCGAAAGATGTGAACGCTGCGAATGAGGCGCAACTATTGCATAACGTATATAATAGAACTGTGGATGGGGAGAAACCAGCAAAATTCAAAATTGGCGATAAAGTACGCATAAGTAAATTTAAGAATGTATTTGAGAAAGGTTATACGCCAAATTGGACAACGGAAATTTTTACAATATATCGAGTGAGAAAAACTAATCCAGTTACTTATAATATAAAGGATTATCAAGAGGAGCCCATCGCAGGTGGTTTCTACGAGCATGAGCTGCTTCGAACAAAAAATCCCGACACGTATCTAATTGAAAAAGTGTTGAAGAAGCGTGGCAGTCAGTTGTTTGTAAAGTGGCTAGGTTTCGATAAAGCACACAATAGTTGGATAAGTAAAAATGATTTGTAAGCAATAAAGATAAAAAAATTTCAAATTCTGATTTATTTTTACGACCCTTTCCCAATCAAGTTCTCCGCTCGAAGAGCAGATTGAAGGAAAAAAGAATGATAGTTTCACAAAAAAATTTATTTAACATCAATTATAAAATATATATATTGCAAATGTACAAATTTTTTAGGAGGAAAGTCCTCCATTACAGAATTTTTATTACAGATCAAATGTATAAATGTTGAGAACAAGTTTCCACTCTCACAATTTTTCGCATTCAATATACAAATATATTCTCTCAATCTTTAACACTCATGAGCACACATTCGTATGATCTATGACTCCATAGCTTCTGGAAATTCGGGAATACTGTAATGGCCCCATGGCAACGTGTCTACCGTTCCAGGTATGACATACCGCTTGTCATCGTGTGGACTTAGAGCAATTTTTGTCTCTGTGATAGTATAGACATTGTGTAATGTCGAGCGAATTGAAGATTGAGAACGTTTCATCTCGATCTGCTGATTAAGGCATGTCACGTAATCCTCAAATCTTATGGTTCTCGCAACAACATTACTTTTTACTCCTTTTGCTTTTTTAACATCGTTCTTACCTTCAACTCGCGTCGCATACATCTTCGATCTAAGTCCAACGAATTCAGTCATTATGGCTCCGTTGTTTTCATCTTTCATGAGACCCGGGACCTTTTTGTTGACTAGCGGTATACCATAGATGTTGTCATGGGGATAGTCACTAGTGTCATATTTGTCGAGATTACATTTCATGTCCTCGTACACATCTTCACATTCAATATGGTAAATTAAACTATCAGTATCCGTATACATGACTTTACATTTATTTTGATACATCGGCATCATGAACTCGTGGTGGAATTCATATAAACAAGTTTTTGAAATGTCTAAAATAGACATGCCAACATATATCGGTTTGTTAAACATGACTTGGAGATTTCGCAACTCTACAGCGATTAAATTTTCCGCAAAAATACTTCGACTGTGAAAGTTAGGTTTAGCAATCATAGCTTCTGCTCCGTATCGACCTGCCCATTGCGTTAATAGTTTAACTTGGACGTGACTACGAACATCCTCCATGGTTTTTCCAAACACAGCATTATTCATTAATTTGAATAGATTTTTTTCAAAATCATTTTTCGCACGTGTACGAAATTGTGTATTCAAATCAATGTATGTTTTGAGCCAGGAAGATTGCTTAAACTTCAAGACTCTGTGGATTTTCGTGATTTTCAAACCATGTTTCAAACACTGCTGCAATGCACGATAGTGTATGACATATCGTTTTATCGCATTCACCGTTGCAAGAAGCTTCTCTTGCTTCGAGCCCGGAGGTTTATCATGCGTTGGACAAAATGGCAAATCACTATGTGCATTGTGCAAGTGTTTTGGATATTCCAGATCAACTTCAAGTATATAACCAATTTCAGAGTCTGATGGCAGAGATTCAACGTTGAAGTTTGCAAGATCTTCAATCCATTCGAAATCTGCATAAGGCAATGGTTGACTCATTGACCATCCATGCAAATTGTTCACATCAAAATACATCAAGTATGACGATGGAATAGATGGATCATATGAGTTCATGTACTTGTTATTGGCACGGGCATGTCTTTTGGAGAATTGACTAAGAGCACCTCGAATACCTCTCTCCACGAACAATACCATATCAATGTCTGTGAGCAATTCAAACTTTACTTTGGTATATTTCATCATGGCATCCCAGGTATATCCGGGGAGAGTGTAGTAAAACGCAGGGTCAAGACCATAACTTTTTAGACAAGTATCGCGGAAATTCTCAAAGATATCGCCTAATAGTAATACGTCAGTCTTCAAGTATAAATCGCTGTATTCACCGAGCGTTCGCGTTGAAAATCGTTCCCACACATTTTTCGCATTTGCATACTCCTTTTCGGAAACTGTTGAATCAGTTAAAGAGCTGTAAAATGCTTCTCGCGGTGGAAGCTCCGTTTCATCCAACTTTTCCAAACTATCAATGTACTCGTATGGAAAGACACCTTTTCGTGTTAATAAATGAAAATGGTCTAAATCTTGAAATTGTGATTTTAAAGTTAAGAGTTTGTCCGCAGTTAAAAATGAAGCTAGTTTATCGAGACTTGTATTGAGAAATCTGAAAGAGTCGATGAAACGTAATTTTATATTTTTCCGCGTGTCTTTAGATGTTTGAACCGTTTTCGAGAAAGAGATGTACTTTTCTTTTGTTATTGGGAGCAAATCGATTTTTCCCGCGAACGCAGTTGCTACTTCTTTAATTATAAAATGTGCATCATAACCGGATAAATTGTGGAAAACTATTGGCATGAAAAACGAATTCTGATAGTTTAAATTACAATTTGAATGAGCCGGACCTCTGAATTGGGCTGTCAGATGGCAATGATCGCGAACACGCTCATCACCCTCGACAAAAGGCTTCTCACAAATATGACATTCTTTTTCTTCCCGAAATTTCCTCCACTCTTACGAAGACAATTCTTTCATTGGAACGTTCGTAAGAAGAATCTCTTCTACCCGCAAAGCTAATTGCTTAAGTTCTTCTACGAACCATTCCACACAATCCTCACCTCTTCGTTCGTGGTATCCCGACAGCGAATCATCGTAGGAGCACTTGACATAATATCCAACGCTGAAGACACGATGATGTTGGCTCTTATTTTTCTTCCTCTCATCAGCGTTGGTCTTCTCCAGGATACATTCGAGGTCGGCATATACCACGAACGGGAGACGCCCCTTACGATTGGCGTTCGTGAATTCCAGCCATTTGTCGTTTTCGCCCGGTAGTCGAACAGCACAGTCGTTGAGTACGCCGCAATCAACCTCATGAGACTGTAGCTTTTCGATGGTTGAAAAGTAATGCAGGCATCTGTAACAATAAAATAAATTTCAAATTTTTAAAAACGTTTCATCATTATCGCAACGAATGAAATTTTTACAGTTGTATATTAATTTACTTACCGATCACAGATATATTTCTTGTGCCCACCAGTATTAAGTTGAGAGTTGACTAGTCGGGATAAATTCTTGATCCACGCAAAGTGTCCAATTCCACATCCCGACACGTCTTCAATGTACAGCAAGTTGATGTGGCGCTCTTTTTTCTCTTTGCTCACGCGGACTGGTAAAATGACTTCCTTGTTCTCGCTATAGACGTTGATTGAGAGATTATTCATCTTTTCCAATCTCCCAATCTGGTCCAACGTCATAGGGAAGTTGATGCCTCGGAAGTCGAATATCGTTGAATAATACGGGTAAGAAGATGTGCGATCGCTGTATCGGTCTACCGGATGAAGAGCAGCAGTCATTGCCCATCCAAAACACGCATTATCCGTCGATTTCACATTCACCACCGCTCTTTTCAACTGTATCCATTTTACTAATGAAACGTGACATCCTGCACGTAAGGCATTATACTTGTTGATGTTCACTGTTAGATTGGTTATGGATGTCAAGGTCCAGCCGCTGTCACTCTCTTGGAACTCCTCGAGCGATTTTAGAGTCGGCTCCACGACTCGCTTCTGATACCACTCACTCAGGTCCGATGTTGTGAAAAGTTCAACATTTCCCGTGTTGACACTTTTATTCGCCCGCTTATCGCCCACGGTAAACTCTCCGTTAAACGAAGTGTTCACTTTGATGCTATTGTGTTTACGAATATGAGCCTGCACTTGTTCTTCAACAAGCTCATACGCATCCAATAGAAACTTTCGTGGGTCGATATGATCACGATTAATCACAGCGCCAGTTGACAAGCGATTCTCAAATGCGCTGTCAATTTCGCGCCATGTTAATCCGTGATCATTTAATCCTCCGCCCCAATGTATGAAGCGTTGACGTGTTGCCTGCTTCAAACATTCGAGACGCAAGATTTGCGAAGTGACTGAGTGGTGATATCCCAAGCGTGGTCGTTTCGATCGGACTTGCTCCTCCATCGATTCGATGAGGGTATCACACTGGTGTTCCCACACCAGGAATTGCTCCAACGTCCGCAGGAGAGTTGCTTCCATACGCAGCAATTGCTCGGTAGCAATGTCGACGGTGAGAGACATGATGCGCTGAACGGAATTTGACTCGTAACTGTTACGTCGTCTCGACAGAATCTGGACCTTCCTCAAAATTGTTTCCTTTTATATACGCGTTTTTTCGGTTCTGAGGTGGGGATGAGTAGGAGGGAGGAAAAATCTTGACTTTTCTGGAAACTCGAATTCTTATGTGATTCCCAGGATCTAATCGAGGAAGTGCGGTTGACTTCAAAAAATCCCTTCTTACGCTTTTTGAGAAATGTGCATCTCTGTAAAGATTTCTAGTCCAATCTGAAAATTTTTTTTCTCGGAAAAACATTTTTCTTGACAACTTTCAAGCTAAACAATGGGTGGGAAGGCAGGCGCATTTCCCAGAGAAATCTCATTGCCATCTCAGGAATGTAGCACAGGACACATAAATCTCGCATTAGGGGTCTCCTTCGTCACGGATACCAATAATTGAGAACACTTTTCGTCTCAACTGACTTTTCTATGCAGGAAACATAATTCTGTTATTGGGCATTAGCGAATTCTTTTTTCCTCGAATATACTTTTGTCTATGCAATGCCGCAAGCAGGACCACTGCATCCCCCCTCCACTTCCTCACTACCCTGAGGACCTTCACACAGCCCCCGCAACGCACTCCCCCTGAAATCTCTGAGTTAAAACTAGTTTTTGAAAAAAGAAATCTCGTCGAAACTTGTACCACCTCAGGAATACAAAAGATGCAACACAGGACACATAAATTTGTCGAGGGAGGAGCATTTTGAAAAAAGAAATCGCCATCTCAGGAATGTAACACAGGACACATAAATCTGTCATTGAGAGCAAATACTTCCAGTCTGATGCAAACTTTCATTTTTTCTCAGAAAAAAACAATATATTCCTCTAAGCAAAAATTGGGGGAGGGGCAGTTTGAAAAAGAAATCTTGTCGGAACTTGCGCCACAATACAAAATACGTAACACCGGACACATAAATTTGTCATTAGTGTGACATGTAAACATCTTTCGTCACGGAGTCCGATAATTAAGATCATCTTCGGCAAGTGTAATTTTTTGAAGGAATATTTCCTGGTTTGTGAGGATGGAATCGTGGATAATTGCATGGCCGGGTGAAAGAAAAAAGAATGAAGGCGAAGCTGTAGATTTCCGTGCAAAAATCAGTCAAAAATATCACAGTTTTATTCAGATCGAAGAGTTCACAATCGAAGTATCTCGAAGAGTCCACAGATGGCCAATATGGCGGAGAGGTGTTCGAAGAGAGCCGTTACGAGTTCGGTTCCGATAGTGAAGGAGAACTTTAGATAATGCCGGAAAACAATTAAAGTGAACGGTTTAATTCCACGGGCGTAAATCGCGAGACTAAAACGCGCACTCAATTCAATTAGAAAACGAATGATTGAAGATTGGGAAGTAGAGCTAATTAAGAAGCACGTGGTGTCTTGCACAACGTACCAAACCGAAGAGGAGAGATTTCGTAATGAAATTAGCCGAAGAAATTCAATAATAATTTCCCGAATATTGTCCCAGAGTGCCACGGTTGTAAGGCGCAACACTCCCGATGAAAGAGAAGGTAGAAGAGTAAAAAATTATGAAGCGAGCCGATGATTAGTCCGAAGTGCGAGGATCACAATCGATGCGTCGCGTACCGAGATCCGTGGAAGAAGGGCTTAGAAAAACGCCGGTGAGCTACCGGCAAGTATAGCACGAAGGAGGGGAGCGCGCGCAGAGAGCACGGCACTGCCGAGCTCAAGCGAGAGACCAACCGTGCACTGAGGGCCCCACGCGAGAGAACGGCGAACCATGCCCTTTTCTGAACAGCAAGAGCACTTTAAAAAGAAAATTCCGTTCAATCTGATATACCAGAAACATAAATCAGTCATTGGAGGATATGGTGTAAAAAAATCTTTTGTCTCTTCAAAGTGCCGCCGCACCCCCGCTGTGCGAGAACCTTCCCCTCCACATGCCGTGCAGCCCCGCAACGGTCCCCGCGCTCCCCCGTCCCCGCTCCCCGCTGAGAGCCCCGTGGGTTAGAACTGGTATAGCCTTACTACTTTCTTTTTCCACATTTTTCGTGATATGATCAGGAAACAAGGGACCATCAATGTACTTGTCCCAACCTTTTTTCCCTAGGGGAATTTTTGATATTCTGTATCAGATCTTTTTTCTCAAAAGTTCGGTAATCTTGTTTTTCGGATTACATTAAGCTGAGCTAACCATGCACAATCACGCTGGGTTAAAAAAGAAATAAAAACTATATACTCTACGTTCAGAAAATTGAAAATTTTATAGAACCAATCTTTTAATTATTCACTTTGCTTTTAAATACTCACATACGATAGAAAAGTACTCGTCACATCCATATATTCTTGTATGTCCTTACTTATTTGTTTTGCAAAATTAAGAAAAATAATTGACTATTGTAGGCAAGATAAAGTTGTAATAGTAAAAAATTCTCTTTTATCTCATGTAACTTGCTGTTTATGAACTCAAGAACAAATATCAACAGAGTGCGGAATGCGAAATTGAAACATTGGTCGATTTATCGAGGAATACTATGTCATGTATGCTAGAATAAATTGAATTTTTTCAAATAATCTCTTTCTTATTGTTTTCAAATAATAAATCGAAAGCCGTATTTTGACAAATAATTATAGTCAACAATTTGGGTGGAGGTCGAAACAGCGAACGATCAAAATAGCGAACAGGCATTCTGTATATCTATATATGCACATATATAGCTATGCACACATATATACCCTAGATATTTGTTTCGTGTGTCCAATGCTTGAAATTCAATTGAAAACTCTTATTAACGTTGAAAATACCGCGATAATCAGTATATTAGTGGATAAATCATTCACTAATACTGCCGGGTTTTAATGTATTTGAATATTTTTCACGGTTGAAAATAATTTTCATTGCGAAATTTGATAATTTTTGTTTACATTTTTCGTGGTATAATGCGAAAACGGGCGATCATCAATGTACTCCCTAACGGATGTAACGATTGGTCAAAAACAGTACAATCCGCTAGGGCTTATCCAAATTTTTTTTTCTCCGAGGGAGGATTTTTGCGGCTTGGTATCCAATCTTTTTTCTGTGGTAGTTCTAAATTTTCAAATAAGGTTTTCGAAAGTTTTCCACTGTTTCTATTATGATAATCGAAAATAATTTATCCAATGATTTTCGTTAACTTTTCTGCAACTTATAACAGTTTGATATTCTTCGAATGTTCGATGTTTCCTCATGTTTCCCTCATGATGATGGTGATGATGATGACGATGAAACACGATGATCCCCTCATGTTTCATCGATTCCGAATGTGTCCACAATTTTGTGGGATTAAAACTATTTTCCGTAACGTTTATGAATATTTTGTATTATTGAGGAATTTCCCCCCTTCATTTATGAATTTTATTTTCAATTTTTTTAATCAAATCGTTGTGAATAAAAAAGATATGAAAATTTTTCAATGAAACGAATTTTTTGATTGATTTTCCGTAAAATTTGACAGAAAGAGATAGAGAAAAAATATATATAATGCTCACCAAGTCCACCAGGAAACTTCCAATGACTTTTTCAAGCATTCTTTTCTATTCACAGTATCATACCCAGAGATATCAAGTTGATGTACACATGTCGATGTATACAATTTTTAAACTCTACATGTAGCGACTGAGTTCCAATCAGAGAAATGAAAAGTATTGAGTGTGTCAGGACCAACAGATTTGCTTATTTTTTAATATATATCTATTTTGAAAACATAAATTCTTATGCCAATCATAAATGGGCCACCGCTGACTTTTTGTACCATTTTGAATTATTTATTATTTATGTATTATCATATTCTATAATTTTTTAATAATTTTCATAATTTATATATACCCATATTCCATAATCAAAAATAGGAAGTGCTAATACTTGGCGCACAAGTGTAAACACAGAATTTTCAAAGTTTGCCAGTATCTGCTGCAATTTCTTCATCTACGTTATGATACAGACAAACAAAAGTACCACACATTCATGAAATTAATTATGCCATAGTTGAAAAGAAAAAAGACAGCGCAATTGAAAGAGAACAGAAATCAAAATTGTTTCATGTATCTGTGCATTAGTTTCTGAAGACGGTAATTTCAGACCTATTCAGAAATAAGTAGGTGAAGACTTTAGTAATGAATATCTTCGTTAATATATTCCAGTCGGAACCAAAAAGTTAAAAGATTGGCATACCTGCTACTTCACAGAAATATCAAAGTTCATAGGTACTTGCTACGTACCAGTTATACAGACTTTGGTGCAATAGGGAAAAACACTTCAAAATTATCTGAACCACATTTTTGAAACTTATTATGACACATTCAAGAAAAAAGTGACAGATACGATGCATGTTGAAGCAAGCAAAATGCTGTAATTTTGTAAGTCTCCATGGTTATCCGCAGACAAAATATTTTATCACATCCAAAAATGATCAGGTGTAGACTTACAGACATGAATTTTTTAACCCACAATGCCAATCGCAAACATGGTCTGGAAATTTTTTTTTTTTTTTTTACCAAGGAGTTGCGGAAATGCTTTTTAAGGATTCCATGTAGTCTTACGGACTACATGGGTATGTGGGACTCCCAAAAAAAAAAACAGGCCTACCCACTAAAACCGCCACCTCCTTGTTGTCCTTCCCCCCAGCCAGGGACTATGTTGATATTACTTTTGACTGGGGGTTCTGTCTGTGTTCGTTCGTCCGTTCTGTCTCACCGTTGTCGTAACGTCGCGTCACTCCGTCTGCTTAGTCATCCGTCAAGCAGCCGTCCGCGTTCTTACGTCTCAGTATCGTTTCCGGGTAGGTAGCGACTAAGCGCCACCATTCAGGTTCGTGCAGCATCACCGCCACGATGTTATCGGGAGAGATGTTGCCGACCGTTGTCACTAGTTCTTGTCTCTGTCTCGTCCAAAGGTCACACACGAAAAACGTGTGTTCCGCGTCGTCACGTTCATGTCCACAGTACTTACAGTCAGGTGTCCGTACTCTGTTCATGTTGTGAAGGTACTGTCGGAAGTAACCGTGGCCCGTCAAGAGCTGGGTCACGTAAAAATTCACGTCCCCGAACTTCCTTCCGAGCCACGGCCTCAGGTCCCGTATAAGTCGTCTCGTCCAGTTACCATCGATTCCGTTTGTCCACCGTCCTTGCCATTCGTCGATTGTCCTTTCGCGTTCGGCAATTGCTGAATTTTTCCGTCCTATGTCTGCGCTGCTCTCGTAGATCCTCTTACGCTCAAACGCAATGAGATCCACGGGAATTACGCCTGCCACCACCAGAACTGCTTGTGCAGAGACTGTCCGGTAGGAGCAAGCGATTCGCAGCGCACCTTGTCGCTGTACCATCGTCATCGTCTTGCAGTACTTCTTCGTCTTCAGGGAGTCTGCCCAGATCTCCGCACCGTACAGGAGGATCGAGTGAGCTGTCGCCATTAATAGTCGCCGTTTCCCCGGTCTCGGTCCCGTCGTATTTGCCATCAGGCGGCTCAAGGACGCTATCCTCTCTGCCGCCCTCTGGGCCGTCTTTTGTATGTGAGGCCAGAAGGTCATCTTCGTATCAAGGGTTACCCCAAGGTACTTGACTTCCCCCTTGGTCTCTGTCTCGTATGTCCCCACTGTCATGGGCTGTATCGTCTGTATACGTCTTCTCGTAAGAAGCGTCAGTTCCGTCTTTTCCGTTGCGAGTTGCAATCCGTGGTCTGGCATCCAACGTCCAACTCGTCTCATGATCTGGTTCAACTTCAACTGTGCTAGTTCCGGAGATCGCTCTGTAATCACCGCCGCTACGTCATCAGCGTAGGCGACGAGGATCACTCCGAGCGGCATCTCCAGCCGAAGCAAGCTGTCGTATAAGCCATTCCAGAAGTCAGGTCCCAGTATCGACCCCTGGGCAACCCCAGCGGTGAACTGTCTCGTTACCTGTCCTTCGATCGTTTCGTACGTTATACGTCTGTTTTTCAGGTAATCCTCCACAACCCGAGCTAAGTAAGGTGGGATCCCGAAGTTGCTTTTCAACGCCTCCAAGATATCCACCCACCTGGCCAAGTTGAAAGCATTCCTGATGTCCAGTGTTGCTAGCAGCACGATAGGTCGGGCTGCGTGGCAGTGTCTGTCCAGTTCCAGGAAAGAGTCAACCACCTTTTGGATTGCTCCAATCGTCGATCGACCCCTCCTGAAACCGAACCGCAGGTCGGAGAGACCCCCACCGGCCTGCATCGCGTCCGTCAGTCTCGGTCTCAGTAATTGTTCGTAGAGTTTACCTGTCGTGTCAAGTAAACTCAACGGTCGGTAGGCCGAGGGCGTGTTGGGGTCGCCCTTACCTT
Organism: Venturia canescens; assembly: GCF_019457755.1. NCBI lineage: Eukaryota > Metazoa > Arthropoda > Insecta > Hymenoptera > Ichneumonidae > Venturia > Venturia canescens. Next base: position 26,301,442 of record NC_057422.1, on the reverse strand, counting down.
TCGGGATAAGGACGAGCCTCGCCTCTTTCCACCGACCGCTGAACGTTCCTGTCATCAAGCACGTGTTGTACAGGTCGAGAAGTATCTCCGGCCGTAGGCGAGCCACGAGCCAGAGGATCTCGGCCGGTACTCCGTCTGGTCCCGGCGCCTTACCGGTCTTCATCGCCTTCGTTGCTCTGGTGAGCTCCTCAGCGACAAAGACGGGGGCGCCGGCACGTCAGCGTCGTCCGTCACGTTCGTCCGTATCGGGTGCGTCGGAAACAATCCGTCAACAATTCGTCCTACTGTTTCGGCGTCTTTGAGTTCTGGTGGAACTCGGGCCCCTAGTTTGCCGGTCACAATCTTGTAACCAGTTCCCCAGGGGTCCTCGTTCACCTCCTCGCAGAGCTTCCTCCAGCATCGCGTCTTGCTGTCCCGTATTGCTTTCGTTAGCGTCTTCCGTGCTGTTTTGTATATGGCCTGGAGGTTTTCCCTTTCGGGTCTGCCCCCAGCCCTCGTCACTCGTCGCCGATTTGCCAGGCAAATCCTGCGCAATTCGGCGATCTCGTCCGTCTACCAGTATTGTGGTCGTCTTTTCTGTGTCTGTCGTCGTTTCGGCATTGTGCTGTTGCATAAACCGTCTATTAGTTTGGCCGTCTCGTCTGTCAGTCTCTCCGCCCTTTGCCGGCCAGTCAGCTCGGGGGGAATTTTCGTCATCGGAGCAGGTGTTGCCATCAACTCCTCAGCAAATTTTCGTCCGTCCAGTTTGTCAAGGTTCCACCGCGGGGGTTGGTGGATTCTCGTTCGTCTCGTTTCTGTCCATCCTGCCACTTCGAAGACGATGTACTGGTGATCGCTGGCTGTATAGTCCTCGATCACCCGCCATCTCCTCAGCCGTGACAGGATTCCGTCCGACGTCAGCGTCACGTCCGGGATGGAGTTTCCAAACCCTGGTCGTCTGTACGTCGGCGTGTGTCCCGTATTTACCACTGCTAAGTCCAGTCTTGCGGCCATCTCCAGCAGTAGTCGTCCACGTCGGTTCGCTTCCGTCATTCCCCACTTGATCGCCCTCGCGTTGAGGTCCCCTGCGACGATGACATCCCCGGGCAGGTCCCTGATACCGTCTTCTAGCAGTGCCACCTTCTTCTCGAACTCGGCCGCGGTGCAGTTGGGTGTCAAGTAGACGCTGACATAAGTGACAGCGCCGACTTTCGCCCAGACATAATCGTCCCCGACACCGCGGTTAGAGACTCGGGATTGGGTGGCACCCCTTACCCAGATAGCTGTGGTCTCTGTCTCATTCGTAATGTACGTCTGAGTCGTCCTTCTCCTGTATGGTTCACACAGGATCAGGATGTCCGCGTCGTGTTCGTCGGCTATCTGTGGTAGGAGCATGTCTGCGGTCCTACTACGGTTCAGGTTTCCCTGAACTACTCTGTCCGTCTTCCGGCCTGCTTCTTGCACTCCTCCAGTGCGGCTCGGAACATGGCGCACCTGCCGGTTCCGGCAAGGTGCGCTACGTCCTTGTGCCCGGCCTCGGAGCACAGTGGACAGATCGGTTTGTTTTTGCAGTCCGTCGCGAGATGTCCGGATGCGCCGCACATGCGGCAGCATTTCGTCCTGTCTTTGCCTTTGCATTCGGCCTTCACGTGGCCGAATTCCAGGCACCTGTAACATTTCGTCACCGTTAGTCGTTTCCGAACGCGGCAATGTACCCAGCCAATTCCGATCCGGCCGCGCCGAAGCAGCGCCTCGGCTTCCCGCGAATCGAGTTCGCAGACCGCCATGTACTGCTCAGCGCGGTTCGGACCGAAAATGTGGACCCGAAAGTCCGCGTCTCGTCCTGTCTCTCGCCTAAGCACGTCCGTCACGTCGTCCGGAGTCGCAACACAGTCCAGGTCCATGATCTCCAATTGGATTTCGGAGGTCATAGCCCTGACGTTGCCCGCTTCCCCGATCGCGTCTTGAATTTGTCGTCCAAATTCGTCGCGTCCGTCAGGTTTGTCTGCGTCAACTTGAAGTTTCAGCAGGCACAGTCCGTTCTTCGTCTTCCTCAGGGTCGTCACCTGCACGTGACTCTCCTTCGGGTCGATCGTCGTCCGTATCTTGCGTAATATGTCGGAGTACGTCGTGTTCGTGCCCGGTTTGACCAGAACAGCCAGGCCCCTTTTCCGGGGGGCCGGTCCGCTCCGGTCAGCTCGGGTCTTTGCGTCCGTTTTCTTTTTTGTTTTGTCCTTGTTTTTCTTCGTAACGGTCTGCCATTCTGTAGGCGGTCCCATCGTCGGAGGCCTCTTTTGGGAGGACTCCGGCGTGGATCCGTTCGACGAACGTTTCCGTTTCGTGCGTGGCGTCTCATCGTTGTTGTTCGTTCCTGTCGTTGTCTTGTTACTGTCTACAAGACGTCCCTTTGAGGCCGCTTCCATGTGCGTGTGCAGCGCAATGTCCGCGGTCTCAAGGATCGTCTTGATTCCTGTCTTCACCGTCATGTTCATATTCTTCTGGACGTTTGCCGCTACGGCCATTTTCGTCGCCGTCTCTTGTATGAGCCGAAACAGTTGTATCAAGTCCGGTTTCTTATTCGTCGTTGTAGTCGTTTGTGCCGTCGTCAATGTTTGGTTGTCAACGGCAGAGGCGTAGCTCGCCACGCTGCTGCCGCTCGACACGCTGTCTGTCCTCTGTCGTCACGTTTTCACTTCTCAACATTTTACTCACTCTCAGTACACTGTATGAGATCGATTAATCCACTTTTGAGGTTTTATTTATTATAGATATTATTGTCGTGAATTGGGCTCGAAACTTATTGAAACTTCTTTTATGAAAAAAATAAAATTGATTATATCCACTGTTATTTCCAATAATGCTTTATTTATTTAAACGAAATTTGCAAATCTTGCACCGTTGATCCACGGGGCTACGATGGCAATCACTTTATAATAACATAACCGACGATAACAGACGGTATACAAGAAAACATTGAGGACTATCAGAAACTTTCTCATCGGCGATTGATCGGGACGGATAGATTCTCACCGGTGATTGGTTATGATGGGCATCAAGAAGCCCTTGTATGTATCGGTCTGAACCCATATACGGATACGTCAGCTGCGTAAATGTGTTGGTACTTTTTGCATAATCTTGAGCCCGTGCAAAGTTTTTTCACAGCAATTACGCCACCGATCATGCTGATTTTGGGCGCAATCGAAAAAGAATTTCTTAATTGGCTGAAAGATCAATTTTCAAATTGCGACATAACTCCTGAGCTTCGCAATTCAAGAAAATGACATGTCGATTTTACCCCCACCACCGCGAATCGTTTTATTCAGAGATAATATAGTCTCGGCGAGAGCCTCGGGCCAGCAGACGACAGGGCTGTCAATGTACTTGTCCCGAGACTCTACCGAGTCTCTTGATAACCCAGAGCGCACGATACAAATCTGGATTGTTTACTATCGGAGTGACGTCACGTTGGAATCCAATATGGCGGATGCCGATTTAGACATTTGAAAAATACGTGAAAAAAGACGATTTTTGAAATTGAGTTATAAAATTTACATTGCATTTTTATAAATAAATATTGACGTTTCTCGTTTACTTTATACGAAATCTATCATAAACATGCGTTTTTATATTATTTCTTACATGGTGTAAAATACCCTATTGAACGCTCTACAAAACAGGTCATCATACAGAGAAGATGTCACTTTTCGATAAATCAACTAGGTCAACGTTTATCCAAGAACAAACACAAAATTCAAAGTCAATATATTTTTTCCTCCAAAAAGCTCTTAGATTTTTGAGTTCAAAGAGCTCAAAATGCACTGAAAGTATGTTTGAAAGCTCCAAAAATTTGAAAAAGACACACCTATCGATAGTGCGATCTGGAAGAGCCAGACTTTTGTCAAAGCGTAGTTCAGTTTCAGCCACGCCGCGGACCCAAATTCTTATTAAACTGCTCTGAAATAGGTTGGCTTCAAGACGCTGTCGCAATAAAAGGAGCGCAGCAGCGCTACCAGAAAACCGCTCGTGCGCTTCAGCGCGCGGAATGCACCCTAGTTGAAGTAAGAAGAGGAAAAGGTAAGTATATATGTCCACTTTAAAATATTCTAACAAGGAAATGTACTTTAGTATTCGCCTCTGATTTTGATAATTTTTTTCTATGTTATAGTCCATCCAAAAATAAGAGACACGTATTTTTTTTTATCGGCCGAAAGTTATTTTTAAGGGGTGAAATCAACCCTCAAAGTTCGGCATGTTTTGCGTCTGGTAGAGTGTTTCGTATAGAAGCACTCAACCGATCGAAACGAAACCAATTGCAAAATGTTTAGCATGTCAAATAACCCATATGACATGTCCATCTTCTTATGCACCCTTACGGCAAAGGGGTGAACCACCCCCGAATGTTCAGAATTTTTTCGTATAACAAAAACTTACAATCTGATTTTAATAAAACAAACGCCATTTTGCAGAGCAAAAAAAAATAAAATCGACGTATTTTCGGGTTTTCCTCAGATCAAAAAAATTAAGGGGGTAAAACACCCTTAAAATATCAAATTTTGTTTTGAGCACTGGCCCCTTCCAATTTTAGTATTCTTTTCATAGAATGTAGCTTATCAAAAAATAAGAAATACGTATTCTTTTTTATCGGCCGAAAGTTATTTTTAAGGGGTGAAATCATCCCCCAAAGTTGGGCATGTTTTGCATCTGGTAGAGTGTTTCATATGGAAGCACTCAACCGATCGAAACAAAACCCATTGCAAAATGTTCTGCATGTCAAATAACCTATGTGACATGTCCAACTTCTTATGCACCCTTACTGCAAAGGGGTGAACCACCCCCGAATATTCAGAATTTTTTCGTATAATAAAAACTTACAATCCGATTTTAATAAAAGAAATGCCATTTTGCAGAGCAAAAAAAATAAAATGGACGTGTTTTTTGGTTTTCATCGGATCAAAAAAATTAAGGGGGTAAACCAGTCCTAAAATCTTGAATTTCACTTTGCGCATCGAAATGTTGACATTCAATTCATATGGTTCCTTTATCATTGCGTATCGACTTATATGTTGAATAATATTTATTTCACATATTCATTGGCTGACATCATAATCGCATAGAGAATCGAATACTTTGACATGCTTTACGTGAGAAGTCCAAATTTTAACAAGGCGCATCTAGTAGTGATCTCGATCGCGACCTTAACCATGTCCTTCAAGGTGACTTCAAGGTCAACTACTTTTTTTGTAATAAAAACTTCCTTTTTGACATCCACAATGGATAGAACGAAAAACTCGACGTACAGATATGTACTCAAGTCATCGATCGAATTTGACTGTAGATGACCCTGTAGTATGACTTTGCAGTCTAACTATTTATGTTTAGGACTTAGAGCACATATGAGTTGTCCAGCACGTTCATATGTGATCGATATTGGATAGTAAGAAGTGAAAACTAGGCATAAACCTCGTAGACGGAGTTTAAAACTCGTGTTTGCGAACTCGTGACATTTCGCCAACAAAATGGCCCAGGAACAACGTGCGTAGAATTAAGAAGTGAGAATCTTCATGGCATTCGTTTTTGTTTCCTAAGACTTTTTCGTATGCTGTTTATTACTCACAAGTAGGTATACAAGGAGAGTTTTGGATCCAGGGGGTAATGCGGGTCACTCGTTCCCCCCGGGGGGTAATGCGGGTCAGCGTGTCCTTGACGATGACGTCATGTTCTCGAAGGTTCGATGATGACGCAGCGTGTCCTTGACGATGACGTCATGTTCTCGAAGGTTCGATGATGACGTCACGTTATTGCGGGGTCACTCTCCTGGGGGTAATGCGGGTCAGAATGTTCTCGAAGGATGACGTCATCACAGGTATTGCGGGGTAATCAGCGTCGCTCGTTCCCCAGGGGGAATGTTCTCAAAGGATGACATTTTTGGATGATGACGTCATCATCGAAGGTTCGACGAGGGGGGAGGGAAAAATTGAAGGATTCCGGGAATTCGCCCAAGGTTGACGCGATGACGGAATTGGTTCGACAAAAATATTTCCAATGCGGTGATGATTGAAATCCGATACGACGTTGAAAAATGTGGTGTCATGAAGGGTTCGACGTATCGCGTTCCGTTAGCAGGAATGGTTTAACAAAAACATTTTCAAGAATCGTGTCGCGATGATTGAAATCCGCTCCGGTGTTGAAAGATTTGGTGTCATGAAGGCGAACGTCTCGAAGGTTCGACGTAGAAAAATTATGTGATGATGTCATGGAGGGTAGGTTTTAGGGATTCTAAGAATTCGTCGAAGGTTGACGCGAAGAATTGTTTTAAGACGCTTAAAAAAATATTTTCTAATAATTGCGCGGCGATGATTGAGATCCGTTGACAGGAATTTTTAATCAATAATCGTGCGATGATGATGATTGAGATTCGTTTACAGGATACGTGTAAGGGTTTTTTCATGAAAATAAATACAACATTTTCGAAAAAAGGATTTTATTGATTATTGCCTCACTTGAGGTTTTCGTATTATCTCTACAAACGCCTTCAAATTCTCCACATGATTGCGCAAGTTTTCAGCACGATCTATAATATCGTTAATAGATTCGTCCTCTGAAGTGAAATATATCTGTATTTTACATTTCAAAAGAAATAATTTCTGCAGCATTTCATTAGCACCATCAGATACACATTTAACGTGTTTTTTAATAATATCACTTGTTCCGTGCATACGTTCACACAATGCACAAGATGAATCGCCTTGCTCTCCTTTGATCTTTCTTATATTCTTCTGAAATTTTGCGATATCGCGGAAGAAATCGGAGACTCCTTGAGGTGGATCATTTCCAAAATACTTTCGTACAGCATCATCATAATTGACGCAGTACGGTTTTAAACAGCACAATTGCTTCAACTGATCTGGATTGAATTCCTCCATGACTGACCATCGGCTTACTGCGAAATTTGCTGAATTTCTCGTTTATATATCATGTCTCTTCGTTTCCAGTTGCAATTCAAGTTCAATTATAACGCAAATCTACCCCCACGCCCTTTACAACGCGCAAGTGGACGTCCAGGTTCACGAGCGAATTTCACCCTCTTGACATTTTTTACAATTTTTTCGTAAAGGCGTTGGAGCATCAATGTGATCTTCCATCGAGGATGTATTCCAATGATCATAACATCGACGGAACGATTGAATTTCAACGTCGGATTTGTAATAATACGGTAAACGCTCCCACAAAATATCTGTAAAGTTACTGAAATATTTTTTGAACGTTGATGGAGATATAATCAAGAGTTCTTCGGCCGTCATTTCAGAAGGATTTCTTGTACAATAAATTGCATAAGTATTCACTAGCTGCTCCATGATCCAACATTTTTCACAGTCTCGACGTATTGGCCCTAGATCATCAATATGAGACCGCACCCATGGTGGATTAAAATGATCATGACAATATTGATACGACTGAACCTCACTATCACTCTGTAAATGTTCAGGTAATCGATCCCATAACGAAGGAATGAATCTGCCATAATATTTTATTAGTAGAACCTTAGGAATCGATTTGAGATCATTTTTAGTCAACGTCGAAGGTGATTTCAATGGATCGATTGTATACGCACATCTATCCATCTTGAGATCAACTTGAAAACTGAACACATGGAGGGTAGGTTTTAGGAATTAAATTGGTTCAACAAAAACATTTCCAAGAATCGTGCCGCGATGATTGAAACCCGATACGGTGTTGAAAGATTTGGTGTCATGAAGGCAACGTCCTGAAGGTTCGACGTAGAAAAATTAGGTCATGTATTTTGCCCTAAGTTGGTTGAGCTTCGATGACCTTTGAAAGATTCCAGAACATTCTTAGAGAGATAGCAGGATATATAAGACTGAAATTATGCGTGTCAAATTTTATTCTGTACTCAGTTGTCAAATGAGTCGTACCGATCTAAAACAACGTGATCTTCGACGACGAATTGTACTACTATTGAAAAACATCGAAGAAATTAAAAGTTTAATTGAAACAAAATCTAATTTGAATTATCTCACGAAAAAGTTGCGAAATATTTCGTTTGAGACTTGAAGAACGAGTGAAACCAGATATTTTTTGTGACTTCATTCAAAAACGTGAAAATCATGGATTTCACAAAAATCAATAAAGTTGGTTGCCTCACTGCATATCTTCAAGTAAAAAAACTCAAGGATTTGGAGCTTGAGAAGAATTATAAAGTCACCAATATACGTAAAGTTACAACAAAATACGGTGCCCGGATAATTCTGGAAATAGAAGAAGACGACTTCGCTGTATTTTTACCGCCAAGATTTGCAAAATTCCTGAGTGATGAAGAAAATATTCTGAAGGATATGAAAACAGCCTCTGATCAGAACAGACTATTCATGCGTTATCTCGGAGGGCAATACAATCATGTTGAATTTAAATACGAATAATTAATTGAATCACCATCGATGTAATTTTAAGTGAAATATCAACTACCATTGTACTTTGTGTGTGACAGAACGTTACTTTTTGAAATAAATGTAAAAATCAATAAAATCTTTTTTCCAAATTTTTATTTTCATGAAAAAATCTTACACATATGTGAAATATACATAGAAGTTGAAAAAAAAATTCTTAATCATTAGGTTTGAGAATCCAATTTTTTAGCAACTGAACATTTTGGTGAGCACAGTTGTACTTGAGGGAATTTCCATGATGAGGACATCCTGTGTTTGCATGTTTCCGCAACGTTCGAAGCGCTGGACAATCAAGCATTTCAATATTAATAATGCGTTCGGATCCTTCTGACAAAAAATTCGCCAACCATTCTCTCTTCTCAGAGCCCTTTACATAGATAATTCTAGCATCATGTAAAATGCTTTGGATGATTGCTGTTGCTGCGTTGTAGGGCACAGAACCATGGTTCCAAGATATTCCATGGTAATTACGTGTTAACCATGCGTTCGTACATTTGTATTTCACAGGTAAATCATACCATGCGTATGGGGCTTTGAATAATAGTGTCAGAGATGTGGAATCGTTTAATGAAATAACTGAGAATTCTTTCAGCACAAATTCGTTAATGGGTCTCTTAAAACCCTGCAAATCAACCACGTACTCCATATCTTGAACGTTACTGACCCAAAGAATCCTCTACAGATATTTTTATGTTTTAATCCCCACCACCTCAAACCAATTTCTTGACATTTCCACTGATTGAGTTGTATTCTACAATTCGATCGTGTAATATTAAGCAATATGCTGAGGTTTGTGGTGGAATTGGATTTGTTGACTCGAATTCTAATCGAATGTCAACGGGTCCAGATTTCAATGACTCATTCTGTTTTGAACAATCAATGACAATGAGTGGTGCATACTTCAAAAAGTCTACTTTACTCAATAGTGGTTCAGACTCCTTCCCGTAGTAGGAAGCCTGAAAATTTGCATACATATCGTAGAGTAGAGCGTACTGATTATGATCAATGTCAAGATTCAAATTTCCATAAGGATAACTCTGTGAGTTGAGAAAGAGTTTGACGTCTCTGATATTACAATGATCGAAGCGACTCGCGTTCTTACTCGCGCTGTTTTTGCGAGCTGTTTGGAATCCCAAAACAACGTATCGAGGTTTTTCGAGCTGCGTAGAGGTTTTCACAACCCAAACGTGCTTTGTAGTTGTAGGTAGTAGCGGGTACTCGTACAATTCCCAAGCACGAAAACTCAACGGAATGTACGAGTCTTTGGCGATAAAATTTAATAGTTGAATTTTCCATTGATCAGCTACTCTGACATATGGTATCATCCATTCGATCTTCGAAAGAGTAATTTTGAATTGTTCCGCAGCATCAGCAGTTTGTATGATAGCATTCGTATCAGAGTTTGCACGTGTTAAAATCAACTCATGTTTGGCATTGACGACAATTCTGCGATAGTCCTCAGCAAAGCCCAGTACCATACTCAAAGGTATTGAGATGTCAAAGTAACCAGCTGCATCGGTTATCGATGGTTCTTCGTCTCCCAGCCAACCAGCATTTTTCATGACTGATTTTTGGCTAGGATTCTGGGAGATATAATTTTTCATGAGTGTTGTAAGACCAACATTTTTACATCGATCGATCTCCACAGCATTCAGCTCATAACGATTTTCTTCAAATAAGTGACAGATGGCGTTGTTGACCAATGTCGTGGTAGCGGCAACAGATTGTCCATCAGCTTTCGTCAATCTACCATACACATGCAATGAGCTCTTGCTCGGTAGCAAGCACAAATCCTGATGCTGAACTGCAATACGAATCTCATCGTTGTTGTTGAAAGTTGCTGATGCGAATGGTTGATGTCCGTGCAATTCATAGTGCGCGATGGACTCGTCAAAGATGATTGGTTTTTGTATTCTTAGGACCTCCTCCATGGTATGAAGCAAAAAATTGAGACACAACAAAGCCTTATTTGTACTTTCCTCGTGGTTTTAGACCGAGGCTCTTTAGAAACCGATAATTTTCGCGTGTTAGCTCCTTGCGAGATGTTCGACGACTGTTCCACTTTGGGCATGTCGTATTAATTTTATAACTTCCTTTCGACTCAAAAACAATACCCATTTTCAAGATTTCACGTGTAGTCTGATCGTTATTGTTTCACCCTGAAAATTTACCAATTTTCCGTCTTGATCAACAATTTTCAGTTGTAGATTATCTATGGCCTGTACGGTGATAGGGAGGTAAGTGATGTGCGATGGCACTTCAACGATCTTATATCCTGGCGGAACAACGGGAAAAAATTCGTGAATGGTATGCACTTGTTGACCATTTATGTAAGCTTCTGCTGTTATGTTACACTCCACTCGTAGTGAATTGATTTTTAGTATGGCAACTGGTAAGTCAGATTTATGAACAATATTAGCTCGAAGAATGCGCGGTGTGAAACCCAACAATCGACCAATAGAATCGCTTGGCTCAAAATTGATATCGCGATTACACTTCAGTTCGCTACACAGAGTATTATTATTAGGCTTAAGATTGATGACAATGTTATGATCAGAGAGCGCGATCTGCAAATAATTTTCCAGATCTTCAATTTCGTAGCTACCAGTTGGTATAGTTATAATTGTCTACATAAAATTTGTTATTTCCCACGTCAATATTAGGAATTGAGTTGAAGGTCAACAATTCTACGAGGCCTAAAGTATAATTTTTGAACGGTAACAATTCAATCGGAGGAAAAAAGTTAGCCTCGAGAACTGATGATGTGCCTGATAGTGTCAGCGTGAAAGAATCGCCCATCGCTTCAGTTGTTCAACTGATATTAGCAATGATATGACAGCTCATTTTATAGTTCACCATTGAGAAATTTGAGACACAAATGACAGCATATCACTGTGTCATAGTCCTGATATTTTTCATAGTTGTAATTTATGGTGCTACCAACACCGAGATATTTCATCAAGTCTGGAGGCGGTTGAAGATTACCGAAGCTGTCAAAATAAAAAACTTTATCGTTTTTCTTCTCGTATGCAACCCAATGTGTACCAGGACCCTCTTTATCATCAAGGTTCACTATAGATGATTCATACTTTCGAGGTCCACTCTTGGGCAATGCATTTCTCATGAAAACGCCACGAAAATGTGGAATTTGCATCTTTTTAGCGAACTTTGACAAATCGTAATCGGTGAGTGCTCGATGTGGTAGCCTTACACGTTTTTTAGCCTCAGACCCATACCACTCTTATAGGGTTTGAGATACAGTCCTTTGCCTAAAGCAATCGTCTCCATTGCATTATTATGTCGTTTACTTTCTTCAAGAGCACGTTTCGCAGCCTTGGCATCATTCACGGCTTTAGCAATACCTGCTGCACCACCAGCGAGAGCTCCAGTGGCACTCAATCCAGCAAAAATAGGTATGAGAAATGGTAAGAAACCACCAATTTTAGCTGGTACTGGGAGAATCCGTGGTGATTGGATATTTCTTTTACCGCCAGCTTTTCTCACAGCTGTACGAGCAGCAGCTAGAGCAGATTTTACGGCATTGTCACCCGGGACCATTGAAGCTTTTGCAGCTCGAATAATACGCTTCAATGACACTTTTTTCTTCTTTATGCCCATTCCAAGTTTTGTTTTAGCTTTCATTGTATTCGTAATGGCCCAAGCTGCTGCTTTTTCACCAAAGCTTGCGTCTTTTGCCCAAACACGTTCCCAAGCCTTCTCCGCGAGGACTCTGTCCGCTGCGTGTCGAGCAGAAAGGTTATCCCGATTCTTTGAGTATGCGATATCGTGCTCTTTGCACGCAGCGTCGAGTGGATTCCTTCCTGGATCACCTCGTGCAAGTCTCTTTGCCAATTTCGTACCTGGACCACAGTATTGGTATCCAGGAACGTGCAATTCTACAGGAAGTTTATTGATGAGATCGTTTACAAATCCTTTACCACGCACTTTCATAACAGACGTTTGTGCTCGATTCCTATTTCTTCTTATCGCCTATGTTTCCGTATCGTCCAGGATCAACTTTTCCTGAAAATGCTTGACTTCCCGTGATCTTTTCTACTTTCGAATCGGAGAAAGCTGGCCGTCTATCCACCTCTTCAGCAAACTTTTTCAAACTCTTAGCAATGGGATTAGACGAATCTCCTGAATTACTCATATTATACACGATCCTATTGGTAGAAAGTATAAAGTGATACTGAGATGAATTTAAAATGAGCGCCTTTATAAAGGAGTCATCATTGCGTTCGATGTCAGTTATCTTCAAGATGAGGTTCAACGATCAGTCAACAAAATTACCAATGAAGAATTTTGATGAGCTTGTACAACAGAATGTGCGAGAGAGACGTCATGGAGACTTATTGCCAAGCAGTGTGCGAGCAGTATTTTGTGGTCCTTCCAATTGTGGAAAGACTAATGTTCTTCTTACTCTCATAACAGACCCCAACGGTTTGAGATTTGAGAATGTATACGTTTACGCAAAATCGTTGAATCAACCGAAATACATATTTCTTAAGCGTCTGCTTAAAACTGTGAAGGAAGTGGGATACTTCCCTTTTGTAGAACATGAGCAAGTGATTAAGCCTGAGGATGCTAAGCCAAACTCCATTATGATTTTCGACGATGTAGCTTGCGAGAAGCAGGACAACATGAGAGCTTTTTTTTGCATGGGACGACACAGAAATGTTGACTGCTTTTATCTATGTCAAACGTATGCGCGCATTCCGAAACATCTAGTACGTGACAATACCAATCTACTGGTGCTGTTTCGTCAAGATGAAATAAATTTGAAGCATATTTATGATGACCATGTCAATACTGATATGACATTCACACAGTTCAAGGAACTGTGCTCAAAGTGCTGGAACGAAAGTAGATATGGATTTGTGGTGATAGACAAGGACAGAGAGTTGAATGAGGGTCGTTATAGAAAGGGTTTTGACTGTTTTATAAATTTGCAATCTCGTAAGACATGAGCGCAGTTGTAATCTAATCTCACCAGTGTCAATATGCAAAGCGCGAACTTCAATAAGGAGAAAAACGTGTTGCGTCAAATAGCAAACGCTAGCAATGCAATTCGACGAAAGCACCGAATGATTAAATTAGGGAAAATCACAGCTGAGAAGGAGCTGAGCGAGGTTTTCAAACCGGTGGTGACCCCGTTGCAAAAGCTAGTTGATCAGAAGCAGGAAAGAATAGATAAAAAAAAGCTGAAAAGAGAAGAGGAGGAGGGAGCAGCTTGGGAGAATCCGACTCTGAAGGAAGAAGCTGAGGATTTCAATGATACATTCAGAACTGCACATGAAGATGATTATCAAGAGCAATTAGAGGCATCTTCTGATAAGGATTCATCATCAGATTCATTACCTGACAAAGATTCATTGAACGCACGATCTGAGAAGGAGTCACCAACATTTCAAGAAAAATCTCCTGCGCTTGTGCAGCAGTACCTACAAATGTTCGATACCAGTGAAAAAAAAGAGCTTGATGATTCATATGGAGTTCGGAAAATGCGGGGAGGCATCTTGATGATTGGCGATTCACCAGTAACTTTTGACAATGGTCATTTGTCTGTTAAGAACAAGACTTACGAACTATCCCCCGGTTTGCTTGAATTGATATTCAAAAAATCACCAAATAGAGAGATCACAACTGCTGCAGATTTGGACAATTATTGTGCAATTGTTACTAGCACGTATGCACATAGGAAGTACTACAAACCCAATGAACCTATTCGCATGAAAGGTATTAAATACAAAAATGTTATAGCGAATATGCTTTTAGCGCCAAGAGGAAAAATCGGTAAAGCTCTACCACGCCACATGATTGTGCAAAGACATAAAATAAAGGATTATGTATATTGGGATGATCCAAATGAATTAGTGGATCGATTGCGGTTACTCCTTGCCTCTCAATCAGCTGGAAACTCTAGTCATTCCAACGAAATTATATCAATCATTGAAGAATTGCGCGAAGCTAAAATCATTTATTAAGCAAGTCGGCACTCCTGGGATTCATTTGAATCATGAGTGTTGACGTGTTCGGTCGTCAATTGTCTAAGATCAAGAGTATTACCAGCGGTGGTCGAGGTTCTCCCGGTGACGGGTTCAAAATTACCGCCAATGGTCAATACGACATGGATAATAGGAGATTGTGCAATGTAGGTGCTGCTATCGAGCAACACGATGCTGTATCCGTTGAAGTAATGAGAAATGCTATACAGGAACAAGTTAAACTTTTATACGCTGTTACATCATCCCTGCGTGATAACATTGATGATCATGAGATAATGTTTCACGGTCTGGAGACACAAATTCAAGAACATATCAAACGTCAACGTATTGAAGACGAGACAGTACAAGAACTCGTTACACGCAACTCTCAGCTCATTGTTCATTTGGAGGAGAAGCTGAGAACATTCGAAAAAGTCATCGATGATGAACAAATGATTCGGAGCCTTCATTCTCGTGTTGAAGAACGCATAAAAAATCTTGAGACGGCTATCAAAACTCAAGAACAATTGCCAATCCGTAATTCTCAAATAATATCACAACTGGATGAACGACTCGTAGCGTTAGAGCATGGAGAAAGCAGCGATAGCAGAAGAGCTTCATAGACCTGCTCGAAAAAATTATCCGCGCCGCCATGTAATCATGCGTGGATTAGACGAGACCTGGCAAGCAGATCTTGTTGATATGTCTGCGTACACTCAGTTCAATAAAGGTTACAAGTATCTTCTAACAATCATAGATATCTTTTCAAAGTATGCTTGGGTCGTTCCAACGAAAACAAAAAGTGCCAAGGATGTGACTAATGCTATGAGCTCTGTACTTGCGCGGGGTCGTGTACCAAAGAAATTGCATGTTGATCGTGGTAAAGAGTTTTATAATAATGAATTTCGAGCTCTTCTTCAACGCTATGGAATCACTATGTACTCAACATTCAGTAACATGAAGGCATCGATATGTGAACGCTTTAACCGTACACTCAAGGGCAAGATGTGGAAGCAATTTACTCAGCGAGGATCGTACCAGTGGATCGATATTGTGGATGGATTGGTGCTGACCTATAATAATACTAAACATCGTACGATTGGAATGAAACCGAATGATGTCACGCTTCAGAATGAAAAATCCCTCCTGCACGTCTACAGGAAATTTTATGTTAATCGTACGCGAAAAATAAAATTTAAAATTGGTGATAAAGTGCGAATCAGCAAGTACAAGTATGTTTTTGAGAAGGGCTATACGCCAAACTGGACAACAGAAATATTTACTATAAGTCAAATCGTGAATACCGATCCCGTAACGTATAAACTGAAGGATTATCAAAATCAACCGATTAAAGGCGGCTTTTATCAAGAGGAACTTACAAGCGTCAAATATCCAGATATATATCTCGTTGAAAAAATTGTGCGGGATCGTGGAAATAAGTTACTTGTAAAGTGGTTGGGTTTCGATGATTCTCACAACAGCTGGATTAATAAATCTGAATTATAATTTTTTTGCTAATAATAAAACTAAAAACTACAACGTGTTCTTTATTTTCGATTACTGATGCTCTTCAACCATCTCTCGTTTTCTATCTTTCTCCTCCGTTCGTAAACAAGCTCCGAGCAGCATCGTTTGTCAACACAACCTAGGTCAATGAATGATGAAAGTAGGTCTTTGAAATGAATGATAGTCATACTCAAAAATTGTGTATTTATTTAGACCAAATAAGTCACTTGTAAAATGGTTGGGTTTCGATGATTCTCACAACAGCTGGATTAATAAATCTGAATTATAATTTTTTTTGCTAATAAAACTAAAAACTACAACGCGTTCTTTATTTTCGATTACTGATGCTGTTCAACCATCTCTCGTTCTCTATCTTTCTCCTCCGTTCGTAAACAAGCTCCGAGCAGTATCGTTTGTCAACACAACCTAGGTCAATGAATATCGGTACATGTTTGATATCCCCATGGCAGTGTGTCCGTTGTATCAGGAAATATGATCCTCTTCGTATCTTGCCAGCTCAACGATATTTTTTTTTTGCTCCACCGTGTAAACCTGATGTTTCTTACTCAGAATTAAGTTTTGACTTTTCACAAGATCTTCATGTTGCAAAGCACAATTTACATAGTCATTGAAAGTGATTGTTTTGAGAGTAGATCTTTTGACTCCTTTAGCACGTTTTTTGTATTGATCATCCCCGTGGACTTTGAATGAATACAACTTCGCTCGCAAACCGATAAATTCAGTCATAACTTTTCCATTATTTTCGTCTTTCATCAAACCTATAACTTTTTTATTCACTCGTGGCATTTTGTAAACATTCTCAGGAGAATAATCCGATGTATCAAACCTATCTAAATCTTTCTTCATAGCCTCATAAATGTCATCGATAGTGAAATGATAAAGAAGGCTGTCTGTATCGGTATACATTAACTTTGCATGTTCTCCAAATCGATTTTTTATGTAATTATAATGAAAGTCATAAATAAAAGTTTTGGCAAGGTCCAAAATAGAAAATCCTACGTATATGGGCTTGTTAAATTTAATTTTAGTACGACGCAATTCAACTATCAACATGTCTTCATCGAAAATGGTGCAACTATGAAAGTTTGGTTTCGCAATGAGGGCTTTTGCTCCATATCGTCCTTCCCACTTCGTAATTAATCGAACGTCTCTGTGTTTCCTCACATTTTCCAAAGCCTTCCCAAAAACTGCGTTGTTCATGAGTTTATAAAAGTTTTTATCAAAATCATTGGTCGATTTTTTTCTCAGATCGGTGTTCAAATTTATGTACTTTTGGAGCCATGGTGCTTGTTTGAATTTTAATATTCTATGAATTTTTGTCAACTTCATTCCCAAGCTCAGATACTGCTTCAAGACTTTATAATGAATTATGTATTTCTGTTTCGGCAATAAAGTAGTCATTAGTTTAGACATTTTACAACCTGGTGGTGTATAATGCTCTGGGCACAATGGCAAGTCTTTGTGAGTGGTCTGCAGTTCCTGCGGATATTCCAAATCTACTTCAAGTATATAGCCAATAGGTGAATCATCAGGAACGTTGAGTATATCTATATGTGTTATCCATTCGAAACCAGCATAGGGTAGAAACAGACTCATAGCTGCACCGTACAAGTTATTCACATCAAAATACATAAGATAAGATGTTTCCTGACTGGGATCGTACGATTCTCCCATATACTTATTATTGGCTTTAGCGTATCTGTTAGAACACTGGGCTACACCGCCTCTAATCCCTCTTTCCAAGAACAATAACATATCGATGTCAACAAGTAGTTCCAGCGTCACACCAGTACACTTCAGCATGGCATCAAACGCAAGGCCCGGTGCTGTATAGTAGTGTAACGGGTCCAAACCGTACGTATCCAAGCAACTATGTCGAAAATTCTCGAAAATATCTGCTAGAAGAAGCACATCGGTCTGTAAATACAGATCTGAGTATTGACCTAAGGTTTCAATGTTGAACCGTTGCCATACATTACACGCATGTGCATAATCTTCCTCCGAAATGTTCTCATCATTTAATTTTGAATAAAACTCTTCTCTCGAAGGTAGCTTCTTTTCTTCCAGTTTTTCCCAACTATCAACATAGTCATACGGAAATACACCCTTTCTGGTTAATAATGAAAATTCCTCATCACAATTACTATGTTTGCGTGTAATTAATTTTTGATCATTCTTCAGATATGAGGCCAACATTTCTATACTGCTTGACATAAATCTAAACGAATCGATAAACCGAAAATTAATTTTAGTCTCTGACACATATTTTGTAAATGATATATATTTCTCTTTATTTATCGGTAAAAGTTTTATCGAACCCTTGAAAGATGTTGCCAAAGTTCTAATTAAAAAATGAGAATCATATCCTGATAAGTTGTGAAATATAACGGGAATGAATTGAGCGTCTTTGTAGTTTAAATTGCAGCCTCGATGTGCTGCACCACGAAATTTCCCCGTGAAGTGACAATGGTCGCGATGCTTTTGATCTTCAGGAGTAAATGGACGCTCACAAATATGACAAATCTCTGCAGAATCAAATGATTCTTTCTGATCGTTACTCAACAATTCCATCGGTACAATAGACTCAAAATAAGGAGTTAAATCTTCAGCCAATTGTTTCAATTCGTTTGCGAACCATTCGATACAGTCTTTTCCTCGGTAACTCCTCAATTTAGAAATAGATTCATCAAAGGTACATTTCAAATAATATGCAATACTATGAGGAATGTGTTTCTGATACAACGTGCTCGACTTGGTAGTGACATTCAGAGGCTGCAAAAGACATTCAAGATCTGCGTAGAGGCAAAATGGAACACTTTCTTTACGTTTGAAATTTTGAAAGGATAAAAACTTTTCTTCTTCGTTGGGCATGATCACTTTGCATGTATTCAATTTTTCACAGTCACTTCTATGTTTTGCCAAGCTATCCTTCGTTTGAAAATGGTTCAAGCATCTTTCACATATCCAGATACAACCGTTATGCTGTGAAATTTGTGAACTTAACAATCGTGACGAATTACGAATCCATGCAAAATGATAGATTGAATTTTCATCAGAGTAAGTTTCTAACATCAGTAGATGAATGGTAGGCTTATCAGATTTATGATTGCTCAGATGAAGGGGAATAATATTGTGACCACGCTTATTATCTTTACAATCGATTCCATAAACGTTAATTGACAAATTATTCATTTTCTCAAACTTCCAAATTTCATCGAGAGTCATAGGAAAATTTAATCCCTCAAATTTCAAAACGGTACTGAAATGTGGATAAGAACTCGTCTTGAAAGCGTTATTACTTGCAGGGAATAACGCAGCCGTTATTGACCAAAGAAAACAGTATGAATCATTGTTTCTAATATTTACGACAGCCTTTTTATCTACGATATATTGTGGTAGCTGGATGAAAGTTGAGGAGCCGCCTTGGAGTGGTGTATACTGGTTTACATTGACAAACAGATTTGAGATTTCAATCAACGCCCAACCCGAGTCTCTTTCTTGGAAGTCTTCGATCTTTACGGTTAATCGATCTCTCACGTGCTTTGCAAACCACTCCGTCAAATTCGTTGCTGGTAGAATTGCTTCATTCCGTGTGTTGAAAAACTTTATCTCCTCAATTGTCTCACCGTTTTTCAAGCAATTGAATTTACATGACATTACCACGTTCACTTTCACATTTCCCTCTTTCCGCAAAATATTCTTCAATCGCTTGATGATAAGTTCTTTCGCATCATTGAGAAAATGTTCTAAATCTTTATGCTTCAAATTCACGATAACTCCGGTTCTTATCCGCCCTTTGAAAGCTGATTCCAAATCTTCCCACACTACTCTATCGCTGCGTCGTTGTCTTCTCACACCTTCTCCCTTCTTTCTGAACTGTTCGAACCGAGCTCTCAATGACTTCAAGATTCCCACAGTCGTTGAAATTCTCATTTTTTCTCCAACGGACGATGCCGTTTTTAATAGTTTATTCAAAAGTCTGATATTTCTAGTTCCAAGTCTTTTCCACTTTTCAACATCTGTGCTTGAAATTCCTTTTCTGATCATCAGTTTATAAGCACCTTCCATAATGCTGATGAGCTTGAAACACTTTTTCGAATCCATACTAGCAGTGATGATACTGAAAGTGCGAATTAAACTGGTGCTCCAATGCTGTTTACGCGCCGATTTATAAACAGAGAAGAGGAAATATTTCCAAGAAAATTTCTCAGAATTTTAGAAATGTTACTAGTTTTGAAAACATTACCGTTGGGAACCAATCAAGACTCGTATGGAAAATTCTCGAACGTTCAATCGAACATTCGTGAAACTGCGCAGCAATGTCACCTACTCATATTACTCTTCTACGCATGGGCTGGATGATATGATGATGCGAATTATAAACATTTGAAAGAAGAGAAATCTGCGTTCGGTCCAGGGTGTTGATGATATTAAATATAAATAAAAGAACCATATAAAGAGTTAGACCACTCTGTGCAGTCATCATTTCGTCTATTAACGATATTATAGATCGTGCTGAAAACTTGCGCAATCATGTGGAGAATTTGAAGGAGTTTGTAGAGATAATACGAAAACCTCAAGTGAGGCAATAATCAATAAAATCCTTTTTTCGAAAATGTTGTATTTATTTTCATGAAAAAACCCTTACACGTATCCTGTAAACGAATCTCAATCATCATCATCGCACGATTATTGATTAAAAATTCCTGTCAACGGATCTCAATCATCGCCGCGCAATTATTAGAAAATATTTTTTTAAGCGTCTTAAAACAATTCTTCGCGTCAACCTTCGACGAATTCTCAGAATCCCTAAAACCTACCCTCCATGACATCATCACATAATTTTTCTACGTCGAACCTTCGAGACGTTCGCCTTCATGACACCAAATCTTTCAACACCGGAGCGGATTTCAATCATCGCAACACGTGTGGTTTTTATTTCCCGTAAGAATACATCGAATAAATTTCAATCTTCGTCATATTCGAATTCAACATGATTGTATTCCGAGATAAACGCATCAGGTGGCTGTTCTAATCAGCTGCCCGTTTTTCATATCCTTCAGAATGTTGTCTTCATAGGTCAGAAATTTTGCGAACCTTGGAGGTAAAAATACTGCGACACAACCTTGGGCGAATTCCCGGAATCCTTCAATTTTTCCCTCCCCCCTCGTCGAACCTTCGATGATGACGTCATCATCCAAAAATGTCATCCTTCGAGAACATTCCCCAAGGGAACGAGCGACCCTGATTACCCCGCAATACCTATGATGACGTCATCCTTCGAGAACATTCTGACCCGCATTACCCCCAGGAGAGTGACCCCGCAATAACGTGACGTCATCATCGAACCTTCGAGAACATGACGTCATCGTCAAGGACACGCTGCGTCATCATCGAACCTTCGAGAACATGACGTCATCGTCAAGGACACGCTGACCCGCATTACCCCCCGGGGGGAACGAGTGACCCGCATTACCCCCTGGATCCAGAACTCTCCATGTATACCTACTCTCACAGTCAAAGCAGTCTGCTATTCTTTTTTTTCAATGATCAAAACAACAATTAACTTGTTATTTATGGCCTAAACAATAAGCAACTTTGATAAGGAGTTGCTACGATACATTGTTCAAGATTTTAAGAATTTGTATGGATAATCAAATTCTGTGACCAAAGTTAAAAAAAACAGACTCCTGTTTTGTAATCATTTAACGCCCTCTTTCATCTTTGGAATTATGCCATCGAGTGAAAAATTTAACTCAATAGATAATTTTGCTTATCAAGATTTTTGACTTTGGATAAATAATGTACCAAATTTGTAGGAAAATTTTTATACGACACATAAAATGACGAAATATCTTTCATATCGTCCGGTCATGTCAAATTCGGGAGAGCAGTAAAAGATGCTGAAATTCGTAACTCATTTTCCGGGATCAATCGAACGTATGTAACATCTATACGTGTATAGTAGACGTATGAATTGTGTGACAATGAAAAAGAAACTCGTTTAAAGGTCTAGACGCACGCGTCGGTCAGTGGTCGGATCAAAGGTTTTTCAAGAATGGCACGAAAGACTTCTAGTCATCCATCCGCAAAACGAGCAGCCATTCTTTGTAAGGTGACAATTAACGGGTATGGGGATAGAACTTGCATTAGATCGAATCTGTCGTTGTTAAACGTTAGAAAGTTCATGCAGCATAAAATAGAAATGTTTCCAATCGTTCTTTTTTTCTGTTACTCTTAGAGTCCATGCTTTAGGCTTGGATACTTTCTGAATAGTCATAGTCGAATTTTCGCAGATCTGAAGAATCCAGAAAATGTATGTGTGGCTACATATTTTTCCAAATACACTACACATACATACATAAGTAGTTCTTCCGCTTTTACGAGATTAAGTTCTATTAAAACTAAATTATGAGCAAGAAACTCAAGAGGTTTTTCACCAACACGTGTCCCCAACCGAATAGATGCTTAACCCACTATTTAACTGGGCTTCGGTAAATCGCAAAGGTTCCAGTTCAATGCTGGCGCTACACTGTATAATGAACTCTAATCCAGAATTAAAGTGCACGACCAAAAATACGAGTTAATTTAAGATTCTTGTACGGTACCGACGTGCACTTATGAAAAACGTGATGGATTGCTGAATACTATCTTTAGGTTTTTTCAATTTATTAGAAAATACTTGGCCTCGAATTGATATAATAAATTTTAATGCTGCACATAATTAGATGGAATTTTTTTAAATTGATTTAGCTGTTCGAATCAAACAAGAAGAATGAGGCATCGGTTTCCAAAATGATTTCAAGCGCAATTTTTCGGTTTTTAATTTTTTACTTGTTATTTGATTCTTTTGACACTTTTCAACATACATACTAGGGTGTGTCGAAAAAAATCGATATTTGTTTTTTCGGGCTCCACAAGCATTTTTCTTCTTATTGTGCCAAACGATGAATCTAGCCGAAAGGACCGCCCGAAATAATTCAGTCGGCCCACCACATACTTCAATTTTCCATAAGAATAACACGTGAAAAAAAAACTTCGGTGAACATTGTTCCATACCGTCTTTAAAAAAAAATGCAGAAATATTCTACTGACGTATTTTTGTAGAGAATTGAATTCCCTACAAAAAAAGTCCTTAGAGTCATTGGCCTAGAACCAACCGTTCAATGGATACAGCAGTTTGAAGTTTCTAACGTCACCTAGCCAGATTTCGCATGTATCATTTCCTATTTTGGAGGTCGCTCCCTTTAAAGGTGCTGTTTAAATTGGGCTAAAGCCTATGTTTTTTTATATTTAAAAAAAATTAAGACTGAAGCAGTTCGACATTACGCCAACGTGTGCACTTACAGCGCTCAAACGGTTCGGTATTACGCCAACATGTAATTATAATAAGTTAATCAATTCAATTGTAAGCACGGGAAATAAATTGAACTGTTTTCTCTCTCTGTCTCTCTCGTTTCCTATGTATATTTGTATTTGTGCATTTGGTTTGGTTAATTGAATTTCATAATTTATTCAAAGAAATAGAGGAAAGACAAACAATTTATGTCGTTCGTTCAAACAAATGAGAACAGTATGTACCCGATATTTTTGCCTAGATAACGATCCTAGAAGCTATTTTTGAATAACTATACTTAAAAATAGTTTTCAGTCCAATTTAAACAGTACCATTAAAAGGAGCGACCTCGAAAATAGGGAATGATACATGCGAAATCTGGCAAGGTGACGTTAGAAACTTCAAACTGCTGTAATCGTTGAACGATTGGTTCTAGGCCAATGACTCTAAGGACTTTTTTTTGTAGAGAATTCAATTTTCTACAAAAATACGTTAGTAGAATATCTGTGCAATTTTTTTTACAGATGATATGGAACAATGTTCACCCAAGTTTTTTTTCACGTGTTATTCTTATGGAAAATTGAAGTATGCGGTGGGCTGGCTGAAATAATTTTATTTCGGGCTGTCCTTTCGGCTAGCTTCATCGTTTGGCACAATAAGAAGAAAAATGCTTGTGGAGCCCGAAAAAAAAATATCGATTTTTTTCGACACAACCTAATAGATACAGATTAGTTTTTTTTAAACATAATGTTTTTTCAAGATTTGTGAAATTTTTTTCGAATTGTTCAGTATTTTTTTTATAAAATAATTTTTTTACAATTTTTAAAAATAATTTTTTTCAAAGTTTTTTTTTAATGGAATTATCAGCAAACGAGGGACCAACCTTTTTTTTCCTAGGGGAAGTTTATGGTTTGATATCACGTCTTTTTTCTCAAAAGTTCCTTATTTATGTTCAGTTGACTATAGGATTTTAGTTTAAATTTCTATGAATTATTTATGATTTTCGTCTTATAACGTTGGTTTTCACGAAAAAAGACCTATTTTTCGTCAAAATTGTACTGGACATATTTCGTCACAGGTCTGTCCTCGGACTTTGACGATTTTTTCCGTTGTACTCTAATATGTTTTGTCAATTAGGAACCCAAGAGCACGGCCGCAAGCGGGTTGGAGGCCGGGATATGATTTTCGGCTGATAGCGTAGGTTTCCACGAAAAAAGACCTATTTTTCGTAAAAATTGAACTGGAAATATTTCGTCACAGGTCTGTTCTTGGACTTTGGCGATTTTTTTCCTTATACTCTAATATGTTTTGTCAATCAGGAACACAAGAGCACGGTCGAAAGCGGGTTGGAGGCCGGGATATGATTTTCGGCTTATAACGTTGGGTTCCACTAAAAAAGACTTATTTTTCGTAAAAATTGAACTGGAAATATTTCGTCACAGGTTTGTTCTTGGACTTTGGCGATTTTTTTCCTTATACCTTAATATGTTTTGTCAATTAGGAACCAAACAGCACGATGGAAAGCGGGTTGGAGGCCGAGATATGATTTTCGGCTTATAACGTTGGTTTCTACGAAAAAAGACCTATTTTTCATCCAAATTGTACTGAAAATATTTCGATAGAGGTTTGTTCTTGGACTTTGTTGATTTTTCTCCTTGTCTTCTAATATGTTTTGTCCATTGGAAACTCAAGAGCATGTAGCAATGCTTGTTGCGGGCTGAGATATGATTTCCGGCTTATAACGTTAGTGAAAAGAAAGGAAAAGAGAAAAGATAGATCAAATTCAAGACACAACGAATACAACAGAATTGGCCATTTTTAAATGTCGCTTTTGCATTCTGAATCTAGACATTTTCGTGTCATCCAAAACATGCCCCCGATGAAATATATTTCCAAAGTTTGCAAGTGGCCGCGGAGATCCAATTATCTACAGTTTGATTGTTGCAGAAAAAAGGCACCCGGAAACATTTATTATGTCAGAATTCAAAGAAGTAAAAAAAACTGAGCGTACTTGATTTAACAGAGCAACGGAATTCAAAGACGTTTAAGGTACCTGCATTGGTTGTGGAGGAAAACAATTTCATTTCAGGATAATTTAGAAATAAATTAGGAAATTCAGAAATTTAGCATAGAATTTAGAAAAAGGAAAATTAAGATAATTAGTAGAGCTGAAAACTTTTGTGATGAATTTTTGAAATTACATGTTACGGTTGGAGTAAAAAGTTTAAATAATTGGCACACATGTTGCGACACAAAAATATCAAAGTTTGAAGGTATTCGCTCCATACCGCAGTAATACAAACTTTAATACTATTTGAAAAAAAATACTTTAAAACTTGCTGAACAAAGTTCCATTACATATTACCATAATCAAAGATAGGGGGTGATACTTAGCACATATACTTATCCACAGAAATTTCCAAGTACGCAGGTATCTGCTGCGATTCAATGTATCTACGCAATGAATTTTGAAGACAGCAATTTCAAATCTATCCATAAATGAGCAACTGAAGACTTTTGTAATGAATTTTTCATTTTATATATATGTTACAGTTAGAGTCAAAAAGTAAAATGAACGGCACAGTATATAAATTGTATAGTTTGTAGATCTTTGCCGTATTTCAATGATCCGAATTTACAGCATTATAATGAAAAGTTGTCAAAATTCATGATGTCACATTAAAATGACATAGCGCACATTGCATTCAAAAATTCTGTATATTTCCATGGATGTTGGCAGGCATTATATTTGACTGTATCCAAAACTGAGCAACTGTAGACTTATCATAATGAATCTTTTCACTAACAATTCCACATTTGCAGTTTGCAAAGTGGGAATACTCAACACACATGTCATTTCATAAGTTCTATTGTCAAAATTTGTGTTTACCCACTGCATTCCGAAGATACGACTTTTCATATCATCAGAAAAAAAGTATCCAAAGGCTTTCTGGAACAAGTTTCCAAATTTATCACTCGACAGACCAAGTAGAAAAAGAATAACTATACTTATACCAAGACCAGAAATTTTTTTAAAAATATGATTTACAAAATGTGCAATTAAATATCATGGCTAGGAATCTCTCGAATCATCTTACCTCAATCAGCATGAAGAAGTAGTTGAAAATCAGAGGACACATCTCAGGCAACGAATTAATAATATGTATCGATCCGCTGCAAGCCGATGGGGTGAAAACAAGGATCGGAGAGGGCAGAGCCAAACTTAATATCAAGCAAAATATAGGAATGTTTAAAAATAATGATGACACAAGAAATAAATTAGAAAACATTTATTCAATTAAAGTCTCTAACATCATTCTAACAGTTCCGTGTGTTTTTCTTTTATTAATTCGTATATATATATATATATGTAGATGTGACGGCAGATTCCAGGACATTTATATGTTTATCACGGTGTTTACCGAGACATTTGGCAGGTTCCAGGACAGTCCTGGAACCCATTTAATAGAATGGATGGCAAACGTTGCGCTCCTTGGCTGGGCTACTCTGGGGTTTTTGACCTAAAAATTCTGTCTCCCCGGCGCGAAGCGCCGGGGAGACCCACCCATTTACTTTTTAAGAATTTTTTTTCTTCAATTTTTTAAATTTGAACAAAGAAAAAAGAAAATTCTTGAGAAGTAAATGGGTGGGTCTCTCCGGCGCTTCGCGGAATTTTTAGGTCAAAATCCCCGGAGTAGCCCAGCCAAGGAGCGCAACGTTTGCCATCCGTGTTACTAAAAAAAATTCCAGAATCATGCTACTATAAAAGGTATGGATGGCAAACGTTGCGCTCCTTGGCTGGGCTACTCTGGGGTTTTTGACCTAAAAATTCTGTCTCCCCGGCGCGAAGCGCCGGGGAGACCCACCCATTTACTTTTTAAGAATTTTTTTTCTTCAATTTTTTAAATTTGAACAAAGAAAAAAGAAAATTCTTGAGAAGTAAATGGGTGGGTCTCTCCGGCGCTTCGCGCTTCGCGCCGGGGAGACAGAATTTTTAGGTCAAAAACCCCAGAGTAGCCCAGCCAAGGAGCGCAACGTTTGCCATCCATACCTTTTATAGTAGCATGATTCTGGAATTTTTTTTAGTAACACGGATGGCAAACGTTGCGCTCCTTGGCTGGGCTACTCTGGGGTTTTTGACCTAAAAATTCCGTCTCCCCGGCGCGAAGCGCTACACATGATATATAACCACGCCAGTGACGATATATTCGCACTGGACAATATTTTGTAATCTGGTTTAATTGAAGGATTATTTCAGTCAACACTTATTTCCAATCGAACGAAATAATGAAATCTTGAAAAGTTTCATTGACATATGCATCGCGCATTTTTTATATTCTTTTTCACACACACATCACAGACTACATTTACGCGGCCGCTTTGATACCGATTTAATATATCATAAATTTTAACAAAATAAATAGTTATATGCACTTCTTTAGATGACGAAAATTATTTTTTTATTTATCCCGCACGCACTTCGTAATGTCGAAACTCTGTTCATGCGATCAAAAACTGACACACGGTTTGTATATATATATGTATATCGATCGAATTTATGACTGCTGTTACCAGCTGTGCTGCGTCGTGTGCTACGTTATGAAGTTGACGTCAGATTTCCAATCATCAACAACTAATTTCAACAACCAATCACAACGTCTAAAAATGGATGTCGTCAGATCCAACCAATCAGAAACTCGATAGCATCAAAGTGCCTTTGATTGTGTTTATAAATACAGACTCATAAATTCTGAATGTGTTGGTAACTTTTGCATAATCTTGAGCCCGTGCAAAGTTTTTTCTCAGCAATTACAACACCGATCATGCTGATTTAGGGCGGAATCGAAAGAGAATTACTCAATTGGCTTAAACTTCAATTTTCAAGTTACTAAATGGCTCCTGAGCTTCGTAATTCAATAAAATCACATGCCAATTTTACCCCCACCACGGCGAATCGTTTTATTCAGAGAAAGCATAGTCTCGACGAGAGCCTCGGGCCAGCAGACAACAGGGCTGTCAATGTACTTGTCCCGAGACTCTACCGAGTCTCTTGATTTCCCGGTTAATAATTATTTGAGCGACCCAATCTCCTGCTTCGGTGATTCAATCTTCAATATTTCGGTTATTCCCATAATTATCCAATTATTTTAATTTCATTTAAACCAAACAAAATATCTACTAAATATTTCACATTTCAAAAATCCTACACTTTGTGTAGGTTGGTGGCAGCGAAAACTAAGTAAATTTCCCAATTACGTTCGTCCCTTCTGGACGTAACACGATAATTCTGACTGATTTGTATTCGGCAATGAGATAATAACATAGTCATACGATAAGCGCTTACACATATACACATATTCATTCCGGTTGATAAGACCAAGTTTTGGGATGACGTATAGAAAAACTACGAAGTCTCTTACTTTAGAGATTTAAATCAGAGAAGAATTTTTTATTTTAGAAGTCATTGTGATCGCCCATGGATGAAAAATTGATTGAAACGTTTATCTTTTGACTCCGCAGCCATTAGCAAGAGACGAAATGGAAAATTTGTAAAGGTTCTGAAATCAGAGAAAAATTCTTGATTCTCGAAATTTTTAAAAGTTCTTAAATTAGAGGAAAATTCTGAAAATTAGCAACAATGGCTGATTTCAGTCCCAACGAAATCGTTGATATGCTCCTTACACGCAAACGCACTTGAACTTGGTACGTTAAAGATCTCTTCGCGGTACATCCTGGATACCTCTAAAATAGTTGAAAATGATGTTCTTACTTGAAAAATATGAACTTAATCAAAAAAATTTTTCAACAAAAGTTTTTGGTTTTGCGCTGAAAAATTTTTTGGTGATGAAAAAAAGTTATGTTTCCATTCGAAAAAAACATGTCGGCCATTCTAACGCCGCCATTTTGAATTTTGGATCCACAAACCAATTTTTATCATACGTCCCCAGTAGTAAGGCTACGCCGGTTCTGGCTCAAATGAGGGCGAGGGGGGAGCGGTGTGCGGGGAAGCGCCAGGGCCAGAGGGGGGCAGCGAAGGGGGAAGCCGCGCGCCGTAGGGCCGTGTGTGTGTGTCGCACACATTCTCGCGGCCCTTGAAAAAGAAGGAGAGATAGAGCCGATGGTGAGTGTGAGAGAGATGGAATGAGAAAAATCGTGTGTGACATTTAATTAATTTATGACCAGTGCGTTACGGATTTGTCTTCGCCTCAGATGCAGATAAGGGAGGGGAGGAGGGGGGCATAACGAAGGGTCTGCCGTTGGAGAGAGAGGTGTGAGAGAGATAGAATGACCGTAGAGAGCAAAAGCATGAGAGAGACGGAGTGAACGAGAAAAAATATTTTCTAAGAGATTTGAACTCTGGGTGTATGTCGAGATGAAAACATTCAGAAGGGTCTGCAGCTCAAGAGCAAAATTATTCTACAATAATTCTATAAAAGGTCTGAAGATTTTTTCGACATTTTTCTATAAGAGGTCTGTCCGCTCAAGATTTTCAAAATTTAGTTATTTTTTGATATCCGATAGTTGCCGAGTGTAGGAGAGAGATGGGTGGTTTTGTTACGTCCCAGGAGGGAGGATTAGTTGGGGGCGCACAGTCGCCGATTTAGAGAAGCAGAGTGTACGTTGAGTACCTCTGCCAGTGAGTCTTCTTTGGGACTTGTGCGAGGCCCGAGAACATATACTATATTTTCAGGTATACGTGACCTTTTATTGTGGTTGTGCCGGCGAATTGGAAGGATTTTCCAATTGTTGAGCGGTGTCGAAGGCTTGATGAAATAAGGACACTCGATGATATTTTGTTTATTACAAAATATTCTAATGTGTTTATTGAGACACTTATGCACTTATTTACTTTACAAATTAAGAAATTAAACTATTAAACAAAGAGTTAGCTATTATTCGGAGCTCTCTAAGATGAATTAGGATTTAGAGAAAGGAGAGTTCTCCGATGTTAATGTCTTTAATGTTCGATGCTAACTGACTAACAACTAAGATTCTTAGCCTAGTTAGAGTTCGAGAGGAGGATGTGTTTTTTGGGGGTAGGATGCTGTAGAGGGGGTTTGTTCTCTGTGGTTTTTTAGTTTGGATTGGGTAAAAAGTATCGTCTGATTTGATGATTGGATTTGAATATGGGGGAGACTTTTCCGGAGATATGATTGGAGGAAAAGTCGCTCGAGATTTCTTAGAATTAGGGAAAGTGTGTTGAGCGGAGTTCTGAGATGTGCACGTGTTGCACTTGAGATAAGAGCATCTGTTTTCGGGACTCGTGGGAAACGCGAGTTTCGGAACGCGTCTCTGGAATTTTGTGTGGATTTAGGAAATGCTGCATTGATAATAAATTCAAGGATAGGAAATCGGTCTTGGACTGTTTATTTCTGGTTTTCCGTGCTCGTCTTGTAGGATTATTTATGGCGCCGGAACGTCGGGGAGAGTCTAGGGCACGCGTTGTGAGTGTTTAAAGAATGGACAGTTGAGGAAAAAAATATGTGCGAGCGCCGAGTGTCTCGCAGGATGTATTTGTTATGGATGGTCTGGATACGCTCTGTGTTTATATATATTCTTAGATACGAACTATGTATCGACAAATGATGATAAAGGTTAGAAATATACTCGTGATAGCGTTTGAGTTGAAGAGAAAAAGTGAGGGGCGTTTAGCGTAATGCTAGGACGTAACACCTCCCTCCTTTAGATTGAGCGTCTCGCTCAATTAGATTAATCAAAATTTAATCGTGAGAGTTTATGAAGGATTGGTAATCATCGTTTGTCGATTTACACTGGAGTTAGATTTATTGAGCTAAATTCTTAAATCTTAAGATTACAATGTTGTTGTGACATTTATTTTATTGTCGTTTTACGTTCTTACTAATAGGCGTTTGAAGAATATTTGTTCGTTATTATTTATTTCCTATATGTAGTGATTAAGATATTCGTTGAGTTTCGACCAGTTGTTCTGGCTAGTTTTCATTTGATGTGTTGTAAAATAACGAATTAAGGTATGTATTGTGTTACAATATATGTTACAATATCTTAATCAATAATTTTGAGGTATTGTTTATTATTACATAGATTTTGTGTCTTCAAGATTATTGTTAATTATTTTTATTGTTCTTATATGAAATGTATATATATGTATATATTCTAGTTTAACATTGGTATAATTTTCCTGAGTTTCAGAGTTCGATGGGGGTATTCGAGGTGGGGTTGCTTTTCGCTTCATTTCAGCGTAGGAGTGGGATGTGGGACTAAGGGTTTGTCTTTAGTGATGGTGGGGACTAGGGGTACGACTACGTTTTTGGTGTCTTGACCAATAAGCGATGGCGATAGTTTGAGTCTAAGGGTGGGTGTTACTTATTGTGCTTATTTAAAGCGTGGTTCGAGTAATTTTTCACACAATTCTTCGAACTCTGACCGAGTAACGGGTTCTTTAGTTTCCTTGACGCGGTTTTGTATCCTAGAAGGGAAAAAAAAGAAATGGCGTGCAAAAGGACATTTATGCAAATGATCGAGGTTAGTATGTTTGTTTTCATTTTGCTTTCACTTGCATTTATCTTCTGGTTCGTACTAATTTGTTGTGTTCTTTTTGTTTTTATAGAATTCCGGAATCCTCTTTATTGGGGATTTCAAGCGTCGGAGAGTTGAGAAACTCCAAATCCGGAAGGAGAATCAATGGTTGGAGGATGCGAACATCTTTGATGTTTATTGCATTCGATGGTTGATGGAGGGCCGCATGGGGACGATCCACCCGGAGGAGGATTGGAACCATCCGGCGTGGATGGATCCTCGCGGGATCTATGCCGCGTACGATCCCGATTAAGGGAGAAAGTTATATTGTTAGTTTAATGTTCTTTTCTGCCTTCGAGTTGATGTAGTGGAGGATTTTTTGGGCCTTCCTCCTCTTAATGGGGAGGAAGGAATAAAATTACAAAACAGTATTTCTGTTTTTTTCCTTTTTTTTATATAAAGAAAAAAAAATTTCCTGTCCTCATTATTTTTAAGTTATCGTTGTTTGTCTTCATTGGTTTTTATCTGATTGTTGGTCGTCCTTGGCTTTGCCTAGTCGTTTTTTCGTCGTTGGTTCTCGTCGTTTGTCGTCGTTGGGTTTTCGTCGATATTTTCGTTCGTTTTTTGATTATTTGTCGTGTATCGTCGTTGGATTTCGTCGACATAGTCGTCGTTTTTCGCTCGTCGTTTGGTTTGCTTGCTGACGAAGGAGGACGAAAGAGAGAGAAAGAGAAAAAAAGAGAGAAAAAGAAGAGAGAGTATGTTTCTGTTAACTGATTCATCCTACTTTGGAATAAAATTAAAAAAGGTAATTTCTCCTTGTAAAATATAGTAATAGAGGACAAAAGAAATTTGGGGATAGAGAATCAAAAGTTAGAATTTATTTGAAATGTTTAGTTTAGCTAAAGTATTTGATTATTATTATTATTATTATTATTATTATTATTATTATTTTTTTAATGTTTTAACTGGGTTATTTTCATAATAATTAAAAAAAATGTTAAATTAGTATATTCGCGTTTCTGTTTTGCTCGCGTTATACTTGTTCGTTACCCTGCTTTATGCTGGGGTGGGTGCGCGGCTGCCAGATTGGCGTTGCCGTGTTTTCCGCATGGGGTGGGGGACAGGTAGGGTATACCTGCGGCTTTTGGGCTTTCGCTGGTTCGTTTGGTGCTGCGGCGCTGATACTCTCCAAGGGTACCTCTCCATTTCCATCCTCTTCTAGCTCGTTGTTTTCTTTTTTTATGTTTTCAGGTTTCCTGGCTAGGTGGAGGAGGAGGTTAGTAACCGAGTCCCAAATCGAGCCTATGAGCCATACGCTCCAACCGTATATGGAATGGAGTGCGTAACCGTGCACTAGTGTGTCGATTACAAATTTTATGATTTTCAGAGTGACCCACATGCCAAGCAGTGTTGCACTGAATGTGCCCACCGTATTAAAAAACGAATAGACTTTTCCCCAAGCTCGTTCAACTGACTCCTGGATGAATTTGTCATTTATCCAGTGGGTTATTGTAATGCCCTGGTCGGCTGCGGCTCGACCTGTCGCACCACGAGCTAATGTGTTCAATACGGCATTGCGTTCGACTGGAAACATTATGCTGGTTCGCAGGTTGTCGAGGTCGCGGGGTGAGTAGATTCCGCTCTCTGCGAGGTGTGCGGGGGTAATGAAGGTCCATGACGGTTGCGTCATAGCCGTGATTTCTTCCGGCGCTGCGGCCGGTGCCAATTGGGGTAGGGATTGGTACCAATTATTATTAATGCGGTACATAGGTGAAAGAAAAGAATTACATTCGATTTGATGTCCCGTTTTTGTGATAATTCGAGTTCTGGGCATCATAAACAGAGATTCATTTCCTCTTTTGATAGGGAGTTCTTGATAACACTCTTCTGTTTTTCTGGTAGCTACATTGACCGGTACGCATTTCGCTATTCGGATTACCTCTCCCGCGACGTGCGCTATATAACCCGGTTCATTCATGTAGTGATATGCAAATTCGGCTGGTGCGAGAGATGCGAAGCCTAACGTATTACGCAAGACTCGTTTTTCTATTTCGCACTCCTGCCTGATGACGTTATTATAAAGGCTAGTTATTTGGCTACCGAAGTGCTTTACGACGTATACGAATTTTGAGTTCATGTAAGCGAAAATGTCCATGTTCATTACCGATATATGTTTGGTTGTGAAAACGTCGCCGTTTACTTGTTCGAGTATGAAAAGTTTGGGGTGTTCGGTTCTGATGAGTTTATAGCCACAGACGGAAGTTTGCCCTTTTATTGCCAATGCGAATGTTATGTCGGTAGAAGTGATCGAAAAGATTTCTTCTCCACTTGGGGAGCCTTTGGTATCTTTTATTCTTTCGGCTTTACCTTCGTAAATTATTTCGTAGTTTTTAAATCCGCAATGTTCGTTTGGTAAGGGGTCCCAATGGGTATAACCGCCTTCCCAGTCGAGGCATCTTCCCGACGTGTGTTTACAGCGATTACCCGATCGTAAAATAATTTCGTTCAGATCGAGGCTCACTTCGGCTGTGTATTCGTGAATACCTATATCGTGACCGTCGTTTTAAATGATTTTCTATATTCGCATTGTCAATAAATAAATTTAAAAAAATGTTTAACTGTGAAAAAATATGAGATCTATTGTAACATATACAGTGAATGAATTACGTTTCCTGTAGGAATTCTGAATTTTGAGCAACAAAGGTTTCTCGAATGATTCTGCAATTATTAAGAGATTATCATCTGTTTTTATGCTAGCTCGGGTTATAAACTTAAAACAGTTTACGCGTACAAGTGCATGCATTGTATCTATACGATGAACTGCACAAATTCATTTTCAACATTACACACAAGCTTGGCGTGCATGGTTTTCAATCGGAAGCTCGGGAAGAGACAATTATTCAAATTTACTATGAAAACAATAATTAATTAGAATTGTATGAACGAGTGTGAAAAAAACCGATCCCCCAATAAAATAAGAGGGGCCCTGTTATATAATGATTTGGTAAACAATACAGATGGGTGAAATTTGTGGATAAAATTGAACGATTAAACGAACGGATAAAGAAATGAAATCAATCAATCCCTTTATATGCCTTTATCTTGTACGGATAGATACGGCCATTCTTTCATGCCCATACGCATTTTAATTTATCCACGCGTCACTTTCACTCGTTTGTCCGTACACTCTTTTTTTTACCAAATGGGCAGATGATTGGATGAATTACACAAGTATTGAAATGGATGAACAAAGAAGTAAGCTGTGTAAACATTGATTTGAGAAAAGAAAACGCGTTGAATACGAAACATTTGGAGTAATGAATTTATCAGTCAAACTAGTCAAGAATAGATATTTTTCTTTGTGTACACAGCGTGGGATCTCACGTCGGACTACTCAATAAAATAGTTGGATGGAAAAGGGATGGCAAATTAAAAAACAATTACATGAGAGGATCATCAAGTTTTCTTCAAATATATGGACGGATGAGGCATTCCTTCGCCGAGCTTCCGATTGAAAACCATGCACGCCAAGCTTGTGTGTAATGTTGAAAATGAATTTGTGCAGTTCATCGTATAGATACAATGCATGCACTTGTACGCGTAAACTGTTTTAAGTTTATAACCCGAGCTAGCATAAAAACAGATGATAATCTCTTAATAATTGCAGAATCATTCGAGAAACCTTTGTTGCTCTGTGACGTTTGCTGGAAAATTTTTCTGAATAAGTGAGGGATTAGGGCTAAAAGTGTACACGAATGAATTCCACAAGAACCTTAATTCATTCACTGTACTTGGCTACGTTAGAAAATGATCTCATTTTTTTTTATTTCCAAAATTCAGAATTCCTACAGGAAACGTAATTCATTCACTGTATATGTTACAATAGATCTCATATTTTTTCACAGTTAAACATTTTTTTAAATTTATTTATTGACAATGCGAATATAGAAAATCATTTAAAACGACGGTCACGACCTTTTAATACTTGGCGTGCCTTTTTTACTTTTTGAAGTTTTAATATTTACTGATTTCACTTCTTTTTGCGAGACGTGACAACTATATAGGAATCGTATTTCATTCACTATATTTGTCAACTTCAGAAAACGATCTCATTTTTTTTTATATTTTGAAATTTTTTATTGATAATGCAAATATAGAAAATTATTGGAAACTACGGTCGCGACCTTTTAATAATTGGCGTTCTTTTTTTACTTTGTCAATTATTTTTTTTCTGATTTAGCTTATTTTTTAGAGGCGTGACAATATTTACTTAAGAAAAAAAATACATTCCTCGTCTTCGACGAAAATTTTTAAAACGATTTGTTTCAAGTTGAGTGCTTTTCTCTATGTGCCAAAAGCAATCGACACAGCCAATTTTTCTATGTAGACGGACGAAAACTGTGCGGTTATGTTCATGTGAGTTGAAACCTTTTACAAGCAATAATGGTGACGATTTTGATTATGCATTCTGCAAATCGAATTTTCCAATGAAAGATTGGGAAATTCCTATGCAATGGGATGATATTTTCATTTTCTATTCCTTTTTTTGAAAAGCTCCACTTGTTTACTTGGAAAAATGATTTTTGAAACTATCTTCTTCTCATTCATGGATCCCATGTTGACATGGATACTGTCAATGGTTTGCAGTGTCCAAGGAGATGTTTCCATGGTATTCAATGTCTAAGACCACAGCTTTATGGTTATTGGTGTCCAGTGATATTTTTTCATGTAATCATTCTTCTGTAACGTCTGAACCTGCCTCGTCAATGTAAACTATTA
This sequence comes from Venturia canescens, assembly GCF_019457755.1. NCBI lineage: Eukaryota > Metazoa > Arthropoda > Insecta > Hymenoptera > Ichneumonidae > Venturia > Venturia canescens. The sequence continues at coordinate 26,264,867 of NC_057422.1, read as the reverse complement.
AATCGCAGATCTAGATATCGATAACTATGAGGAAATATATCGTAAACCATTGCACCGTTTACCTAAATATCGGGAAATATAAAATTGTCGAATATATATTGAAAAATACGAAGGCATCCACCTAGACATCGAAAACCCTATAGTCGCCAAACTAGACATCGAAAACTATAGAGCCGACGACCTAGGTATCGACAACCTTAGAAAAACTCACCACACTATCGGAAACTATGGAGCCGTTGACTTTCATATCGGGAACCATGGACAAATTCACCTTAACATCGGAAACTATGGAGCTATCGACCGGGATAGTGAAAACTATGAAGTCGTCAACCTAATCCACGAAAACAATGGGAAAACATACCTGGACATTGAAAACTACGGAGCCGTTGATCTAGACCTCGAAAAGCATGAAAAAACATACCAGGACGACGAAAGCCATGGAGAAATATACCTAGCCATCGAAAACCATGGAGCTGTCGACGTAGACATCAAAAACAATGGAACCGTCGACCTAGACCATGAAAACCATGGAGAACCATAACCAAACATCGAAAACTATGGAATTGTTGACCTAGCATCAAAAGCCATGACGGAATATACCTGGACCACGAAAACTATGAAGGAACATACGTAGACATTTAAAACTATGAAGAAATATACCTGGACATCCAAAACCATGGAGGAATATACCTAGACACTGAAAAATATGTAGACACATACCTAGACATCGAAAAGTATGAAGTCATCGACCTAGATCACGGAAATGATGAAGAAATATACCTAGAGAACAAAAACTATGGAAACTCAGACCTAGCCATCGAAAACTGTGGAACCATCAACTTAGACCACGAAAACCATGGAGAAACATACCCAGACATCGAAAACCATGGAGGAATATACCTGAACCACGAAAACCATGATGAAACATGCCTAGACATTGAAAACCATGGAGGAATATACCTGGACGACGAAAAACATGGAGGAATATACCTGGACCACGAAAACCATGAAGGAACATGGTTTTCGTGGTCCTTCATATTTGGTCATTGAAAACTGTGGAGCCGTCGACCTCGACTGCGAAAACCATGAAGAAACATACCTAGACCACGAAAACCATGGAAGAATCTACGTAGACCACAAAAACCATAGAGAAACATATCCATACATCGAAAACCATGGAGGAATATACCTGGACCACGAAAACCATGTAGGAACATATCCAGAGATCGAAAACCATGAAGGAATATACCTAGACATCAAAACTCATGGAGGAATTATCCTAGACCACGAAAACCATGAAGAAACATGCCTAGACATTGAAAACCATGGAGGAATATACCTAGACATCGAAACCCATGGAGCAATTATCCTAGACCACCAAAACCCGAGAGAAATATACCTGGACATCGAAAACTCTGGAGCCGTCGACCTCGACTGCGAAAGCCATGAAGAAACATACCTAGACCACGAAAATCATGGAGGAATCTACCTAGACCACGAAAACTATGGAGGAATGTACCTAGACCACGAAAACCATGGAGAAACATATCCATACATCGAAAACCATGGAGGAATATACCTGGACCACGAAAACCATGAAGGAACATGTCCAGACATTCAAAAGCAAGAAGGAATATACCTAGACATCAAAACCCATGGAGGAATTATCCTAGACCACGAAAACCATGCAGAAGCATACTTGGACATCGAAAACTGTGGCGCCGTCAACCTTGACCGCGAAAACCATGATTAAACATGCCTAGACATAGAAAACCATGGAGGAATATACCTAGACATCGAAACCCATGGAGGAATTATCCTCGACCATGAAAACCCGAGAGAAACATACCTGGACTTCGAAAACTGTGGAGCCGTCGACCTCGATTGCGAAAACCATGAAGAAACATATCCAGACCACGAAAGCCATAGAGGAATATACCTAGACATCGAAACCCATGGAGAAATTATCCTCGACCACGAAAACCCGAGAGAAACATACCTGGACATCGAACACTGTGGAGCCGTCGACCTCGACTGCGAAAACCATGAAGAAATATAACTAGACCACGAAAACCATGGAGAAACATATCCATACATCGAAAACCATGAAGGAATATACCTAGACATCAAAACCCATGGAGGAATTATCCTAGACCACGAAAACCATGGAGAAGCATACTTGGACATCGAAAACTATGGAGCCGTCGACCTCGACCGCGAAAACCATGAAGAAACATGCCTAGACATTGAAAACTATGGAGGAATATACCTAGACATCGAAACCCATGGAGGAATTATCCTCGACCACGAAAACCCGAGAGAAACATACCTGGACATCGAAAACTGTGGAGCCGTCGACCTCGACCGCGAAAACCATGAAGAAACATGCCTAGACATTGAAAACTATGGAGGAATATACCTAGACATCGAAACCCATGGAGGAATTATTCTCGACCACGAAAACCCGAGAGAAACATACCTGGACATCGAAAACTGTGGATCCGTCGACCTCGACTACGAACACCATGAAGAAACATACCTAGACCACGAAAACCATGGAGGAATCTACTTACACCGAGACAACCATGGAGGAATATACCTGGATGACGAAAACCATGAAGAAACATGCCTAGACATTGAAAACCATGAAGAAACGTACCTAGACCACGAAAACCATGGAGGATTGTACCTAGACCACGAAAACCATGGAGAAAAATATCCATACATCGAAAACCATGGAGGAATATACCTGGACCACGAAAACCATGAAGGAACACGTCTAGACATTGAAAACCATGAAGGAATATACCTAGACATCAAAACCCATGGAGAAATTATCCTAGACCACGAAAATCATGGAGAAACATACCTAGACATCGAAAACTGTGGAACCGTCGACCTCGACCGCGAAAACCATGAAGAGACATACTTAGACCACGAAAACAATGGAGAAATATACCTTAGACATCAAGAACTATGGAGAAATACACCTGGACATTAAAAACTATGGAGAAATACACCTGCACATCAGAAACCATAGAGGAATATACCTAGACATCGAAACCCATAGAGGAATTATCCGAGACCACGAAAACCATGGAGAAACATACCTGGACATCGAAACCTGTGGAGCCGTCAACCTCGATCGCGAAAACCATGGAGGAATATACCTAGACATCAAGAACTATAGAGAAATACACGTGGCCATGAAAAACTATGGAGAAATACACTCGCACATCAGAAACCATGGAGGAATATACCTAGACATCGAAATCCATGGAGGAATTATCCGAAACCATGAAAACCATGGAGAAACATACCTGAACATCGAAAACTAAGGAGCCGTCGACCCAGACCTCGAAAACCATGAAAAAACATACCTTGACGACGAAAGCCATGGAGGAATATATCTGGACATAAAAAACTATGGGGTCGTCCACCTAGAAATCGAAAATCGCGATAGAATGTACCTAAACCTAGTCCTCCAAAACCCATGAGCTATCGCCCTAGACATCCTCGAATAATCCAGCGGCGTCGACCAGAATTTTATATTTTTTTAGTTTTATTATTTATTATTTAATGTTATTCGTATTATTCAATTTTTTCATTTTATTGTATTATTATCATTTTATATTATAGTATAATATAATATATATATTATATTATATATTAATTATAATAAAATATTTATTATAATAATATTTTATTATTAATTAATATTAATAAATAAAATATATATTATATAATTATATACATATTTTATGCGCAAACCAGGAGCTGGTATTGCCCCCGCTGTGCGCCCATTCTCTGTCTCTCTCGCTCGGCGACGCAGAAGGAGAGGGGGTAGCCGCGTTCAGCGTAGTGCGTGACGTAGAGTGTGACAAAAGTAAGAAATCGTGCAAAGGACGTAAGTCCAAATGTAAACAAGCGTAACTTACGCCCCTCTGTCTCTAAGAAAATGAAAATCCCGAAATGATGGATTTTAAATCACTAACGTTACATATCTCAGGATCTACTGGACGGATTTACTTGCAACAAAGACCAATGGAAAGAGAAAAATCGAAAAAAAATCGTCACAAATTTTCAAGTTCTTTTATGAAATGGTTTTTTTGTGAGAGCCATTTGAAAATTCTGTGACGTCATAAAACCGGCATATTCGCGTATATAAGAGTAGCGGCAGGGCTCGCGCTGGCTTTTCTTTTGCGCTGCAGTTTTTCCTTTTAATACTTGGCGTCAAGCCGCTACCGCGTCTCTTGATATATCTGGCCTGTGACGACTACGTTTTCCCAGGTACCGTAAGGGTCTGAGTATGACGTTCCTTGGCAAGACCCATGTCTGTCGACGCTACCTGCCATTGTAACTGACCTAGGGTTGGTGGAGTTCATTGCCAAGTTGCCAAACACGACATTGTACGCTTGATACGTGTTCGATCTGTGAATGCTAAGGCATTCTTCCGATGAAGTTTCTTTTATGAACTCTACTATTCTGTATTCTACGTCTGAGCTATGTGAAAATGCACCACAATGCCTTACTGTTCTATGAATTTCTATTTTGCATTGTCGAACTTTAATTTGCGAGAACTGAACTCTCTGTAGAAGCTGAATTTTTGATGTAGTGATTATCGGTTTATGAATCGGAATATCGCATTCCTTGATGTCCAAGAGAGACAGTGTTGTTATGTTCATGGCCGGTGCTCCGCAATCGTATGCGATTAGGGCGTGACCCGCTTGCCATGAGGTTGTTAGAAGAGCAATGGTCAAAAACATTCTGAACGCGGTGTCCATGATCCTGAAAAGGTTCCGATTTTATGAGTCCTGAGCAGTTTCGAATGATTCTTAATGTGCTATTTTTGCTCTATCGCAATGAATGATTTTCCTCTTTTTATTTTCGAGTTCGATTTCGATATCATTCTGTTCTGGGAAGGTGCGTGTTATTAGATAAGGACCTTTATAGTTGTCATCGAATTTTCCGATCTTTGGGTTCTTTACTAAATAAATTTTTTCGCCGACATTAAATTTTACTTGATGGATATTTCTATCGTAATAGGTTTTCGATTTTTGTTTTGCGGCTTCTAAATTGTTTCGCGCTAATTTTCGTACTTCCTGTAATTGAGTCGCGAGGTTTTTCACGTGATCATCGAACGTGATGAAATCGTCCATTTGTGTGAATTGAGATGGAAGACGAGGTTCTTTGCCAAAGACTAGACGGTATGGCGAGAATTTTGTGTCTTCGTGTATGGTCGCGTTGTATGAAAGTGTTGCTGGCTTAAGCCATTTATGCCAGTCTTTTTTGTTGGTATAGTGCTTCAGGTAATCTGTGAGTACCTGATGGCTTCGTTCAAGGGACCCGTTTGACTGTGGGTGAAAGGCTGTAGTTTTGATTTGTTTAATTTTGAAGATTTTTGTTAACTGTTTCATGACGCGGCCAATAAACGCTGCTCCTTGATCTGTCAAAATTATTTTTGGACAAGTGAAAACACATATGAATTCTGTTACCAGTGCGTCTGCGATTTCGTTTGCTGTCGCGCTCATGAGCGGAATTGCGAAGGAGAATTTCGAGAGATTATCTTGAATGGTGAGGATAAAACGATGACCTAGGGTTGATACCGGTGTTATCGGTCCGACTATGTCCATTGCGATCTTATCGAATACGTCGATCGGGGTATCGGTAATGACCATAGGTTGTTTCGTTTTTATTCGAACCAATTTTCTCCTTTGACAACTTTCGCATTGCCTGACGTAGTCTTCTACTTGTTTTTTTAGATTGTCCCAAAAATATCTTTGACGGATTCTATTATATGTCTTGGTGACGCCTTTGTGGCCTGCTACCGGGGAGTCGTGGCACTCTCTTATTATTTCCAATCTGTGCTCTTGAGGTGGAGTTGTAATCTCGTCTTTACATATTTTTATCTGGATTTTTGAATGTGCGAAAATTTCGCGTATGAGATTTTTTATTTTGATCCAAATTGAAGGGTCGAAATTATTTCTTTTTTGAGAAATTGCTGCTGAATTCAACTTTAATTCTTCCATCTTGATTCTGAGATTTTTTAATGATTTTGTGAAATTTTCTAGAGTGATGAGTGATGAATCGTTTTCTTGAATGACTAAGCCAAATGTCTTTTTATTTTTAGAGCCTGAAACTAGTACTTGACCTACTTCCAGTTTGTTGGAGGGGGATAAGGTGAGGAAGCCTAGTTCGATTAGTCTCTTGCCAATCTCGCTTGACACCGTACCGTCTGCTGAGATGAAACATATATAGTTGTCTTTGACCATTTCTAAATTGTCATTTGTTTCGATAATATTGACGGTGTCGATTTCTGTGCCGCTATCGTTCACGATATTTGGGGTGCCTCCCGCTGGAGGGGGAGTTTCACTCGGAGGTTGTGTGACGATATTTACGGTCGGTGTAAGGGGTTCGTGCCTCTGGGGGTTTGACGGTACTTCGTTCTCGTGCAATAATTCAAAATTGTTTTCGTTGTGGAGGCTTAGCGGCCTTTCGTTTTCGGACGACGCTTCTTTGTCGTTTTCGTTTTCCGGGGATATGCAAATTTCGTCTTCGATGACTGTGTCGTTTCGTTTAAGGATTTTATGAATTTTGTCCGTACGTTTTTGTTTTTTGTTTTTAGGAGGGTTTGCTGGAATGCTCGTCGTTGATACGACTGTAGGCATTATTCTTTGGGGTGGGCTAAGCCCGGTTTTGTTTGAATCTTGGATTTGTTTGGTGTAGTTTTTAAAATTTAAAAAAATGTTTAACTGTGAAAAAATATGAGATCTATTGTAACATATACAGTGAATGAATTACGTTTCCTGTAGGAATTCTGAATTTTGGAAATAAAAAAAAATGAGATCATTTTCTAACGTAGCCAAGTACAGTGAATGAATTAAGGTTCTTGTGGAATTCATTCGTGTACATTTTTAGCCCTAATCCCTCACTTATTCATAAAAATTTTCCAGCAAACGTCACAGAGCAACAAAGGTTTCTCGAATGATTCTGCAATTATTAAGAGATTATCATCTGTTTTTATGCTAGCACGGGTTATAAACTGTAACGAGATTTTTCCCCGCAAAGGGTCCAACCTGTCCCTTCTCGACTCACCTGACCCGCTAACGGGTGGAGGCGTACCGGCGAGGTCGGGCTGGGCGCCAGGTACCGAGGTACCGTCGGAATACCGACTTATTTTTCGCCCTACCTCGCCAAATACGACCTTCCGAGCCACCCGACACAGGTGACCGAGGATGGTCCGGCTACTCAGCTCCAACTGAGGTACGAAGTGGTAGAGGGGCTGGCCCAAGGTGAGAGTAACAACACGAGGCAACATAAAAGGTCAAAAGAGATACTCAACGCGTAGTTATTTCGACTTAAAATGCAGTTTATTAGTCGGAGGTAGTCGTGGCTCGCCCTCAATAATACAGGAAGTGATAACAAAATTGGGTCCGATCGAACTGATAAACAAAATAATAAAATAACGAAATCGACCACCGAATCAGGTGTGCGCGAGGAAAGAGGTTCCACTAAAGAAAATCTGGAGTCGCCGCTGCGAGGTAGTCCCAAATAGGATAGGTAAGCAGCGGCGCGTCGTGGCTTGCAGGCAACTTGACGCCTCCATTTACACAAAATTACTATGACAGAATGACGCAGGAATCGCACGCGAGAGAAATAAATCGCGATAAAGGAAGTATGGAACCACCGCTGCGAGGTAGTCCGAAACGGATAGGTAAGCAGCGGTGCGTCGTGGCTTGTAGGCAACTCGACGTCTCCATTTACGAACAAAAATTATAACGTAATGCTGTAGGAATCGCACGCGAAAGAAATAAAACACGATAGCGAAAGTATGGAATCACCGCTGCGAGGTAGTCCGAAACGGATAGGTAAGCAGCGGTGCGTCGTGGCGTGTAGGCAGCTTGACGAATTCCATTCACAAAGCAAAATATAGTAACGCAATAATCGCACCCGAACTACTCAACCCCGATAACGAAAAATATGGAATCACCGCTGCGAGGTAGTCCAGAATGGATAGGTAAGCAGCGGTGCGTCGTGGCGTGTAGGCAGCTTGACGAATTCCATTTACAAAGCAAAATATGATAACGCAGTAATCGCACCCGAAATAATCAAACTCGATAACGAAAAATATGGAATCACCGCTGCGAGGTAGTCCAGAATGGATAGGTAAGCAGCGGTGCGTCGTGGCGTGTAGGCAGCTTGACGAATTCCATTTACAAAGCAACATATAATACCGCAATAACCACACCCGAAATAATTAAACCCGATAACGAAAAATATGGAATCACCGCTGCGAGGTAGTCCAGAATGGATAGGTAAGCAGCGGTGCGTCGTGGCGTGTAGGCAGCTTGACGAATCCCATTTACAAAGTAAGATATAATAACGCAATAATCGTACATGAAAGGATCAAACTCGAGAAAGAAAAAAATATGGAATCACCGCTGCGAGGTTGTCCAGAATGGATAGGTAAGCAGCGGTGCGTCGTGGCGTGTAGGCAGCTTGACGAATTCCATTTACAAGGCAAAATAGAATAACGCAATAATCGTACGCAAAATAATAAATCCCGACGAGGGAATAAGATTTCGCCCGGGATTCTCGACTACGAAAAATATAGAAAATAATACGCCGGGGCATAAGATAACGACATCGGCTTGGAGAGCCCGCGCGGCGAGCGCGAAGCGCAAGGAAAAAAAAAGGTAAACACGCGAGTACGACGCTGGCCTTGAGCGCGCGCTGAGAGAGAGACTGAGGCGAACCCGATAGTTCGCAGTTACGCAGTTACGAAACTTTGAAATATTACGACGTAATATTGGCCGTAATATTCCACTAAAATTCTCATAATAAAACAACTAATAGGGATTAAGGACTCGAAAAATAGCGCACAATAAGAAAAAAAAACAAGGCCGATTTGGATCGCAATTGTTCTCCTCCCGTGATTCCTCAAACTCTAAAAATTAATACCCACGTGGCGTGAACGCGAGACTGTCGCAAAAGAACACGGCATCGTGGTTCGCCAAACAAAATGACTAGTACTACAAAGGGAACGCCAAATAAATGATTAAAGAATCACGGGATCGAACGTATTAATGGAGAGAAAGAGGAACGAGCTCACCGAGAGTTCCTCCGAATCAGCCAAGAACAACCAGGTAATCCAAAGGGCACTTACACACGACTCACAGCGCGGGATATCGATCGTAGACTCATGATCCCTCGCCTCGTTCGTAGGCAAGAGCTCCCGAATTCGCTCTATCCCCACCACTCATTACCCCCCACGAAGGGCCACGCGCCCGTGTCCCAGCACTGGATTGTTCTCTGTCTCTCCTATCCTCACGCCTCACGTGGTATTTCGGAGTTTTTCGCGTATTACGTTGGAATGTTATCCCCACTCTGATCCAGCGAACGAGGATCGATGCGGCTGATACGGTTCTCAAATCCCGCGCTCGAGTACAGGTCCTTCCAAATGATCGTTCCTTAGTCGCCTTCCTCTAGGGCCATACGGCGTTCGTCTCCGGAAAGAGGGGAGGCCTCCCTCATGGATCCAAGCGTCCCTGAATCCACGGTGGGCCCACTCTTAAACCACCAGGAAATTCAGCACCTCCAACTCGGAAACGAACCCGAACCCCATTAGACGAGGCGCCGATTTGACTCGGACCGCGGTTCCCAAGGATACGATGGTGGGGTTGCAACTCTTGATTGCTACAGTAGGAGGACTAGCGGGCGGCCACCGACATTGGGCCTTTTTCCGGCGCTAGTCCTTGACACCCACTCTCAGATTTCGATGACTAAACCTGGGATACGGATCCGCACTCGAGCACGCGATTTAACCAAAAAAAGCTAGTTTTATGAACCGTGCTGAGACGCTTGCGCGTTTTCCCGCGCGAGGGCAACTACGTGGGGTGAAATGGGCCAAAATGCAATAAAACGGCAATGGTATAATTCAATTATTAGGCTCTAACTCTCTCAGTCTCCTCTCTCGACGGCTTCTCGACCACGTTCACACGTTTTCACGGATTCCGCGGTGATATTAGATACTTTTCGCCGCAAAAACTAAATCACAAACGGTGAAATAAAACAAACGAAAATACTTCGCTTTTACGCCAGTTGAGTCTCCGACCGGTCCAGCCCCGTGAGTCGGCGTGCGTCGGTCAAGTAGGACCGTAAATCCGGTCCACTGGTCGACACGGAACCGTACGAGTGGCGTGGCTCAAATGTCACGTCACAAAACTTAAAACAGTTTACGCGTACAAGTGCATGCATTGTATCTATACGATGAACTGCACAAATTCATTTTCAACATTACACACAAGCTTGGCGTGCATGGTTTTCAATCGGAAGCTCGGCGAAGGAATGCCTCATCCGTCCATATATTTGAAGAAAACTTGATGATCCTCTCATGTAATTGTTTTTTAATTTGCCATCCCTTTTCCATCCAACTATTTTATTGAGTAGTTCGACGTAAGATCTCGCGCTGTGTACACAAAGAAAAATATCTATTCTTGACCAGTTTGACTGATAAATTCATTACTCCAAAAGTTTCGTATTCAACGCGTTTTCTTTTCTCAAATCAATGTTTACACAGCTTACTTCTTTGTTCATCCATTTCAATACTTGTGTAATTCATCCAATCATCTGCCCATTTGGTAAAAAAAAGAGTGTACGGACAAACGAGTGAAAGTGACGCGTCGATAAATTAAAATGCGTATGGGCATGAAAGAATGGCCGTATCTATCCGTACAAGATAAAGGCATATAAAGGGATTGATTGATTTCATTTCTTTATCCGTTCGTTTAATTGTTCAATTTTATCCACAAATTTCACCCATCTGTATTGTTTACCAAATCATTATATAACAGGGCCCCTCTTATTTTATTGGGGGATCGGTTTTTTTCACACTCGTTCATACAATTCTAATTAATTATTGTTTTCATAGTAAATTTAAACAATTGTCTCTTCCCGAGCTTCCGATTGAAAACCATGCACGCCAAGCTTGTGTGTAATGTTGAAAATGAATTTGTGCAGTTCATCGTATAGATACAATGCATGCACTTGTACGCGTAAACTGTTTTAAGTTTTGTGACGTGACATTTGAGCCACGCCACTCGTACGGTTCCGTGTCGACCAGTGGACCGGATTTACGGTCCTACTTGACCGACGCACGCCGACTCACGGGGCTGGACCGGTCGGAGACTCAACTGGCGTAAAAGCGAAGTATTTTCGTTTGTTTTATTTCACCGTTTGTGATTTAGTTTTTGCGGCGAAAAGTATCTAATATCACCGCGGAATCCGTGAAAACGTGTGAACGTGGTCGAGAAGCCGTCGAGAGAGGAGACTGAGAGAGTTAGAGCCTAATAATTGAATTATACCATTGCCGTTTTATTGCATTTTGGCCCATTTCACCCCACGTAGTTGCCCTCGCGCGGGAAAACGCGCAAGCGTCTCAGCACGGTTCATAAAACTAGCTTTTTTTGGTTAAATCGCGTGCTCGAGTGCGGATCCGTATCCCAGGTTTAGTCATCGAAATCTGAGAGTGGGTGTCAAGGACTAGCGCCGGAAAAAGGCCCAATGTCGGTGGCCGCCCGCTAGTCCTCCTACTGTAGCAATCAAGAGTTGCAACCCCACCATCGTATCCTTGGGAACCGCGGTCCGAGTCAAATCGGCGCCTCGTCTAATGGGGTTCGGGTTCGTTTCCGAGTTGGAGGTGCTGAATTTCCTGGTGGTTTAAGAGTGGGCCCACCGTGGATTCAGGGACGCTTGGATCCATGAGGGAGGCCTCCCCTCTTTCCGGAGACGAACGCCGTATGGCCCTAGAGGAAGGCGACTAAGGAACGATCATTTGGAAGGACCTGTACTCGAGCGCGGGATTTGAGAACCGTATCAGCCGCATCGATCCTCGTTCGCTGGATCAGAGTGGGGATAACATTCCAACGTAATACGCGAAAAACTCCGAAATACCACGTGAGGCGTGAGGATAGGAGAGACAGAGAACAATCCAGTGCTGGGACACGGGCGCGTGGCCCTTCGTGGGGGGTAATGAGTGGTGGGGATAGAGCGAATTCGGGAGCTCTTGCCTACGAACGAGGCGAGGGATCATGAGTCTACGATCGATATCCCGCGCTGTGAGTCGTGTGTAAGTGCCCTTTGGATTACCTGGTTGTTCTTGGCTGATTCGGAGGAACTCTCGGTGAGCTCGTTCCTCTTTCTCTCCATTAATACGTTCGATCCCGTGATTCTTTAATCATTTATTTGGCGTTCCCTTTGTAGTACTAGTCATTTTGTTTGGCGAACCACGATGCCGTGTTCTTTTGCGACAGTCTCGCGTTCACGCCACGTGGGTATTAATTTTTAGAGTTTGAGGAATCACGGGAGGAGAACAATTGCGATCCAAATCGGCCTTGTTTTTTTTTCTTATTGTGCGCTATTTTTCGAGTCCTTAATCCCTATTAGTTGTTTTATTATGAGAATTTTAGTGGAATATTACGGCCAATATTACGTCGTAATATTTCAAAGTTTCGTAACTGCGTAACTGCGAACTATCGGGTTCGCCTCAGTCTCTCTCTCAGCGCGCGCTCAAGGCCAGCGTCGTACTCGCGTGTTTACCTTTTTTTTCCTTGCGCTTCGCGCTCGCCGCGCGGGCTCTCCAAGCCGATGTCGTTATCTTATGCCCCGGCGTATTATTTTCTATATTTTTCGTAGTCGAGAATCCCGGGCGAAATCTTATTCCCTCGTCGGGATTTATTATTTTGCGTACGATTATTGCGTTATTCTATTTTGCCTTGTAAATGGAATTCGTCAAGCTGCCTACACGCCACGACGCACCGCTGCTTACCTATCCATTCTGGACTACCTCGCAGCGGTGATTCCATATTTTTTTCTTTCTCGAGTTTGATCCTTTCATGTACGATTATTGCGTTATTATATCTTACTTTGTAAATGGGATTCGTCAAGCTGCCTACACGCCACGACGCACCGCTGCTTACCTATCCATTCTGGACTACCTCGCAGCGGTGATTCCATATTTTTCGTTATCGGGTTTAATTATTTCGGGTGTGGTTATTGCGGTATTATATGTTGCTTTGTAAATGGAATTCGTCAAGCTGCCTACACGCCACGACGCACCGCTGCTTACCTATCCATTCTGGACTACCTCGCAGCGGTGATTCCATATTTTTCGTTATCGAGTTTGATTATTTCGGGTGCGATTACTGCGTTATCATATTTTGCTTTGTAAATGGAATTCGTCAAGCTGCCTACACGCCACGACGCACCGCTGCTTACCTATCCATTCTGGACTACCTCGCAGCGGTGATTCCATATTTTTCGTTATCGGGGTTGAGTAGTTCGGGTGCGATTATTGCGTTACTATATTTTGCTTTGTGAATGGAATTCGTCAAGCTGCCTACACGCCACGACGCACCGCTGCTTACCTATCCGTTTCGGACTACCTCGCAGCGGTGATTCCATACTTTCGCTATCGTGTTTTATTTCTTTCGCGTGCGATTCCTACAGCATTACGTTATAATTTTTGTTCGTAAATGGAGACGTCGAGTTGCCTACAAGCCACGACGCACCGCTGCTTACCTATCCGTTTCGGACTACCTCGCAGCGGTGGTTCCATACTTCCTTTATCGCGATTTATTTCTCTCGCGTGCGATTCCTGCGTCATTCTGTCATAGTAATTTTGTGTAAATGGAGGCGTCAAGTTGCCTGCAAGCCACGACGCGCCGCTGCTTACCTATCCTATTTGGGACTACCTCGCAGCGGCGACTCCAGATTTTCTTTAGTGGAACCTCTTTCCTCGCGCACACCTGATTCGGTGGTCGATTTCGTTATTTTATTATTTTGTTTATCAGTTCGATCGGACCCAATTTTGTTATCACTTCCTGTATTATTGAGGGCGAGCCACGACTACCTCCGACTAATAAACTGCATTTTAAGTCGAAATAACTACGCGTTGAGTATCTCTTTTGACCTTTTATGTTGCCTCGTGTTGTTACTCTCACCTTGGGCCAGCCCCTCTACCACTTCGTACCTCAGTTGGAGCTGAGTAGCCGGACCATCCTCGGTCACCTGTGTCGGGTGGCTCGGAAGGTCGTATTTGGCGAGGTAGGGCGAAAAATAAGTCGGTATTCCGACGGTACCTCGGTACCTGGCGCCCAGCCCGACCTCGCCGGTACGCCTCCACCCGTTAGCGGGTCAGGTGAGTCGAGAAGGGACAGGTTGGACCCTTTGCGGGGAAAAATCTCGTTACAGTTTATAACCCGTGCTAGCATAAAAACAGATGATAATCTCTTAATAATTGCAGAATCATTCGAGAAACCTTTGTTGCTCTGTGACGTTTGCTGGAAAATTTTTATGAATAAGTGAGGGATTAGGGCTAAAAATGTACACGAATGAATTCCACAAGAACCTTAATTCATTCACTGTACTTGGCTACGTTAGAAAATGATCTCATTTTTTTTTATTTCCAAAATTCAGAATTCCTACAGGAAACGTAATTCATTCACTGTATATGTTACAATAGATCTCATATTTTTTCACAGTTAACCATTTTTTAAAATTTATTTATTGACAATGCGAATATAGAAAATCATTTAAAACGACGGTCACGACCTTTTAATACTTGGCGTGCCTTTTTTACTTTTTGAAGTTTTAATATTTACTGATTTCACTTCTTTTTGCGAGACGTGACAACTATATAGGAATCGTCTTTCATTCACTATATTTGTCAACTTCAGAAAACGATCTCATTTTTTTTTCTATTTTGAAGTTTTTTATTGATAATACAAATATAGAAAATTATTGGAAACTACGGTCGCGACCTTTTAATAATTGGCGTTCTTTTTTTACTTTGTCAATTATTTTTTTTTCTAATTTAGCTTATTTTTTAGAGGCGTGACAATATTTACTTAAGAAAAAAAATACATTCATCGTCTTCGACGAAAATTTTTAAAACGATTTGTTTCAAGTTGAGTGCTTTTCTCTATGTGCCAAAAGCAATCGACACAGCCAATTTTTCTATATAGACGGACGAAAACTGTGCGGTTATGTTCATGTGAGTTGAAACCTTTTACAAGCAATAATGGTGACGATTTTGATTATCCATTCAGCAAATCGAATTTTCCAATGAAAGATTGGGAAATTCCTATGCGATGGGATGATATTTTCATTTCCTATTCCTTTTTTTGAAAAGTTCCACTTGTTTACTTGGAAAAATGATTTTTGAAACTATCTTCTTTTCATTCATGGATTCCATGTTGACATGGATACTGTCAATGGTTTGCAATGTCCAAGGAGATGTTTCCATGGTATTCAATGTCTAAGACCACAGCTTTATGGTTATTGGTGTCCAGTGATATTTTTTTAATGGTCTTCTGTAACGTCTGAACCTGCCTCGTCAATGCAAACTATTAAATCGCAGATCTAGATATCGATAACTATGAGGAAATGTATCGTAAACCATTGCACCGTTTACCTAAATATCGGGAAATATAAAATTGGCGAATATATATTGAAAAATATGAAGGCATCCACCTAGACATCGAAAACCCTATAGTCGCCAAACTAGACATCGTAAACTATAGAGCCGACGACCTAGATATCGAAAAGCTTAGAAAAACTCACCACACTATCGGAAACTATGGAGCCATTGACTTTCATATCGGGAACCATTGACAAATTCACCTTAACATCGGAAACTATGGAGCTATCGACCGGGATAGTGAAAACTATGAAGTCGTCAACCTAGTCCACGAAAACAATGGGAAAACATACCTGGACATTGAAAACTACGGAGCCGTTGATCTAGACCTCGAAAAGCATGAAGAAACATACCAAGGCGACGAAAGCCATGGAGAAATATACCTAGCCATCGAAAACCATGGAGCTGTCGATGTAGACATCGAAAACAATGGAACCGTCGACCTAGACCATGAAAACCATGGAGAACCATAACCAAACATCGAAAACTATGGAATTGTTGACCTAGCATCAAAAGCCATGACGGAATATACCTGGACCACGAAAACCATGAAGGAACATACGTAGACATTTAAAACTATGAAGAAATATACCTGGACATCCAAAACCATGGAGGAATATACCTAGACATTGAAAAATATATAGACACATACCTAGACATCGAAAAGTATGGAGTCATCGACCTAGATCACGGAAATGATGAAGAAATATACCTAGAAAACAAAAACTATGGAAACTCAGACCTAGCCATCGAAAACTGTGGAACCATCAATTTAGACCACGAAAACCATGGAGAAACATACCCAGACATCGAAAAACATGGAGGAATATACCTGAACCACGAAAACCATGATGAAACATGCCTAGACATTGAAAACCATGGAGGAATATACCTGGACGACGAAAAACATGGAGGAATATACCTGGACCACGAAAACCATGGAAGAATCTACGTAGACCACGAAAACCATAGAAAAACATATCCATACATCGAAAACCATGGAGGAATATACCTGGACCACGAAAACCACGTAGGAACATATCCAGACATCGAAAACCATGAAGGCATATACTTAGACATCAAAACCCATGGAAGAATTATCCTAGACCACGAAAACCATGAAGAAACATGCCTAGACATTGAAAACCATGGAGGAATATACCTAGACATCGAAACCCATGGAGGAATTATCCTCGACCACGAAAACCCGAGAGAAACATACCTGAACATCGAAAACTGTGGAGCCGTCGACCTCAACTGCGAAAACCATGAAGAAACATACCCAGACCACGAAAACCATGAAGAAACAAATCCATACATTGAAAACCATGGAGAAATATACCTGGACCACGAAAACCATGTAGGAACATATCCAGACATCGAAAACCATGAAGGAATATACCTAGACATCAAAACCCATGGAGGAATTATCCTAGACCACGAAAACCATGGAGAAGCATACTTGGGCATCGAAAACTGTGGAGCCGTCGACCTCGACCCCGAAAACCATGATAAAACATGCCTAGACATTGAAAACCATGGAGGAATATACCTAGACATCAAAACCCATGGAGGAATTATCCTCGACCACGAAAACCCGAGAGAAACATATCTGAACATCGAAAACTGTGGAGCCGTCGACCTCGACTGCGAAAATCATGAAGAAACATACCCAGACCACGAAAACCATGAAGAAACATATCCATACATTGAAAATTATGGAGAAATATACCTGGACCACGAAAACCATGTAGGAACATATCCAGACATCGAAAACCATGAAGGAATATACCTAGACATCAAAACCCATGGAGGAATTATCCTAGACCACGAAAACCATGGAGAAGCATACTTGGGCATCGAAAACTGTGGAGCCGTCGACCTCGACCCCGAAAACCATGATAAAACATGCCTAGACATTGAAAACCATGGAGGAATATACCTAGACATCAAAACCCAAGGAGGAATTATCCTCGACCACGAAAACCCGAGAGAAACATACCTGAACATCGAAAACTGTGGAGCCGTCGACCTCGACTGCGAAAATCATGAAGAAACATACCCAGACCACGAAAACCATGGAGAGACAAATCCAGCCATCGAAAACCATGGAGGAATATACCTGAACCACGAAAACCATGATGAAACATGCCTAAACATTGAAAACCATGGAGGAATATACCTGAACGACGAAAAACATGGAGGAATATGCCTGGACCACGAAAACCATGTAGGAACATATCCAGACATCGAAAACCATGAAGGAATATACCTAGACATCAAAACCCATGGAGGAATTATCCTAGACCACGAAAACCATGAAGAAACATGCCTAGACATTGAAAACCATGGAGGAATTATCCGAGACCACGAAAACCATGGAGAAACATACCTGGGCATCGAAACCTGTGGAGCCGTCAACCTCGATCGCGAAAACCATGGAGGAATATATCTGGACATAAAAAACTATGGGGTCGTCCACCTAGAAATCGAAATTCGCGATAGAATGTACCTAAACCTAGTCCTCCAAAACCCATGATCTATCGCCCTAGACATCCTCGAAAAATCCAGCGGCGTCGACCAGAATTTTATATTTTTTTATTTTTATTATTTATTATTTAATGTTATTCGTATTATTCAATTTTTTTGTTTTCTTATATTATTATCATTTTATATTATATATTGTATAATATAATATATATATTATATTATATATTAATTATAATAAAATATTTATTATAATAATATTTTATTATTAATTAATATTAATAAATAAAATATATATTATATAATTATATACATATTTTATGCGCAAACCAGGAGCTGGTATTGCCCCCGCTGTGCGCCCATTCTCTGTCTCTCTCGCTCGGCGACGCAGAAGGAGAGGGGGTAGCCGCGTTCAGCGCAGTGCGTGACGTAGAGTGTAACAAAAGTAAGAAATCGTGCAAAGGACGTAAGTCCAAATGTAAACAAGCGTAACTTACGCCCCTCTGTCTCTAAGAAAATGAAAATCCCGAAATGATGGATTTTAAATCACTAACGTTACATATCTCAGGATCTACTGGACGGATTTACTTGCAACAAAGACCAATGGAAAGAGAAAAATCGAAAAAAAATCGTCACAAATTTTCAAGTTCTTTTATGAAATGGTTTATTTGTGAGAACCATTTGAAAATTCTGTGACGTCATAAAACCGGCATATTCGCGTATATAAGAGTAGCGGCAGGGCTCGCGCTGGCTTTTCTTTTGCGCTGCAGTTTTTCCTTTTAATACTTGGCGTCGAGCCGCTACCGCGTCTCTTGATATTCATGCGTGTGTTGTCCTGCTTGTGAACAATATGTGCATTGCTTTGGTTTTCTTTCTCTTGACGATCTACGAGTCGGTAACAATGGTGGTTTTTTCATTCTTTGCTTCTTGAGGGGCTTGGGAATTTTCCACTGATCGTTGTGAACCGTATTTGCCATTACTACGGGGTCTTTACTGTCTTTTGGGGATTTAATATGTGTTAAAATGGTATTTTCTTTATTTTCTATGGCGTTAGGCTTTTCGTTCGAGAGCGTTGTGCATATTAAATTTCTGTCAGGTACCGTTTTTTCGTTAGGGGCTATTTCTTTCCCGTTTAGATCACTTGGTGTTTCCTGGCTGTTTTCGGGGTTCTGTGTATCGCATGTTTGAGACTGAGTTTCGCTCTTTTGGGTTTCCCTATCTGGATTACTCCCTGATTCGAGAGAGCTTGTGGTGCTGTGCGATTTTCTTTTCGTACGTTTACTAGGGGGCGGTGTGAATTCTGCCGTTTTTTGTGTACGTTTTACTAAAGGTTTTTGTGGGATCTCAGTTATTCTTGGTGACATGTGGTCACTGAGAATTGGAGGGGTTTGAGGAGTAAAGTACAGGGATTTTTCGTCGGATTCTGTGCTGGATTCGGCCGAAGGTGTGCTTGGACAATGTGGTGATGTGACCTCCATTGATTCAGCAGGGTTAGAGTTTTCGGAGTGTATATTTTCGAGGGTTATGAAGGATTTGTCCTGTTCCTCAGAAATTTTCTGATCCGAGGATGGGCAAATCTCTTGGTCTGTTGCAATTGAAGAGACCGCGTCGACTGTATTGTCTTCGCATTCTTCTGAAGAAGAGGGAGATCGATTTTTATGAGTGCTGTAGGATTTGTGTCGTTTATCGCGATCTTTCTTCTTCATTAGGATTTTCCTTTTACATCTATCGTATTCCGAATAGAGTTCTTGGTTTTCTGAGTTGCTACTTTGAGATTTTTGTTTTTTGATTGAATTAAGAGACAAATTCGCGTCGCGTTTTGAATTGGTTGATTTGGACGAATTTGTTTTTAGATTTTTTGATAAATTCGTGTGATGCTCTGAGTTTGAAGATTTAGACGAATTTATTTTTAAATTTTTTGATGAATTCGTATGATGCTCGGAATTTGAAGATTTAGACGAATTCTTTTTTCTTTGCAAACTTGTATGAGGGTTAGAGTTAATTGATTTAGACAAGTTTGCTTTTTGATTTTGTAACGAGTTCGTATGATGCTCTGCGCTACTAGATTTAGACGAACTTGTTTTTTCTTTTTGCTCTCGTAAATTCGTATGATGCTCGGAATTAAAAGATTTAGACGAATTTATTTCTTCGAGCTCTGGATTTAGGATGCTCCCATTATTGAGGCATATATCAGACGATTGATCAGATCGCTGATGATTTAGGATTTCGTTTGTTTCTTCACCAACTTGATTAACGTACGTTTCTCTAGGAACTTCCGTATCCGTGTAATCAGTTAGTTCCGAAACAGGGTTTGATGTGGAGGGATCTTTTTGATCACCTTCCGAATTAGAGAAAGAAACTTTGGGTCTCTTTAAGTTTTTGTCTGAATTTGAAACAGACGAGTATGTTCTGGCGATACCTGGGTTCAAGCTTAATAGCTTTCCACCTGTAGGTGTCTGACTGATTCGCCATTTGAGTTTTATCGGGAGAGTTATTGGATTACGCGATAGTGCGTCAGCGTTTGTGTTTATTTTTCCCGGTTTGTATTCGATTTTATATTCGAACTCTTTTAATCTTTCTCTCCATCTCAGTACACGCGACGTCGGGTCACTCATTGAGTCGATCCAAGCAAGTGGTCGGTGATCCGTTAGAAGTAAGAATTCCCTGCCATAAAGGTAGGGTCTGAAGGTTTTTATTGCGAAGAGCACTGCGACCATCTCTTTTTCGGTGGTGGAGTAGTTCCGTTCGGCTTTATTTAGGACCCTTGAGGCAGCAGCCACCATAGGGTCTTGACCGACTTTGCCTTGTGAAAGAATTGCACCGACCGCATAATTAGATGCGTCGGTTGTCACGATGAAAGGTTCGGAGAAATTCGGGTATTGAAGGATTGGAGCAGAGCAGAGTTTATCACGCAGCGTTTCGAATGCTAATTGATGTTCTGAATTCCAGTGGAATTCGACATTTTTGCTCGTTAGATCTGATAATGGTTTTGCTATTGCTGCGAAATTTTTTATGAAACGCCGGTAGTAACCTGCAAGTCCTAAAAACTCTTTAACGTTTTTTGGGGTTTTTGGTACGTTAAATTTTTGAACCGCTTCGATGTTTTTAGGGTCGGGCTTTACGCCATCAGCTGATATAAGGTGACCTAGATATCGTACTTCCGTTCTTAAAAATTCGCATTTATCGGTTTGGAGAGTAAGATTAGCATTTCGTAGACGTTCGGCCAATTTTTTGAATTTACTATTGTGTTCCTCTAAGGAACGAGCGTAGATGACTATGTCATCCAGGTATACGAACAGTTCATTGCCCTGAAGACCTTTAAGTACGAGGTCCATTAGGCGCTGAAAGGTTGCTGGTGCA
Organism: Venturia canescens; assembly: GCF_019457755.1. Lineage (NCBI taxonomy): Eukaryota > Metazoa > Arthropoda > Insecta > Hymenoptera > Ichneumonidae > Venturia > Venturia canescens. The sequence continues at coordinate 26,243,542 of NC_057422.1, read as the reverse complement.
TTCTTTAGACCGAATGGCATTCTGTTAAACTCGTAGTGACCGTGGGGGGTTGTAAAAGCTGTTTTATGTTTATCTGCTGGATCCATCTGTATTTGGTGGAATCCAGATGCTAAATCGAAAATTGAAAAGTATTTTGCTCCGCCGAGTTGATCAAGGATATCGGTTATTAAGGGTAAAGGATAAGCGTCTCCTATCGTGACTTCGTTGAGTTTTCTAAAATCGATCACAAGTCTCCATCTTTTATTTCCTTTTGAGTCTGCTTTTTTCGGAACTATCCACACCGGTGAATTGTACGGAGATTTAGATGGTTCGATTATATTGAGTTCTAATAAATCGTTAATTTGTTTTTCGATCTCTGGTCTTTGAAAGGGTGGATGTCGGTATTGTCTCGTGTTGACAGGTCTGTCGTTCACTGTTAAGATTCGATGCTTGCATTCGCTAGTTGATTTCAGAGGATCGCCCGGTAAATGAAAGAGGTCTGCGTTTTCTGCAACGAGTGCATTTACCGCGTCTCGCTCTTCGACATTAAGGTGGTCGAGGCGCAAAAGGTTTATCACATTTTCTACACGATTTTCTCGCGTCCGAGAAGGGATACTATGTATTTTAGCTTTGCCAATTGCGGAATCTTCGTTCTGTTCCTCGTTTTCGTCCGTACTCATATCAAAAGGATAGAGGGATATAACGGGAACGTCCACTTTAACGTCTTTGTCAAGGGTATTGATAGCGTAAAGGTAAGCTTTGCCGTCGGTGTTTTTCACCAATGCTTCGCCTGCGTAAACGCCTTTTGGAAATCTTATGCGGGGTACGTAGCCTGTCTCTAGAGTATTTCCCACTCGAACAAACATGACCATTTTCTGTCTGGCCCGCAGAAGAAATGATTCGGTGTTTGTAAATGGTACTTTTACATCATTGATTTGCACGCACCTCTCCATCCAGTCAATTTTACCGTTGCTATTACCGAGGGTCTCATGACCAAGTATTGCATCAAATTCTACAGGAAAATCGTCGCCTACAACATGAAACATTTCCGGTTTTCCATGAATAGCGATGTTAATTTGACCGAGAGTTTTAGGTCTATCGGAACTTGAGATTCCGTATAGTTCGTAAATGATCGATTCGTTTATTGTATTTTTATCTGCGATATTTTGAATTTTGATTAGATTTAATTGCGATCCCGAGTCAGCGAGGAATAGGGTTTGTTCTTTGATTAAGTCCCGTGACTCTAATACGATGGTTGGCGCGTTATAGTTATGAGAAGACGCGCTGAGATTGCAATTAGCCCGAAGGATATTTCGTTTTATTTCTTCGGGTCTTTCGGATTTTGGTGCCTCTACTGATTCTGTCCCGTCGAGGCACCTGGCCGAGGGGTCGTTGACTCGTTTCCCGGCTGGTTACCTGCATTCGCCGCAGCCTTTTTGCCGTTATTGTACGCTCTCCTACGACAGTCGTTTATTACGTGTCCCGGTTTTTTGCAATAGTTGCAAGATACACTACTTTTGTTTTCAGTCGTTTGTTGTTGCTGTAATTGTTGAGGTTTTTGTTGTTGTTCTTGTTGTTTGTTTTGTTTTGCAAGAGCGTAACAGTCGTCCGTAACGTGATTTGTTTTCTTGCAAAATTTACAAAGTTTACCGGTCGTGTTTGTGTTTTGCATTGATTTATTATTTGAGTTTTTGTTATCTTGCGAACTAATAGGGAGGCAGGTTGATTCATTTTTGTTATTTCTTTCAATTGGTCCTACTAGTTTTTCGATTTCAATTGTCTGTTGATAAATACTTTCGAGGGTAGCGAAGACTGTGATAGGTATGTGAGCGCTGTAAGCTGGGTTTACGCCTCTACGGAATTGATTTATTGCCATGTCTCGAGCGTAATTTTTTGCTCCTTCCGGGTCTTGCAATTTTGACAAGCCGATGGCCTGTTGAGTTTGAGTAAGATGCAAGTTGATTCGACTATAGAAAGCGAGCAATGTTTCTTTATCTTTTTGTTCGAAAGTGTTTAATTCCTCGAGCCACGCGAACAAGGGTTTCGATGTAATGAATCTACTTCTCAAAATGTTGATGAGGTCATCGATTGTTGAAATTGTAAAACTTTCTAGACTTTCGCATGCAACGCCTTTGCATTTACTTCTCAGTAATGCGACTACTGGTCTTTCGCCAATCGCTTGAGTGTATTCTCTTGCGGATTCACAATAATTAATAAAAGTATTGAGGGAACATGTTTTTGTTGTACCATCGAACTCTGGTACATACCTAGTGAAATCTTTATAATTCGCATGTATGGGGTATGGTGTGTTTTCTGGTGCTCGATTAGCATTGACATGTTGGGGAGCTTGACGTTGAATATTATCTGCAATATATCTACTGAGTACATCTATATCTACATTAACTTGTAGAGGGTTGGGATTTGGTCCAAATTCGTTCTGTGGATTCGGCTGACCTGCGTTATCTTGATTTGGCGGTCCGCCCTGTCCGTAGACGTTCATGGGGTTTTGGTCTTCGTTGGACATTGTGAGTTTTATGACTTACGTTACGAAGATCTTGTAGTCGGGTGACGCGTGCCGATGAACCTGTTGTTGAGTTGTGGTGATGATCCTGCTAGTGGTCTACCGCTGCTGGTGTTTTTGACCTGCTCTTCGATGATGCCGATGGTTTATGGCTGTGTCCCTCCGATGGCTTGGAGTACTCGTACGTGTTGGAGGAGATTTCTGGAGTTCGTTGATACTTGTTGATGTTTATTTTCGATGTTGTCCTTCGGTGTGAATTTCGTTGGAACCAATTTTTAATATAAAATTAAAAGTGGTGGGTTTTTGTTGTTGTTTTCCGATGCCACCAATTTGGAGATAAAATTGAAGAATTGGTGTTTGCTGATTTTTGTTGTTTTCCGTTGCCACCAGTTTTGAAGATAAAATTAAAAATGGTGTGTGTTGATTTCCTTGTTTTCCGCTGCCACCAGTTTTTAATATAAAATTAAAAAAATGGTGTTTTTTGTTTTTTCTTTGGTTTCCGCTGCCACCAGTTTTTAATATAATAATATGTTACGTCCCAGGAGGGAGGATTAGTTGGGGGCGCACAGTCGCCGATTTAGAGAAGCAGAGTGTACGTTGAGTACCTCTGCCAGTGAGTCTTCTTTGGGACTTGTGCGAGGCCCGAGAACATATACTATATTTTCAGGTATACGTGACCTTTTATTGTGGTTGTGCCGGCGAATTGGAAGGATTTTCCAATTGTTGAGCGGTGTCGAAGGCTTGATGAAATAAGTACACTCGATGATATTTTGTTTATTACAAAATATTCTAATGTGTTTATTGAGACACTTATGCACTTATTTACTTTACAAATTAAGAAATTAAACTATTAAACAAAGAGTTAGCTATTATTCGGAGCTCTCTAAGATGAATTAGGATTTAGAGAAAGGAGAGTTCTCCGATGTTAATGTCTTTAATGTTCGATGCTAACTGACTAACAACTAAGATTCTTAGCCTAGTTAGAGTTCGAGAGGAGGATGTGTTTTTTGGGGGTAGGATGCTGTAGAGGGGGTTTGTTCTCTGTGGTTTTTTAGTTTGGATTGGGTAAAAAGTATCGTCTGATTTGATGATTGGATTTGAATATGGGGGAGACTTTTCCGGAGATATGATTGGAGGAAAAGTCGCTCGAGATTTCTTAGAATTAGGGAAAGTGTGTTGAGCGGAGTTCTGAGATGTGCACGTGTTGCACTTGAGATAAGAGCATCTGTTTTCGGGACTCGTGGGAAACGCGAGTTTCGGAACGCGTCTCTGGAATTTTGTGTGGATTTAGGAAATGCTGCATTGATAATAAATTCAAGGATAGGAAATCGGTCTTGGACTGTTTATTTCTGGTTTTCCGTGCTCGTCTTGTAGGATTATTTATGGCGCCGGAACGTCGGGGAGAGTCTAGGGCACGCGTTGTGAGTGTTTAAAGAATGGACAGTTGAGGAAAAAAATATGTGCGAGCGCCGAGTGTCTCGCAGGATGTATTTGTTATGGATGGTCTGGATACGCTCTGTGTTTATATATATTCTTAGATACGAACTATGTATCGACAAATGATGATAAAGGTTAGAAATATACTCGTGATAGCGTTTGAGTTGAAGAGAAAAAGTGAGGGGCGTTTAGCGTAATGCTAGGACGTAACAGTTTCAATAGGCTGAAATAGACTTTACTCATTTAGATTGAATTTATTGTATATTTTACAGAAAAACAAATTCTATAAATAAGTTTATGCGTTTTATTCATAATGTCTGCTTTCCGATCGATACTGGCACTGAAACAGATCAAGGTAAAAGTTTGAATAAGAATTTTCAAATCTATGCAAAAATTTTGCTCATCAATGAGGTACTTACCCCTTATTAAATCTAGATCACAGTCTGGACAGATATTCTGCGTCACCACCTGGTAGAGACGAGTCCTACAGTCCTGACAACTCGATGCAGAGGCAATATTCCAATACTCTGTTCTATGCTTTCGCACCGCTGTGAGCTTCTCGAACATTTCACCTCCAGCCCCGAGAACACAGACACCACAGAATTTTTCGCCACGTTCGGTGCGGTAATATACCGAGACAATGCACACTCTCGATTTTTCACTCAAATTCAGTTTTTCTTCTTCAGTGAATGTACACCACACTTTTTCATATACATCATGTGTTGAATCACATTCACTGACTGTAGTAACCACCGATTCGTTTTGCGACATTGTTTTCTTCAAATAACCAAAGGGAGCGGAGTCTCGAACAGAAATGAAAATGATTTGAAAAACCTCTTGTTCCAAATTTGGTGTTGCATCCCCTCTCTTCAAGTTTTTCCCCAAAAACGCACTTTTCTCAGAGATGACCCCCGAGCAGAAATAGTAAAAAAATTATCTCTACAAGCAACGTTAAAATCTACTCTCACGCTTTCTTGCAGACGAAAAAAAAGATGGCCGCGAGTACAATTTATGATCTGAGATGCTGTAGTGAACTCGAAAATTCTGAGAAATCCTTTTTCTGTCCATCATATCTCTCCCTCCCTTCCATATTTAAATCTAAATGACCAAAAACGACTTCCGTCGATGCTTCCGAAAAGGGCTGAATCTTTGGCTTGACTAGTTAGTAAGTATCGAACTCCGAAAGAGTCAACACGACGAGATAACTTGAGAATGACTCTATCGTAAAACTCGACATCAACGCATCATGTCTCTGGTCACCGACGTTGCTACAGAGCAATTGCTGCGTATGCAAGCAACGCTTCTTCGGACGTTGGAGCAATATTTGGTGTGGGAACACCAGTGTGATACACTTATCGAATCGTTAGAGGCGCAAGTTCGATTGAAGCAATCACGACTGGGATGGCACCACGCAATCACTTCGCAAATCTTACGTCTCGAATGTTTGAAGCAGGTAACACGTCAACGCTTCATACATTGGGGCGGCGGAGTATCGAATGATTGTGGATTAATATGGCGAGAAATCGAGAGCGCATTCGGAAATCGCTTGTCAACCGGGGCTGTAATTAATCGTGATCACATCGACCCACGGAAGTTCTTACTGGATGCATTTGAACTTGTTGAAAAACAAGTGAGTGCTCATATACGCAAGTATAGCAGCATTAAAGTGAACACTTCGTTCAATGGAGAGTTCAGCGTGGGTGATAAGCGGGCGAATAAAAGTATCAACACGGGAAATGTTGAACTTTTTACAACATCGGATCTGAGAGAGTGGTATCAGAAGCGAGTCGTGGAGCCAACTCTGAAATCGCTCGAGGAGTTCCAGGAGAGTGACAGTGGCTGGACCCTAACATCAATAACCAATCTAACAGTGAACATCAACAAGTACAATGCTTTGCGTGCGGGATGTCACATTCCATTGGCGAAACGCATACTCTTGAAGAAAGCAGTCGTTAATGTGAAATCACGAGATAATGCGTGTTTCGGATGGGCAATGACTGCTGCACTTCATCCAGCAGAACAAAACAGTGATCGCATATCTTCATATCCACATTATTCGACGATATTTAATCTCCAAGGCATCAACTTTCCGATGACGTTGGATCAAATTGGGAGATTTGAAAAATTAAATAATCTCTCAATCAATGTGTATAGCGAGAAGAAGGATGTGATTCTGCCAGTGCGGGTGAGCAAGGAGAAGAAAGAGCGACATGTCAACTTGCTTTACGTCGAAGACGTGTCAGAATGTGGGATTGGACACTTTGCTTACATCAAGAATTTATCTCGGCTCGTCAGCTCACAACTCAATACTAATGAGCACCGGAAATACGTTTGCGATCGGTAAGTAAATTGTTATACGAGTGTACTTCTTTTCCCCTTTATAATTGTGACAAAATATTAAAAAGAATTTGAAATTTTACAGATGCCTCCATTACTTCGCAACCATCGAAAAGCTGCAGTCACATGAGGTGGATTGCGGCGTACTCAACGATTGTGCTGTTCGACTACCGGGTGAAAACGACAAATGGCTAGAATTCACGTACGCCAATCGGAAGGAGCGTCTCCCGTTCGTGGTATACGCCGATCTCGAGTGTATCTTGGAGAAGACCAGTGCTGAAGAGAGAGAGAGAAAAACAAGATCCAACATCATCGCGTCTTCAGCGGTGGATATTACGTAAAGTGCTCTTACGATGATTCATTATCGGGATATCACGAGCGCCGAGGTGAGGACTGTGTGGAATGGTTCGTCGAAGAACTAAAACAATTAGCTTTGCGCATTGAAAAAATTCTCCTAACGAACATTCCAATGAAACAATTGACTTCGCAAGAGTGGAAAAAATTTCGGGAAGACAAAGAGTGTCATATTTGCGAGAAACCTTTTGTCGAGGGTGATGAGCGTGTTCGCGATCATTGCCATCTAACAGGCCAATTCAGAGGTCCGGCTCATTCAAATTGTAATTTAAACTATCAAAATTCGTTTTTCATGCCAATAATTTTCCATAATTTATCCGGTTATGACGCGCATTTCATCATAAAAGAAGTTGCAACTGCGTTCGCGGGGAAAATCGATTTGCTTCCGATAACAAAAGAAAAGTACATCTCCTTCTCGAAAACGGTTCAAACAGGCAAAGACACGCGGAAAAATATAAAATTACGTTTCATCGACTCTTTCAGATTTCTCAATACGAGTCTCGATAAATTAGCATCATTTTTAACTGCCGACAAACTCGTAACGTTAAAATCACAATTTCAAGATGTAGACCATTTTCATTTATTAACGCGGAAAGGTGTCTTCCCGTACGAGTATATTGATAGCTTTGAAAAGTTGAATGAAACGGAGCTTCCACCGCGGGAAGCATTTCACAGCTCTTTAACTGATTCAACAGTCTCCGAAAAGGAGTATGCTGCGAAAAATGTGTGGGAACGATTTTCAACGCGAACGCTCGGTGAATACAGCGATTTATACTTGAAGACTGACGTATTACTATTAGCCGATATCTTTGAGAATTTCCGCGATACTTGTCTAAAAAGTTATGGTCTTGACCCTGCGTTTTACTACACTCTCCCCGGATATACCTGGGATGCCATGATGAAATATACCAAAGTAAAGTTTGAATTGCTCACAGACATTGATATGGTATTGTTCGTGGAGAGAGGTATTCGAGGTGCTCTTAGTCAATTCTCCAAAAGACATGCCCGTGCCAATAACAAGTACATGAACTCATATGATCCATCTATTCCATCGTCATACTTGATGTATTTTGATGTGAACAATTTGTATGGATGGGCAATGAGTCAACCACTGCCTTATGCAGATTTCGAATGGAAGACATTGCAAACTTCAACATCGAGTCTCATCCACTTGACTCTGAAATTGGTTATATACTGGAGGTTGATTTGGAATATCCAAAACACTTGCACGATGCACATAGTGATTTGCCATTTTGTCCAACGCATGATAAACCTCCGGGCACGAAGCAAGAGAAGCTTCTTGCAACGGTGAATGCGAAAAAACGATATGTCATACACTATCGTGCATTGCAGCAGTGTTTGAAACATGGTTTGAAAAACACAAAAATACACAGAGTCTTGAAGTTTAAGCAATCTTCCTGGCTCAAAACATACATTGATTTGAATACACAGTTTCGTACACGTGCGAAAAATGATTTTGAAAAAAATCTGTTCAAATTAATGAATAATGCTGTGTTTGGAAAAACCATGGAGGATGTTCGTAGTCACGTTCAAGTTAAACTTTTAACGAAATGGGCAGGTCGATACGGAGCAGAAGCTATGATTGCTAAACCTAACTTTCACAGTCGAAGTATTTTTGCGGAAAATTTAATCGCTGTAGAGTTGCGAAATCTCCAAGTCATGTTTAACAAACCGATATATGTTGGCATGTCCATTTTAGATATTTCAAAAACTTGTTTATATGAATTCCATCACGAGTTCATGATGCCGACGTATCAGAATAAATGTAAAGTCATGTATACAGATACTGATAGTTTAATTTACCATATTGAGTGTGAAGATGCATATGAGGATATGAAATGTAATCTCGACAAATATGATACCAGTGACTATCCCCCAGACAACGTCTATGGCATACCGCTTGTGAACAAAAAGGTCTCGGGTCTCATGAAGGATGAGAACAATGGGGCCATAATGACTGAATTCGTTGGATTGAGATCGAAAATGTATGCGACGCGAGTTGAGGGCAAGAACGATGTTAAAAAAGCTAAAGGAGTCAAGAGTAATGTTGTTGCGAGAACCATAACATTCGACGATTATGTGAAATGCCTCGGTGAGCAGATTGAAATGAAGCGTTGTCAATCTTCAATTCGCTCAACATTACATAATGTCTATACGATCACGGAGACGAAAATCGCTCTAAGTCCACACGATGACAAGCGATACATTATACCTGAAACGGTAGACACGTTGCCATGGGGCCATTACAGTATTCCCGAATTTTCAGAAGCTATGGAGGCATTGTGAATGTGTGCTTACGAGTGTTGGAGATTAAGAGTATATTGAAGGCGAAAAAAAAAATTGTGAGAGTGAGGACATTTATACGAAATAAGAAAATTCTGTAAGAGAGGAATTTTCCTCAAAAACTTGTACATTTGTAATTGATGTAAAATAAAATTTTTTGTGAATCTCTGTCATTCTTTTTCCTTCGAATCTGCTGTTCGTGGGGGAAAGGTCGTTAAAATAAACCAGACTTTGAATTTTTCATCTTTATTGTTCACAAATCATCTTTACTTATCCAACTATTGTGTGTATTGTCGAAACCTAGCCATTTCACAAACAACTGACTGCCACGCTTCTTCAACACTTTTTCAATTAGATACGTGTCGGGATTTTTTGTTCGAAGCAGCTCATGCTCGTAGAAACCACCTGCGATGGGCTCCTCTTGATAATCCTTTATATTATAAGTAACTGGATTAGTTTTTCTCACTCGATATATTGTAAAAATTTC